>NW_022630995.1:18911173-19403673 GCF_010015895.1 Lontra canadensis | reverse complement strand
CCCAGAAAACTGGAAATTCAAATTTGTACTCAGTTAAAATAATCATGTCTCCTATATCTGGAGGAATTTAATTTTTTTCTTCTCTTAAATTGTGTTTGTATTTCAATAATCTTTATGGTTTTTTTTAAATCACAAAATTATAAAAAAAATTAAATCACGCATGCCTTAAAATTTGAGGGGGATAAGTAGAGTTCAAAAAACTATATAAGTAAATCTATAACTTTACTCAGTGGTATACATTTTGCAGAATATTTTATGAGCCATACATTTGGAAAATAAAAATCCTTCTAACTGATGCAGTTTCATCTAACAGTTCATTAAATTCTAACATCTACATGACAAACAATAGAAACACTGGTTTCCCGTTTTCTCAAATGTTTCTGTTCAGCAGAAACTGAATCTATTTTCTCTTGCCAGACTTTTCATTTCAAAATTCCTAACACTTCTGACAGGTTCAACCCATTCAGATTGGCATGTCTATAAAGGTAGGACACAAATGAAAGGTTGAAAATGTCCTTTTTTTTTTTTCTTTTTTAGCTGTTAAGACCACACAACACCTCGGATTTAATCAATTTTGTACAATGTGAGAGAAATATTATTGAATTGTTTGAGATATACAGTGAAATTTTAACATTTGCATACAATCTTTGTATCTTTGCATTTGTTCAAAAATTATTCTTAATGTTAGTTTCTATGTAGTATTTCCAGTTGAGATAACCACCAAACTCCATGGCCTTCTCCTAGTCTTTTACTTCTGAGAAAGACTAAAATATCAGATAACTATTCTTATTTCTGAGTCATGTTAAAAATTATAATAATCAAAAAATATTACATACTGCATATGTCAAACATCATGCGTGTGTTCTTTACAGAGGAAGAGAGAATTCATGAGCCATCTTACCTTTCACCAATAACCACTGACATTCATGGAATTCCCTGAAGTAAGATGTATGAGTATATGTTACTTTTTTTCAAACTACGTGGTTCACCAACTATATTAGTTATCACTGCATACCAAACAGTGCCAAAACTTAAAATAAAAAGCATTTATTATTGCCATGGATCGGTTGGGCACACCTGATGATAGAGTTCAGGCTTGGCTGTTTTCAGCTGAGTTTCCTCTTGCATCTGCTATCCACAGGAGATGTGAGTGGAGGCTGGCTTATTTGGGATAGTCACATTCAAGTGGTTATTAGTTATCTGACAGATGGAACAGGTTAGCTTAGGCTTATTCATGAAGCACTGGTGAGATCCAAGAGAACAAGTAGAAGAGAATATGCTCCCTAAGACCAACTCTTGGACTGGCACACCATTATACTCTATACATTTTCTTGAACAAAGCAAGGTATAAGGCCAGCCCATATTGAGGAGATCAGTAAATAGATTCTAATTTCTGGTGGAAGTACGTGAAGAGCAGCATTGCAAAGGATGCAGATAGAGCAGTGGGTGAAGATTTGCAGTTACTTTTGCAAGTAGGATACCACAATGGCTGTCCAAGAATTCACTGCATGTACTAGCTTTAGTTTTTAAAAACTCTTAGACCAGTTCATATCTGTGCCAAAATGAACTTAACATCTTATCCCTATATACAGACTGAATGTTGGAGGACCAGAGAAAACTACTACCATACAATCTATTCCAGATGACTGCTATTTCTCTCCTTCCACCATCCCCACTGCTCAAGTGTTCTTATTTGATCTGCTCCATTTCCCACTTCCCTGAGAATCCAGAGGCCACACAGTCATTGCTGACTATAGAAGCTCAAAAAGCATGAACTTTGTATTTACAGAAACCTGGATGTTGCAACCTAGCTGCTGCCCAACTGTGTGATCCTACACAGATAATTTATCCTCTCAATGTCTGTTTCCTTATCCTGAAAAAATGAGTGTAATGGTCCATATCTCATAGGGCTGTTGTAAGGATTTAGTGATTGTAAGTAGCCCAAAAGAGTGCTATTACGCAGCAGATGCTTAATACTTACTTATTCCCTTTATTCCCATAGCTTTCTTGGAGTGTGTGTGTGTGTGTGTGTGTGTGTGTGTGCGTTTTCATTATAGGATATCTGGTCTCATAAGCAAAACAATCTCAGAATTTATTCACAAGGAATTAAACCTTACAATTTTTAAGTGTGGAAATATTAGGCTGCAACAGAGTAAAATTAGAGTAAATTGAAGTTAATATATTATCCAAACATTTATGATTTTCTTGAGGATATTTTTATGGCTTTTTCAAAAAATATATATGTATAAACATATTTATATATATACCAAAAGTATATATTCCAAAGATGAATAGTTAGGTAATATGCATTCTTTGCATACTATATATTATTGCATATAACAATATTAAGGATCCAATCATAATCAATATACACTGGAATGACATTATTAATCTTTGATATATTTGGGGGTCACTTTAATAAGGGTATATTGAAGTTATTAATACAAATGAAAAGAGAAGACATAAAAAAAGTGGCATTGATTCATAGGACACAAGAATATATTACTTGGTGCAACATAATTATTTAAATGGTCTCCACTCAAATTGATGAGGTTAGAACCTCCTCATTTCCACAGGTATATTTCTTTAGCTGGGCTTTCCAAAACCCAGTAAGGGAGTAGAGGATTTACATTCCCTTAACACAAATAATCCAGGTAAAGCATTCAATCTTAATAATGAGATTTAAAATCTAATTTCATTCCATGTGGGACTGAGAAGAATCAAACTATTTTAAAGTCACATAGAAATGCTTCTAAGGTCTTTTTCAAATATATATCTTCTTTCACTTAAATAAACAGTGCCATATCCTGATTCCTCTAAAGATACCCCAAAGGGAATGTAACTGGTAAACACCAAGTTCAGAGAAGTTGTACGGCTGGCTGTACATCATGACCACAACTCAACTCCCTGTAGCCTCATGTAATGGTCCATAAATCCATGCTTGTTCACCTCCTGTCAGAAACTACTCTTTATAACACATCCCCCAATCCAACCTGGTTGCTGTAGTCCTACAGTAACTCATTGACTTCTATGTTCAGACCACATTCAGGCTATTTCCTTGGACTACTTTTATTATCACACATGAAGTCTTTGCAAGTTTTCCATGTGAAGTAAGCATCATGGTCTTTTCAACTTCTCATTTTCACTGCTCTCTGTTTTCTTAACTGCTTGCCTTGTTTCTGATACTCGTCTTACTTGGATTTCTAGTATCACATGACCTGGTTCCATATATTCTTGTAGGGCTTGCTCCCTGTGGCCTTGTCATTTATTTTCTCACTTATATGAGTACTACATCTTGACTTCTCATCTAACTCTGCCTTGACCATGGGCTTCTGGGGAACGCCTGAGATCAAGGCTTTTCCTGATTTGACCTGATTTGACCACTTGACCGGAGCTCTTCCTATCTGCCTCTCCAGCTGCTCTCTCCCATGAACAACATTCTCTTCTCTCTCTGTCCTGACAAATTACATTCAATGCCTTGTAGATCAAATGGAAGTTTTTTGCTTAATCATATAAAATCATATAATTACACATGTATTATTTGGAAGGTTCTCAAATATCATTGTCTGATTTGTATGTCCAAAGGTAAACATCTATTCATAAAAGTACTATTTTAATTTCAACACTTTATTTATATAATAAGGTCCAATATTGTGTTGTAAATGGGACGTAAGACCCCTCTGTGGAATATTTAAGCATCACTTCAACATGGCTGTGGAATTACGCTTGGAGAAACATTGAAATGGAAGGATTTATTTATTGTACTGGTAGGTTCAAAGGTAGGTATGCCCAGGGAACCACACAAAGTCATCCAAAGCTTGGAGTTTAGTCATGGCAGACAGGAAAGAAGCAGAGCTAGAACCTGTGGGCAAGTTCCTTTAGTGAGAGATGGGTAGGGATGCTGTGATATGTGGGAAGCCTTCTCCTTTGATTGTAACTGAGTCACTATGGATAGGAGGGAATGTGTAAAATGGAGAAGTCATCATGAGGCTTATGCTTTGTGCACACATGTTGGAGACTGATACCCAGAGATATGCAATAACAAAGTAAATATTCAAAACAAGCAAGGCAAGTGTCAAAACTCAGGGGACATTGAGGCGACAAATAATAAATTAACAATTTCAAGTGCATAAGCAGTAAGCCATTCAGTTTCCTCTTCCTCCTCTATCCTGATTATTATAGAGCAATTCATTCTTTTATTTTAGAATATTTTTATTATAAACATTATATACAACAAACTTAAAGATACAGATTTGAATATAGGAAGTATTCTGAGCAAAAATCCCATTTTGTATACTAAAAATAGCATTGATAATGTTTTGCTGTTTGCAAATGCCTCAGTAAAATAATGAAGTTGCTACTGTTTCTTATGCTGGTATTAAACAAGTAAATTTAAAACGTGAAAATAATTCAGAACCAAAAAAGACTGTCAAGGCTGCTGTCTCTCACTTCAAACACAAAGCTGTTCCCTTGAAGACCTAATCACTCTTTGAAGATTTAACAGTGCTATAATATCTATAGGAAACTGGCATTGACCATTCATTCCTCTAAGAAAATCAAAATGCCACATGGATCTTCAGCTGTTCCTTACAGCTGCTTCTTTCTCAACGGCTCTTTATTTACCGTTGCCCACATTTGAGCACTATTGTCCAAAATCATCACATAGTTTGCTCTTTAATTTCATTCATTGATGTTTTCTGATTTTTTTTTTTTTAATGTTACCTCAGAGGAGCATTTGTTGGTTACCTGATTTCATGGTAATTTCCCCATTTACTCTCTCTGTTCTTAATCTAGTTAATGTTTCAAGGATTTTTCATTACTACATATTACTATACTCACACACACACAAACATGCATACATATATGTGTGTGTGGTGTTATTAACTGTACCCCAAACCCGAATGTAAGCTTCAATGGGAGAGAAAGAGAAGTTACCAGATTTACCATTAAATACACACACACACAAAATAAATCATTTGTGAGTTTCAAGTCTTTGATACTTTATAATAGCAATAGCCATGCTAGTGGTCAGCTTCCTGAACTGGTAAGTAGGATAACCAGCCAAACTTTGCTGCATAGGCAGCTAAGCTAAGCCGACAGCTAGGACATAAGTCAGAGCTATGCTAAGTCTTCCGACTTGGCAGGAGAATAGGAATTATTTCCTACTAAAAAGAAATCCCCAATGAGTAGAAAGTGATTCATATTTTGTAGTTAGAGAACTTGACAAAGTTATCAGTGATTTTTAAATGATTAATGAAAAAAAGTCATAAGGAGAGTTAAATATGAAGGAGGTAACTAATTTTTAAATGAGACTAATTTACTACAGCAAATTGTAGACCTCACAATTATATCTTTACTTTATGACGCTATAATTATATTCCTTTTTTCTTAGGGTAGTTCCAATGAAAAATGTTTTTCTAACTTTTGAAAGTACACTTGTCTTCTCTGTACATGTGTCCCAAGTTCTAATTTGGAAAATACTCAGGGTTAATGTAAGAAATGTTAATGATGAAATGTGCTCCAATAGAAGCCTTACTAGAACATATTTTCAGATTTTTCTAATTGCTTTCAGTTTGTCAAATAAAATCATAGAAAATCAAAAGTAAGAATTCTCCCTAAAATCTATCATTCTAAAACATTTTTAAATTTTGTAGTTCAGCTTGTAGCACAAAATGTATATTAATATTATTCCACCCATATTTGCATAGTACAAAGGAACAGAACTATTTAAATCAGTAAGATCCTTTGTGAATCTCCTGTAAACACCTGTGGAATATCAGTTTGCTTATGAGCCTCTCGTGTTCTTCAGAGTGACCCTCAGCTAAATTTGGACAAATTCTGTTTGAGAATAAATATATTAAGACTTTGTGAGAAAATAGATTTCCTTTGTTCTAGGTGAATTGTACATATTATTTTTACTCTATGCTTAATAGTTTGTTAGTGAGATGTAATTATATAAGTCTGAGATCTGTATGTGAAGAGGGGTAGGTAAAGGTATCCATGATAGTGAGAAATAATGGAAGTAACTATTGTTGGTGACCTAATATATGTGGTTTGAATCATCTGTAGAATCAGAGTGTGGCCTTCATCTCTCTTCTGCAAATGAACTCAGAATTGGAGGCCCTCAGAAACTTGGGGATGTGGTAAAAAGTGGAGACAGTTTTGATATAGCTTGTAAGTTTTGAATGAACTTTTTCATCAAAGCATGTACAGTACATGAATCTTTGTGAAACATTCTTCATTATTACCTAAGAGCACGGTAAAAATTGTGCAGCAATGTTTTCATTGAAATGGAATATTGGGTTTGTGGGGAAAAAGTTGTCTTTGGTCAAATATAGACAAAGAGCAAGTTTAAACATAGTTAAACAGTCTCTTTTATTGCAGGTCTTTTCAGAACCATAATTATGGTAGTGTTGTTCATGACCAGGCCACAAAATCTCTTTTCATAAAACATCATTTGCATTTACTATTCTAAAGAACACAGTTTGTAGAAGCTTTATTTGGACTAATAGGAGGAAAAATAATGCATTGCCTCACAGTAGAAGTAGATGTTAAAATAATGGTCAGCTAAAACCTTTTAAGAAAGCAAAATATTCCAAAGATAAATGAAGAAATAATAAAATGATAGCAATTTATATTTGGTATGGGCCTGAAATCAAATTTTATATATATTAGATGTGGTTCAGTATGCTGATTCCCGAAGGAGAAAAAATCTGGATGTATAGAAAGGAAAGCAAGGCACAGAGTTGTGAGAAGATAAGTCATTATGTAGGTCTTCATTTTGCTATTACACAATTATTTACTGAACACACGTGATGTGTAACATGTTGCTTCCGGTGCTATAAATACACAAGAGAGCCTAACAGTGCCTCTAATACCTAAATTCATTTTAAAAATCTAAGTAAAAATCGGGAATGACCAACTAGTTATTTTTCCATATTCTTAGGACTAAATAATTCTTCCACTGATTCTTGCTTTATCCATTATTTTTTTTTTTTTTACCTACTAGTTTTCATGATCTTTTAGTTACCAGCATTAAATCCTCTTAAAAATACAAAAGGGTGAGTTTTCATTTTTTAGAGATAGCCATTAAGGGAGAAATAGATATCCTGCTTCCTATTCTTTAGCAGCATGTGAACCTCTAGGTAGGAGTCAGATACTCAGGTACAAGAGCAAAGTAGCAATCGGGAAAGGAAGGTAAAATGAGGGGAATATCTAAGGCCCATATTCTTTTTTTCTTTTAAAGAAAAGAAAGCTACAAAATGAGGTTGATCCAGACCTGGTCCTGGGGAGGGTAATTGGGAGCAAGAACCCAGCCTTCTTTCATGGGCATAAGCTGCATCTGTAACAATGTCTAGGGTATGATGATTCCAATTATTATAGTTACCACTTTTCAGTGTGCAAAGAAATCCTTCTTCAGTTATTAGATTAACACTGTAGGATACTGAAATTATCTGGGCTCTAAATCTAGGAATTCTGAATCAAAATGGTAATTGTATCATCACTAACCCTTTGCTGGGGTTTGAATGATTTTCAGTCCCTTAGTGGTTTGTAAATCAGACATTATAGTGTCTAGTCTTCATAATATGAGCTGACTGTATAAGAGAGAACACTTGAAGAAGTGTTCTTTTTTTTTTTGTTTAATGTGCCAAATATCATCTGTCAGCAAATCACATCCCTGTAATCAGTTCAATAAGAAATTAGTGAAGGATTTTTGGATAAGGAGAACTATATAGTTTTCTGCTTTCTCAAAATACAGTTGTGAGGTGTTCCTGCATGACTAGAATCATAAGGAAACACAAACTGTCATTTAAACCCACTCACTTAAAGCACAAATACACTTACTGGCAAAACATGGGCAGAAATCAGAAATTTAGAATGTACTTATGTAATCATGCAGGCAGAGTTTAATTTAAAAAAAAAAAAAAAAGGAAAACATGGTTCTTGTGCGCAATCTTCCAGTGAGCCTGTAACATTGCTTAAGGCTGTTCACATTTTTGGCAAAGGCCATGACCTATATCGTCAGGCCAGAGATCCAAAAAGTGTGAAGATTTATGTACTAGTGAGTATAGAGCACTTAATATCATGAAACTCTACTGTAATGTGAGAAGAAAGCATTTTCTGCTCATGTTTATCTTTTTCCTTTTATTTATAAGTTGATCTTACTCGTTTTTCTTAGTTATCAAGCATGCATACATAAATTTAGAATAAGACTTAAAAATAAGCTGAATATGCAAAACATGTGTATGAGCCATGTATAGGCTGACATTGACATTTCTTTTGTCTGCCAATATTTGCTACTGTTTTGTGCTGATTAAAAAGTAAATAAATGAATAAACACCCAAAATAAACCCAGGTATATATGGTCAATCATATATAACAAAGGCTATGCAATGGGGTACAGACAACCTCTTCAATAAATAATGCTAAAAAGAGACTGGACAGCCAAATGCAAAAGAATGAAACTGGACTCCTATTTAAACCAGGCAAAAGAAACATTAACTCAAAATGGATTAAGGAGTTCAATGTAAGAAATTCATTCCTAAAGGAAAATATAGATAGCCAGCCCCTTGATATCAGTCAAAATATAGATGGCCAGCCCCTTGATATCAGTCAGTCTCGGTGATGATTTTTTTTGAGTTTGACACTATAAGCTAGGGTGCATACAAAACCCAAAATAAAATGAGTGGGACTTCATGAAACTAAAAACTTCTACAAAGTGAAAGAAACCATCAACAAAATGAAGAAGCAACTTATGGAATGGGAGAAAATATTTGCAAATTGTATATACAATAAAGGATCAATATCCAAAATACATAAAGAATAAAGAACTCATACAACACAATAGCAAAAAAACAAATAACCCAAGTAAAACAAATAAACAAACAAACAGACAGAGAAGCCAAAGGAGACATACAAAAAGCCAAAAGGTATGTGATAAAATGGTCAACATCACTCTTCATTAGGGAAATTAAAATCAAAGCCACAATGATATATTACCTCACACCTCCTGGAATGGTTATTATCAGAAAAACAAAAAGTGATGTGTTGATAAGCATGTGGAGAAAAGGGAGCCCTCATGCAAAGTTGGAGGGAACGTAAATTGGTACAGCCACTCTGGAAAACATTATAAAGCTTCCTTAAAAAAATTAGATACAAAACTATCATATGATCCCGCAATTCTATCTCTGGGTATCTACCAAAGGAAAATGAAACACTAATTCAAAAAAATATGCACCCCCATGTTCATTGCAACATTATTTACAATAGTGAAAATATGAAAATAAGCATCTGTCAAGAGATAGATAAAGAAAATGTAATATATACATACAATGAAACATTATTTGGTCATAAAAAATGAAATTTTGTCATTTGTAACACCATGGATGGAAGTTGGGCATATCATTCTAAATAAAATAAATTGGATGGAGAAAGATAAATGACATATGACCTCACTTAAATGTATCTAAAACCAAAACCAAAAAAACCCATGCCTATAGAGAACAGCTTAGTGGTTACCAGAGGTGGGGTGGGAAGTGGTCAAAATGGGTGAAGGGGGTCAAAAGGTACAAATTTCCAGTAATGAAATAAATAGGTCATGGGGATGTAACGTACTACATGACAACTATTGTTAATAAGTTTGTATTGTAAACTTGAGAAGGGCTAAGTCAGTAAATCTTTAAAGTTCTCATTGCACACAAAAAAATTCTGTAACTACATATGGTGATAGATATTAACTTATTGTGGTGATCATTTTGCAATATATACAAGTACCGAATCATTATGGTATATACCTGAAATGAATATAATGCTATATGCCAACTATATTTAAACAAAAATGAACAGACAAAATAACTGTAGTTCACACACTATTCATGTGTGGTCATGTATTTGCTCATCTGTCCTAGTTTAGATGATACAAGGTGACTATACATTTATTTAAAATATTTGCATTTTCTAAAACTATAGAACATTAAAATTGCAAAATACTAATAAGGGAAGCAAAATGAAGTTTTTTGAATGCCACAAAGGTTTGTTTTTCTCCCCTACAGTCTGTCATCTATTTTTTCCCCAAAAGGTGTTATAATAAGAAAAAAATAATAGAAGAAAAGAAAAGTTGTATACTGAGATTCAAACTTCTTTGCAGAGGCATTCTAATTGACTGTATCACTGATGTTGGAAGAAGTCTGTAGGTAGTCTAATCAAACCAATTATATTTTGCCACAGATATTTCCAGTAATTAAAAGACATAATAGATGAAGTTCACATGTTAACAGCTTCTCCTATCATCATTTATTTCTGAATGCTTGTGAGACAGGAGATGCATTTAGACTTAGTAGCTATGTATTACAACTGTGTAGTTTCCCCTTAATAGAGTCAATGATTTGAACACAGCCTAATGCCACAAAGTAGAAGTTGGCAACATCTATCCCCTCATTCATTCCCTTTATGTTGAATAGAGTCCACCATGCCATGTGTCTTAGCAACATGCTAATCACAGCTGGAAATATGTGGTGGTGGTGAAATTAGATATTGAGGTAAGTAGTTGGGGGAAACAATGTGAAATAAAGACAGGCAAATTCAAGCAAATAGAGAAAAGAAAAACAGCAGTATTTCTGGACTATGAGTGTATGAATAGAAGCACATGGTCCAATTTTTTTAAGCTCGTTTGTTAAAATAGTTTTTTACCTGGAAGTAGGCATGATATGATTCCAAAATCTGATGTTTAGCTTTGTACTTATTAAATGCTTTTACTTTTAAGCATTTAACTAAAAGACATTTTTCTAATAATCTCAGAAATATAATTTCTTTTAGGAGATATAGAGCATTACATATTATTAATTATACTTTGTGATGATATTAGACATTTAAGACTCATTCCAACTATTTGCCTAGCCACAAAATTACCTTCAAATTCAAATACTTAAAAATTATTTGTATAATTCTTAGGTTTAATTTTCGACTGTATCCACTTCTCACTTACCTTGAATGATCCCTTTATATAGTTCTTTTCTCTTAATGTGTTGCTCTTAGGGATGAAGGGCCAAGTAGTCACACGTATTAGAACTGTGTATAAAGTAAAATAGAACTCAAGCAATATCCAGAATGTACCCCCTTGTTAAAAGGAATAGGCAATCCCTTGCACTGACTGTGTGACATCAATTTTTATTACCTAGCTATATTTTCTTTATTGATTAGTGCTTAACTGTACTCATAAGGGAGATATGCAGATTCATAAACTTCAGGTAGGTGAGATACTGTAAGAACTTTTACTGAAATGAGGGTGCCGGGTTTATTTATAAATGAACATGATCATTACAGAAGTAGCTATAAAGTATTTAAATAATAGTGATCTTAAGAGATATCTGTGTCTCTGAAAATATGTAAGTCTGTGTTTTAAACGAGCCTGGTGGTTTGAGTAAGAAAAGTGTTACACATGATCACAATAAGTACCTGTAACTATTTTAATAAAACCCTGTTCTAAGAAAGATTTTAAAAATATACAAATGGGGGTGCCTGGGTGGCTCAGTGGGTTAAAGCCTCTGCCTTCAGCTCGGATCATGATCCCAGAGTCCTGGGATCGAGTCCCGCATCAGGCTCTCTGCTCAGCAGAGAGCCTGCGTCTCCCTCTTTCTCTCTCTCTGCCTGCCTCTCTGCCTACTTGTGATCTCTTTCTGTCAAATAAATAAATAAAATCTTTAAAAAAATAAAAAATTAAAAAAATATACAAATGGACTCTTCAGAGTTGTTTGCGTACCATTTATAGATACCCTGATCTCATCTCAAATATATTTTTAAAATATATATTTATTTATTTATTTATTTGACAGACATGTCACAAGTAGGCAGAAAGGCAGGCAGAGAGAGAGGGAGGAAGCAGACTCCTTGCTGAGCAGAGACCCGATGGGGATCTCTGGGATCATGACCTGAGCTGAAGGCAGAGGCTTTAACACACTGAGCCATCCAGGTGCCCCCCCAATACATTTTTTTTGCCATGCATGTCATTGTATCATCCACCACTCCTTCCACTTTGTAACAGTCATGCCATTTAACCCCGCTGTCCCTACTGTTTGCTTTCTTTAATTTGCTGCCTTCTTGCACACATTCATATTGTTCTCATTATTCAAAGTATTTCTTGTCCTTAATAGGTGTCATTTTTATCAGTTTAAATTGTATCTATCCTTCAAGATACAGCTCCAATGTCAGCTTCCCAATAAATCATTCTAAAACGTCTTTATCAGCATTAATCTCATTCCCCTGTGTGTTACAAAGCATTTCATTTGTATTTTTAGCAAGAAAGTATATCACAATTTGCCTAATATCTTGAATTTGTGTCCATGCTTGTTTAATCTGATGGATAATAAAAATTTTAAGGTCAATGACCATAGATTGTTTATTTCTATGAACACAAAACTGCCAAGCATAGCCCTTTGCCAGAAGTAGGTACTCAATAAATATTTGTGGGATTACACTGAATTGAGATAAACTGAATTAGTTCAAGGTTGCTATGCAGTGTTTCTCTGTGTTCAGTATGCATTGCTCTTGAATTGCAACATTTGTCTCAGTCTTTGCTGTAGTTGAAAGCTGATGTACTCTTAACCTAGCTGCATGTAAGTGAATTGAGGAGTGACATTTGTTAATATTTGCGTAGCTCTAAAGCAGTTCATACTGTGCAAAACACTCTACAAATTGGAAGTGCTATTTAAAAATAAAAGGATGCATAGTGTAGTGAAGTGTAGCAACTTGGCACAATCAATACATCTCTTGAATTTTTCAATATTAAAATTAAAAGAAAGAAGCACCTGTTAAACATCTCTTGAAACAATGGGACACAACTTCATTTGCAAATGGTGGCA
The DNA here is from genome assembly GCF_010015895.1 of Lontra canadensis. Taxonomy (NCBI): domain Eukaryota; kingdom Metazoa; phylum Chordata; class Mammalia; order Carnivora; family Mustelidae; genus Lontra; species Lontra canadensis. The sequence goes on along the minus strand of NW_022630995.1, from coordinate 19,390,816 downwards.
TTGTCTTGTTAAAAGAAAAAAAAAACCTGAGAACAGTTGCTAGGGATATTGTATGCACTCATGGTGTCTATGGAAACGAAGCCTGCACAGAACGTGTAATGAGGAATAAAGAGATACCTGGAAAAGTGCCCAGTGTCAGAAAGACAATGATAATATAACTTTTCAATATTTAGAAAGAACAAAAATAGAATAAAAAATACATGCACCTTGTGCCTTTATACTGGTACCCTTGGAAAGTTTTAATTCCGGGGGAAAATACATGAAGAACGGAGAAACAAACACCAAAACAAAATTTTAGAACTTGCTTTAATTTACTAACACATTTAAAATAACAGTGGTCAGTACTTCTAAGTCACTCATAGAATTGCCCCATGCCTTTATATTACTATAAACCACAGAAGAATCTCCTCATACCCTGAAATTGCCTTTAAGTTTCAAAGACAAAGGGACACAATTTATTTTCTTTTTGAAGTGTTGAAACCTGGCACATCTAATGATTTTGGACTTCATTAATCAGAAGAGATTGCCATACCCTTGACCAGGCTTCTACTAGCTTGCTCCAGCTGATATAAAAGAATCTTTGTCTGAAAGAAATAGATTTATCTCTTGTTCTTATTTAACTAATGACTTCAGATATAGTGTTCTCCTAGAATTTCATCTGTCTCCAAATGCTGAAATGATTGCAATTGGTTCTTTAAATTAATGGGGAAAAAGTGGTTCATGTTTGATAGATTTTGAAATAACACATTATAATACATTATCCATTGGTTAATTTAATTTTTTAAAATGAATGCTTTCTATGTATCAGAAAAAAGTACTAGAAATAAATACCTGAAAGGAGTCCCATATAGCCAGTGGTAAGTATAAACAGACACAATCTTGCCTCTTGGACCATACTGATTAGTGAGGAAGATTTCAATCAAACTATAAATGTGAAATATGTCAAAGATAGTTCTTTTAAAAATGGCAAGTCATTTATAAATGTGGGAAAATATGCTCTGTGCTAATGTTTCAAAAACAATAATAATTACTTTGGTCAATTAGCAAATACTTTAAATGTCATCTATGTGGAGTTTTTTTGCTTTATATGATACTCCAAAAAAGAACCGAACCCCTGACCACAAACAGATATTAATAGATTTATATTTTGAGTAGCAATTCTGTTGTCCTCCATTCATTGAGTACTGTGTACAGTGTAGCCCATATAATACTTTTTTTCCCCTAATTTTCTGAATTGCTAAACAAATTCTTTCTTTCTTTCTTTCTTTCTTTCTTTTTTTTTTTTTTAAACTAACATATAATGTATTATCTGTTTCGGGGGAACAGATCTGTAACTCATCAGTCTTACACAATACACAGCACTCACTATAGCAAGTATCCTCCCCAATGTCCTCCCCAATATCCATAACCAATATCCATAACGACCCTATCCCTAGCCCCCAAATGCCCAGCAACCCTCAGTTTGTTTCCTGAGATGAAGAGCCTCTTACTGTTTGTCTTCCTCCGCAGTCCCGTCTTCTTTCATTTTTTCCTTCCTACCTCTCAAATTCCTCATATCAGAGAGATCATATGATAATTATCTTTCTCTGATTGACATCTGCTAAGCAAATTCTTTACACTTAATACTTACTTAAGAGTAGATGGGTCTTTAATAAACACTCAGCCAACTCAATTGACCAGAACTTTGAGGAACTCAGAGCAAGAGAGAGGGGAAGAAATGTTGGACAGTGTGGCAGAGATTGGAAAAAATAGGAACCCAAATCTCTAGGGGCTAGTTTGGACCCTATCAAAGTCCATTAGTGCAGGGAGAACTACTGGCGTTCAAACCCATCAATCATTTCTTACTCAACCTCCTGGGGTCAAATCCTGCCCTCCATTACATGTACCTAACTTTCGTTCAAGTTGCAGGGAGTTATACACACATTCAAGAGGGCAGGTTCTGGCCTTGCGAGTTGAATCGGGAGTAATTGATGACTTTCTCCTTGGTATGTCTGGCCAGCAAGCACAGCTTGCTGCTGAGCCCCCCGTCCCCATCCCGCCAAGCAGAGTGGGAGGCTGCTGTAAAAATATTCAGCCTCCAGTGCTGTGTCAGCCTTGGCGGCTGGTCTTCATTTCAAGATCTGAGAATGCCAACTTCACTAAGCCTTAAGATGTGTGTGTTTTCTCACATTTTCTTCCTAGTTTATTCTACTTTTCCTTCCCCTTTGTTAGATTTTCCTCTTCTCTAATAAATGTTTCCTTTCCTTCTTTCCTCCATTTTTCCCTTATGATTTTTTTTTCTGTCTTTTAATAATATGAAGCGAGATGAAGTGCTTAGAATAATCTGGCGGGGTGCCTGGGTGGCTCATTGAGTTAAAGCCTCTGCCTTCCGCTCAGGTCATGATCTCAGGGTCCTGGGATCTAGCCCCACGTTAGGTTCTCTGCTCAGCAGGGAGCCTGTTTCCCCACTCTCTCTGCCTGTCTCTCTGCCTACATGTGATCTCTGTCAAGTTAAAAAAAAAAAAAAATCTTAAAAAAAAAAAAGAATAACCTGGTACATGTAAGAGCTTAATAATTGCTGATTTTGTGTCAGTTATTATTTTGTATTATCATTACTATTATTATATAAGATCACCTCTTCCTTAATTTATGGAAATTTTGTGTATATATATATATATACACATACATATATATATACACACACATATATATATATATATGCACACACACATATATATATATTCTTTTTGTATTTTGTATATTTTGTAAATTTCCAATATAAATTTTGTAAATTTTGTGTGTGTTTGTAGTCCTCTAATGTTGATAGGGTTTAGGTAGGACATTTTCCTTTAGAAGTTTATTTACAATTATTTATTTCACACCAAATTTATAATCACATACTGGATTTACCTTTAAAGAAAAAATTAATGATGATATTCTTAGGCATTATCCTTTCATGAGACATGTGATAGAAAAGCATTTTGGAATACTCAAAATATTCCAAAGACTGTCACTAGCAGAGCAAATAATACTTGACCTAATACAATTTTAGCTTCCTGAGGTAAATAAATATTGAGTTGTTTTAAATAGTTAAAAATGTTCTTTTAATAACTATACGCTTTTATTACAATATTTGTTAAGATAAAGCATAATATAGGTTATTTTGGATCATATAACACTTCAAAATATATAGGAAAAATATTATAATTTTAAACAATATATAAGATTTTGAATAACTTGTGAGAAGGTTCAGAGCAAATCTCCCCAACAATGAACCACTGTGGCCTGTATGCTATTTTGCACCTGAAAGCAACTGAGACCCTGTGAGCTCAAGAGAAGATTATTGCCCCCTCTCTTATCTATCTAGAAGAATGTAAATTAGGGTTCTCTCCCATAACTGGTTATTACTGTAGATAAATTTTATCTGAGTGACCCATCTGTATGGCAGGGCAAACATCGAATTACCAAACATCTGTTTATCTTATTGTCCTGTGAATCGCATTCCTTTTCTTTGAAGTCCCAGACCCCCTCCTACTTTTTCTTAGTTTTTGACTACTGTCTTTGGAATTTCCAATTCTATGTGGATTCCCCATAAGTACAACATTAAATTCGATATTCTCCTGTTAATCTGTCTTATGTCAATTTGATTCTTAGCCCAAATAGAAGGACTTTGGCGGGGACGGGAAATTCTTCCTCCTTAACATGGATCTTACTATATTTTTATTCAACAGTGCTGGCTTAGGTTTGGCCAAGATACAACAGCCCCCAAAACCACATTTTGTCAGCCCATATGTCTCTTCAACACTACTGACCCATTAGATTCAGAACATACCAGAGAACAATTTAAACAATGTGAATGTTAAAATTTATTGTAAATTCCTAAAAATAAGATTCATCCCCGGTGTCATTTTTAAGAAATTAACTACAAACTCTTGTCTTTCATACCAGGCCTGAATATCTTGTAGTGAACAAGAGATAAACTGAAAGGTTTCTTCTAGCCAAAGAAGGCAAATGTACTTCAGTCCCAGGAGCTGCACAGAAGATATACAACCTGGACCTGAAATAGCTAAGTGAAGGACCGTGCTAAGCATAGAAAGAAGAAGTCTTCAAGTTTTTATTTTGGTCTAGGGTTTATCAGGGCAAACCACAAAATTCACTTCACTGGAGTGAAACAGAAGAGATCTGTAGGGTCAAATTTGGAATGCAAGAGACATTGGGATAAAATTTCAGTTCAATCAAATAGCTACTATCATAGGCAATTTAGAGAAGGAATTTCATCTTGCTTATTAAAGAAAATATAATGGATGGATGAGAGGAAAGCAAAGAGACAGAAAGATCAAAAGATAGAGAGAAGATATACGATAGTGAATTATGATTCCAATTTAGTGGGATTGCATTTTGGAGATTTAGTTATTTATATTTATATGTTCAAAGAAGTAGAGAGTTATAATTACATATATAATTCTCAGTGTAAGAATATTCTAGGACAGAACTAACTGTTTGCCCATTAGTGAAGCATACTCCACAGATTGTTTTATTGATTCTCTTTCAGCTAATGAATCCAATAAACGAGATGTTCAGAGCCACAAGTTCATTGATGCGTGAAAGGGAAGTCTGATAAGAGCTGACTACTTACTACTCAGAACATAAATGGAGGTTATAGGAAAATAGCTGATACTCTGCCATTTAAATCAGATGTAAGAGGGATTTACTGCAGCTTTACAGTAAATCTTGGGAGTTACTTACTATTCTGAATGTGGTTAATGTGGTAAACTAATTAGTGGCCCAAAGATGTCCATATTCTGATCTCTAGAACCTGTGAATATTTTATCACATAGGGCAGAAAGGGACTTTGTAGACGTTGATAAATGAAAATTCTGGAGATTGGGAGATTATCCTGATTTATATGGATGGGCTTAATGTATTCACAGCTGTCCTTTGAATAGGAAGAAAGGAGGGTCAAAACACAGAGTAGACCATCTGACAACAAAAGCAGAGAGAGAAAAGGCCATGCAGTATGAGGTTTAAAGCCAGGGAATGTGAATAGCACCCACCCTAGGAAAGTTAGGGAAACAGATTCAGTCTTGAAACCTTCAGAGAGAGAGCGGCTGTCAACATTATAACTTTAGATAACTTTAGTCCAGTGAGATGATTTGGGAATTAAATCATTAAAAATGTAAAAAAAAAAAAAAAAGTGTGTTGTTTTAACCCAAATTTGTAGTAAGTTTTTTGTTTGTTTGTTTTAAAGATTTTATTTTGTTATTTGAGAGAGAGAGAGAGAGCTCATGTGGGTGCGTGCGTGTGTGTGCAGTAGTGGGCAGGAGTAGGGGGAGGGGCAAAGGACCAAGCAGACTCCCTGCTGAGCATGGAGCCCATGGGGGCTCAATCCCAGGACTTTGAGATCATGACCAGAAACAAAGTCAGATGCTTAATAGACTGAGCTACCCAAGCACCTTTGTGTTAGGTATTAATAGCAATTATAGAAAATTAATACAGTAATTATGCTTACCTTATAATACTTCTCTACAGGTAACTAAGAGTCCAACATTTCATTAAAAAGGATCTGCTTTTTACACCAAATGAACTAATAATCTAATAGTGATTATTAAACTTTGCAAAACAATAAAGAGTGGCTACCCCAACCGTTTCAGTATAAACTCAGTATAAACAGCATCTGAAACCGTGATTCCCAATTCTTAATAGTCCCTTTATCGAAGCTTATAGGAGAGAATCCATAAGTAGTTAGTAAGGCCTAAAACCAGCTTAGTTGTAAGTAAGGCATTGAGTCTAGAACTTACATTAAAAAAGTAAATCCTGACCATACAATCCCTGAATCTTGATGAAAGATTTGTTTTCAAATAATATGAAAATATGATGTGGTTTATCATTTGAAATTTATATATAGGGTTTAGTATAGCACTCCTTAGCCACTAGAGTTAAATGAATATACCTCCTAAAACTATTTTAAAATCAGAAGCAAGCAAGCAAGGAACAAAAACAAAAACAAGGAATAATAACATTGTCAATCCTTCCCCCCCCCCCCCCCCACCCCCCCCCCACCGCACGCACATACACACTGTGCTCTCCATCTTCCCTTCTGCTATGAAGAGCCAGTCTGAGTAAGGGTAAATTTGTACCTGCAGATCTTTGAGCAGCAATTCTAAGACAGACTAAGATTTGGAGTAGAGCCCATGACTTATTCATCTTTATATCACTTCCATGATCCAATGAACACAGTAAAAAGTCCAAAGTATCTTGTTAAATGAATAAATTAAAACTGACCCAAGTATATTCATGGTAAAAAGTATTTACTGACTATTAAAATTTACTCAGATTACAGATAAAAATGTTACTTCGCCTACAAATAAAAATGGCCAAGGTACAGTGTATTCCCCCTCCCTAAACAATGAATCTTGGGCTAAGGTAACCTTGAAGTTTCATACCTGATTTATTCACCTTCCCAGATTTGCTCTTAGCTCTGTGGGACTCTGACTCTTTCCTCTGCACCTGGACCCAAATAAAGCACCATGTTTTGAGACATGTTAAGTGCCTTCTCAAAAGAGAGTATAACTATAAGGAAATGTGTAGGATTTCATGTATCTTGTGGGTAATATTTGCTCAGTGAGAGAGGGGATGGCATGTACTTAAATCCCTTGTCCCTCCTCTTTGGAGATAACCCAGTGAATAAGCAATCAGGTGAAGCTTTAGAGATGTTAGTAACATACCACTTTGTATTTTATTTCTCTCCTTCCCAGCCTCTTTCTTTCTTTCTTTCTTTCTTTTCTTTTCTCACTCAAATTTTTCTGGCATTCTAGTCTCTGGTAGAGAGTTACCAATTGAATTTTGTGTTAGGCTGCTTTCCAGGTATCTCTAAGATAATTTTCATTCTTAAGGGCCAAGGCATGGAAAATGACAATTTAATTCTGCAGAACCAATAAAAATTGCAAATACAAAATGCTCTCCTCAAAGAAATTGCCATCAAACAATATACATTAATATTCCACTTGAAGCTAGGAAATCAAATACATGGGGCCTATGACTCACATAGATCTGGAAGGTATCCTTTGCAGAAATAAAGTTTTATCTAAGATTGGGACTTAGCAAATTATAGGATAATTTATTCACAAATATTTAATGCACATATAAGTGATTTAAGACTGAACTTTGAAGACCAAGAGTAATGAACTAATAAGTGCATTTTCAAAATTAGAGGAATATGGATATCTGAGGAATAGATACTATATATACCTGAGGGAAATTCCCATTTTTTTCTTCAAAAGCAATAACAAAAATTTACTTTGATCATGTTCTCTCTTGAGTTCATCTCAGGCTCTTATTCGGTTGAATTTAAGAGAGCTTTATGAAACCTGATGAACAGAATTTTGAACTTGTTAATAAGAATATCCTAGACATTACTCTAACTATATTGTGTTTCTTCTTGAGTTAGATACTTGATAAGAAAGAAAAAAAAAAAAAAAGAAGGATTCCTAGACCTAAAGTCACTTCATAATTACAATAAAGATATTAAGAAGCCTGGGCATACATAAGTGATATCCTAGTAAATTCATTAATCCAGGTTAACCGATATGAATACACTTCTCCTTAAAGGCCAACTGCTTAAATGTTGTGCAATTGCACAGGAACCTGAATAAGAAGGGCTGTACTTTTGGTTCAGTGGGCTTCTCTTGCCCTTTGAAATTCCTAATACTTTTGTGAAAATGGGCCCTGCGTTTTCATTTTCAGTTGAACCCCCACAAATTATGCAGCCAGTCCTGCGAAACTTAAAGACTTGATGGTGGATTCAGCCTTGTTCTTCAGCAGATTTTTAATTCCCAGAGTTTGGAGGGCAGATGCCTAAGTAAATAAATAATTAAAATGATTCTGAGATTTATATCGAAATAATCCTTCCCTTTTTTCCATTCGAAACTTTGATTTGTCTTTGGCTTGGAGGTGCCATAAGTAGGTCATTGCCTAAAAGTTTAGGGACTGGGTATCTCTGCCTCTTTGTGTATTTAGCTTCTGTGTTTGTTATGTTCCCAAGAGCCTCACCATTTATATTACTTTTTGCCCCTTCCCCATATTTCTGGGTCATGTTCTCTTGCTCTATTTAAGACTTTTATAAAAAAGAAACAGATTTTTCACATTGCCTTAAGATGAGAGGGGGATTAATTTTAAGATACATAAGGCTTCAATTTATATACTCTAGGGATGGTCTAGTTCCTCTGAGAGTCTCTCACTCTTTTGAAAGCCGCGCAGCCTTCTTTACTGTGTCTCTGGTTATGTAAAAATGTATGTCTTTCATGATGATTTCCTAATGCTATCTCTTGGCTGTTCTTCTTACCACTTTCCAGTTATAGCATCCTCTGTAAATTGTTATTTTGGTATCTCTTAATTTAGGTATCACAGAAGGAATTTGGTTGGCCTATCTATCTAAGGCAGGAAACATCAGGTTAACTTTGCACTCTGTGGATCACAGGCACATGCCAGGTAGCATCAAGCCTAGTTACTAAGGCCCAGAAATACAATTATGTGGTATGCAGCATGACTTGCTACTAAGAGCTATGATTTCTATCAGAACTAGGTGACAGCAAATGTATCTGACACATAAGTTAAAAATCCTGCCCCAGAATATGGATCCCAAAGTCTCCATGGCAGTAGTTAGAATGCTATTTGTTTAAAGATTTTATTTATTTATTTGAGAAAGAAAGGAAGAGAGAAAGAGCATGAAAAAGGGTAGGGTCAGAGGAAGAAGCAGACTTCCCACCAAGCAGGGAGCCTAATGCATGACTCAATACCAGGACTCTAGGATCATGACATGAGCCAAAGGCAGTCGCTTAACCAACTGAACCACCCAGGTTCCCAGGTAAAATGTTATTAAGCTAGAATGATTAACTTCCTTGTCAATTATGAGATATATAGATTCCTTGCTATACTTTTCAATGATCACTATAAGTTTTCGTGCTGAGCACCTCTTGCTTGAATTCATATCAATTATTTACTTATTGCCCATCTTCAAAACAGACATCATCTCCTTCTGAAATAGTCTGTTTCTGAATATTGTCCAGGAATGATCTGATCTTCTTTTCTGCTAATCAGGTTCCACATACGATGCATTTCTTTTTAGCTTACTAAAAAATGTTCATTTACGATTAAATAAAAAGGTATTTCTGAATATCTCCTCCATTCAGTATTTTTTTAAAAGATTATTTATTTATTTATTTGTCAGAGAGAGAGAGAGAGAGAGAGAGCAGAAACACAAAGAGCTACAAGCAGAACAGGCAGAGCAGGCAGAGAGAGAAGCAGGCTCCCTGCCAAGCAAGGAGCCTGATATGGGACTTGATCCCACAACCCTGGGATCATGACCTGAGCCGAAGGGAAATGCTCAACCAACTGAACCACCCAGGTGTCCCCATTCAGTATATTTTGATTTAAGAATAAAATAACTATGTTTTGTACTGACTTCCCATTATTTTATTTATAATCAAAACATTCCAGCAAGTAAGCTAACAAAAATCATATTGACATTTTCTTTTTCTTTAATTTTTAAAAATATTTTAATTATTTGATTTTTCTAGCTATTTTAATAAAATGTTATATCTTGATTTTGGCCTTAAAACTCCAAATTCTCTCCTTTTTGCTGTATTTCATAAAGTATCAAATTTGAAGTTCAAGGTACAAAAAATGTTTATCATTATATATTCCTGTGCTCTATTGTAGAGCATAACTTAATGTCTGCCATTTGTAGGTTCTAGATCCTCTACACTTTTCTATTATTTAGATATAAGCTCAGTTTATGAAGTAATTTCAGTTTAACATAATTTATCTACAAAAAGATGGAAAAAAAGGTACCAGATTTGGATATCACTGATAATTAGTCTGTTTTTTTTTTCAGTTTTTTGATGTGAGGACATTTTCTGAGAAAATAATGAAATTATTATTAAATAAAGTAGCATGTGCTGCTGTACAATATACAGGTATACCTTTTAGAAATGAAAGTCAAGAAGCATGTGTACAAAGATTTTATAAAGGAAAGGAGCTTCATTTTATAGAAAAAAAATGAAACAAAGTTTCTTGCATAATACTGGAAAATTGTTTTAAGATAAAAATAACTTTGCAACATCAAATTATTTCAGAAGCCAAAGACGGAGCTACAGACTAGGTTGTGGAAAAAAAGAAAAATAAATAAATAAAACAACTTTCAAGGAACATGAAAGCTACAAACCAGTTTTTTTGTGTATCTTAATACTGTGGTGTTTTTGTCTGTTTTGCCTTTTTTAAGAAAAGCCATCTTGGCTTCTCTTCTCAATTTCTAGCATTTGGTCATTTAGATAAAGGTGCCAATGTTCACTTGCTTAAGTAATTGTATTCAAATGATTTTTACTGCCTACATATGATCTCACTGCTGGATATTGCTTATGGTTTAGAGTGTACAGCACAAGACATTTAAATGACAAGGTATTTGCTTCCAACTTGAATCTTGCCTGAAGAGAGTAAGAGGCAATGTCTAGCTTCATTACCTTTTAGGGGTTTAATGTACAATATTTATTGGCGTTGCTACTTTCTCAGTGTCCATAACAATTCTTCTGTCCCATTTAGTAGCTGTTTGTGGTAAATGCCCTTGCATCCTCTGGTTTGATAGTATTTCTACATTTATCAGCATGTAGAATAATAAAATAAGAAGGGCTTTGCCTAGTTCCCAGAAATTTCACTCTACCGTATCATAGGATCTATGTGTTGGAACATATGTATATGTGTGTATGCATATGTATGTGCATATACACACAAGTATATACGTATATACACATATATATCCATGTATAAAACACACATATAAATATACGACGTATGGTGTACGTAGATAGGCACACTTTATTTCTCTTGTTGATTTTAAGAGAAATTTTAGAAGCTTGAATAAAACAATATTTTTCTTTTATGCTCAGGAGTTAATACAATATAATCAATAAACAGTATTAGGTCATGTCAACATCATGGAATGAAGCACTGGGGTTACCTTAAATCTCCATTTGCAAAGCAGATTATTCTATCAATTGCACGGCAGTGGCAACTAAGTTCTAGTCTCTACTATTATTTGTAGCCTCTCAGACTTAGTCCAGTTATTTAATTTATACGAACCTGTTTCCTTCCCTATGAAACAGATAACAAACTATTTTTAGAGCTAAAGTCTGCTCTGTATTCCTGTAGTATACAGGGTGCTCTGAACTTTCTAGAGGCTAATAAATATTTGTTTACCAGACAGACTAAAGCAAGTGATTACATCAGATGATCTTTTAAGGATTGTTCTAGCTCAAGGAACAGTCAATTATTTACGATGTCAATTTTCTTTTTTCGAAGCAAATAGCAGAGGAATGTAAACATATATGACAAAAGGAAGATAGTTGTACATTATTTTACATTTAATGTCTTAACCACTAAGGACTGAGGTTTCTGGATTCAATTTGAAGTAGCTTGTGGTAATGATATTTCTTTTTGGATATCTATGTTCACAAGTTACAGACATTTGAATGAAGTGAAATTGTGTGTATACACATACACACACATGTCACACACGCACACAAATATACACATATCAGAAATAAGTCCTTGAGTTTCCTATCTTAAGTAAGATGTAAAAAGGATTGTTTAACTTAGGTCGCATTAAGAAGCAACAGTTACTTAAAGCATTAATCATGTCCTAGACTCTGTGTAAAATGATTTCTATGCATTATCTCACTGTTTGGTCATAAAAATTTATGTACTAATTTTATTATCCACATTTTTCAGATGAGAACACTGAGGCTTAATGTGATTAGTTATGAACAAATTCTCAGAGTTGTAGTTGGCAGCTCAATATTCTTTCCAAAATTGTTCTGACTCTAGAATAAATGCTCATAACCTATATACCACTTTGCAGTCAGTCTTATACTTCATTAATTTTTATTGCATTTCATCCTCAAAAGGAAAAAAAAAAGTTTCTGTTTGTGTTTTAACTGAAGAAGCTATTTTCTTCACTTTCATTTTTTAAAATACCACCTATACCATGTAAAGTAACATAATTACTTATTGGGAAATATATCTTCTTTTCTATTAACTTGAAAGAGTAGACAAATGAAAGTATTTGAGTTGTGAGGTCATCTTTCCAAGGACAAAATGAGTAAGAGGAGACCATAGATCCACAACCATTTCTGCAATTAATTAACCGCAATTTTGGACATGGACTACACCATTGAAATTATTCAGTACTCAGATTCTATATGACTAAATATTTCAAATGAAGATATTGTGTTAGATTACGTCCCATTGTCCTATCAACCCCCAAATGTGTGTTTTTATATGTTTTCATGAAGAGTCTCAGATAGATGACCTATTTGCTTAATTAAGAACCACCATCTTCACCAAACTGATTCAGATCATTTTCTACCAAATACATATTTACTATTGTGTTGATACGTGCTAGGAATCAGAAACTTGATTTGATTGTATATTGTATATTTGTATATTTTCTTTGATCTATAATGTTTTGTATTATGTTCCAAGCTTTCAATTGTCCCTACTTTATCTAGGAAACAACCATGCAAACTAAAACTCTAAAATAATTGCAAGTGTTCAGTATATGGTTAAATATTAAGATTTAGGATTTGCTTACACAAAACTAGGGAATAACTAATGTTTTATTACTATTATTATTATTATTATTATTAATTTTGAGAGAGAGAGAGAGAGTGAGCAGTAGGGAAGGCCAGAGAGAGAGAAAAAATCTTAGGCAGACTTCACGTGCAGCACGGAGCCCAACACAGAGCTCGATCTCATGACCCTGAGATCATGATCTGAGCCAAAAGCAAGAGTCAGATGCTTAACTGATGGAGCCACCCAGGCACCCCTTAATTTTTATAATTATTAGAAAATGTTTAGAAATATCTTTTTAGAAGTTCATAAGTTTGGTGTGTTTTTTAAATTATTTTATCACCATGATACTATGAATTTTAATATAAAACATCTATTCCAACATACCATTTGCTGGAAACCATATGTTTATAGAGGAAACCATTGCATATATTATGATACTTATAATATAGAATGACAAAACCACAGGTATAATAGAAAAAGATAAACAAACATGTTTGCATGTGATGTTACATCTTGTTTTTAATTGTACCATGTTTAAGCTCAAAATAGGGGGCACCTGTGTTGCTCAGTTGTTAGGCATCTGACTTTGGCTGGGGTAATGATCCCAGGGTCCTGGGATTGTGCCCCGCATCAGACCCTGCACAGTGAGAAACCTGCTTCTCCCTCTCCCACTCCCCCTGCTTGTATTCCCTTTCTCGCCATGTCTGTCTCTGTCAAAGAAATAAATAAAAAATCTAAAAAAAAAAGAACTTAAAATAGTTGATGTAAATGTAGAGTGTATAAGAAGGTTATGACAGGGTGCCTGGGTGGCTCAGTTGTTAATCATCTGATTTCAGCTTAGGTCATGATCCCAGGGTCCTGGGATCAAGCCCTGCATTAGGCTACCTGCTTACTGGGAAGCCTGCCTCTCCCTCTCCCACTCCCCCTGCTTGTGTTCCCTCTCTCACTGCGTCTCTCTTTGTCAAACAAATAAATAAAAGTCTTAAAAAACAAAAACAAAAACAAAAACAAAAACAAAGAATGTTATGACCAAACAACTAAGCCTGAATTCCACCTATTTTAGGAAAGTTCATTAATTTATTTGACCCATTCTTTTGATCTCCTCCTTGTGGTAGTTTTTGGGCAGGTAAAATGAGAACAAAGTCCTTGCCAGCCAAAGAGATTTATCTGGGACTTAGTATGTGCAGTTACTCTATTAAATCTTTATATGCATTTTCTCAACAATTTTATTGATGAGATTATAATTATTATACAAGTTTTAGGAATAATAAAATCAGAGAACATATCCAACATATATAAGGACTCCTCAAATTAAACAATGAGAAAAAATAAAATTATTTTAATGGTCAGAAGAGCTGAACATATAAATGATAATGAACACATAAAAATGGCAAATAAATATATCAAAAAAGTATTCAATAATATTTGTGATTAGGAAAATGCAAACCAAACACAATGAAATACTACTACTTACATATTAGAAAGGCTAAAATACAAATCAGAACAACAACAACAACAAATCTAATGATACCAGTTACTGGTGAAGATACGAAGCAATAGGAGCTCTCACTGAAGGTGGGAATTAAGTCTAGTACAACCACTTCAGTGAACAAGAAAGTTAAACATTATCTTACTATAGAATCAAGTGGTCATGCTCCTAAATATTTACCAAACTTATTTAAAGCTTATTTCTGCAGAAAAACCTGCATATAAGTAATTATAGCAATTTTATTCAAAATCATCAAAAACTGGAAGGAGCCAAGATATCTGTCCAGGTGAAGAGATACACAAAGTGTGGGGAATCCATACAATTAAATAATATTCAATGATAAAAGCAAATGAACTATTAAACTACAGAAAGACCTGGATGCAGTTTAAATGCATATTGTTAAATGCTACATGAAAAGAAGCTAGTCTAAAAATGCAACATACTGTTTGTTTGAAATTTTGGAAAAGGCATAGCTATTGAAAGGATCAACATATTAGTGGTAACTAGGTGTTCTGGGCTGAGGAGAGTGAATGAAGAGGTTAAACAAGTGAGGAGAAAGGAATTTGTGAGGACAACAACTATTCTGGGGGGTACATAATACTTTGCATTCATCAAAACTCAGAAATGTACAGTACAAAGAGTAAATCTTAGTATATATAAATTTTTAAAAGATTAGTGAGATAGATGACTTAGTGGTGAATTCCACCAACCACTTAATGAAGAAATATCTTAATCCTTATACACTTCCAAAAAAAATAGGAGAACAGGGAATGTGTTCCCTAACACCTTCTGAAAGTCAGTATTACCATTATACCAAAACTAGATAAGGGCATTACATGAAAATAAACTATAGGCCAATATCCCTTATTTTTTTTTTTAAAGATTTTATTTTTCCATTGGAGAGAGAGAGAGTGAGAGAGAGGGGAGAAGGTCAGAGGGAGAAGCAGACTCCCTGTGGAGCTGGGAGCCCGATGAGGGACTCAATCCTGGGATTCTGGGATTATGACCTGAGCCGAAGGCTGTTGACCAACCGAAAGCCACCCAGGTGCCCCCAATATCCCTTAATAATATAAATGCAAAAATTCTCAACAAAAAACTAGCATTATAAATCTAGAAGGATATAAAATAGCGTACATATCTTGACTAAGTTAAGTCTAATTAAGGAATATAAGATTTGTGCACTATAAATAAATGAATCACAGAAATAACATATTAACAAAATCAAGACAGAAAAAAAGTTCATCTCAATAGACAAGGATTAAAACACATACACACGCGCGCGCGCACACACACACACGACAAAATCCAGCACCTTTTCATGATAAAAACACTAGAAAAATCCATGGAAGACAGGGCCTCCTGGGTCACTCAGTTGGTTGGGAGTCTGCCTTCCACTCAGGTCATGATCTCAGGGTCCCGGGATTGAGTCCCACATTGGGTTCCCTGCTCAGTGGTAAGTTTACCTCTGCCTCTCCTTCTGCATCCTCTCCCCCATTCATTCTCTCTCTCTCTCTCTGTTTCTCTCTGTGTCAAATAAAATAATAAATAGATAATCTTGAAAAAAAAAAAAACCTGAAAGAATTTCCTTAAAATCTAAGTGTTGGAGGCCACGGCACAGTTGGAGTCGTTGATCAAACTAGGCCCTGACTGGTGTCTCCTTTAAAGTCCAGACACCTTGATAAGGGGTTAAGGACAGGAAAGTTGAGTAACACTGAGAAAGGGTCTGTGCTATGTGTCGTGCGCTCACCTACGTGACTTCCCACACGTTCTCCCTACATAAGGGAACAATGTGGTCAGGGTCATAAATTCTTAGTTGGTCCTTGTTGTTCCTGTACTGCCCATAATCCACTCCCTGGTTGATTGTAACTTCTTGTATCAATAGTAGCTAATGGCATTAGCCATGACTACCTGGCATCACGAGATTTGTTTGTAGTTAATGTAAACTTGTTACAGGAACTTGGGGTTATCTGACTAGATACTGATGTATTACTCCTTCTATTGTGGTCTGCCTTATAAATGCTTGTAAGATGTGGAATAAAATCAGCACTGTTGGACATCCTTCTCAGTGTTCCTCCTGCCCCCATCTCTCTGCTTCTCGAGTTCTTTTCTTCATCCTCTTACCCTCACGTCCTGGTCGATTTGTCGCGCCAGCTGCGACATCTACGTCATACTTTCTTGTGAAATAATGAAGGTTTTCCCCTGATGATCAGGAACAAGGCAAAACAGAGACCTCTTGCCAACATTTATGTTATTTTTTTTTCTTTCCTTTTTTCCTTTCCTTTTCCTTCTCTTTTCTTTTCTTTTCTTTTCTTTTTCCTTTCCTTTTCTTTTTTCCTCTTTCTTTCTTTCTGTCTGGGAGAACAAGAAGTCTTCAGCAGAATCTGCACTGAGCATGGAGCCCAACCCAGGGCTTGATTTCCCAATCCTGACATCACGACCTGAGCCAAAACCAAGAACCAGATACTCAATGGACTCTGCCACCCAAGCATCCCTATGTTATTTTTCAATGAACTGTAGGGTCTAAGTAGGACTGTTAGGCAAGAAAAGAAAGAAAGGGAAGAAGTAAAATTATTTCTATTTGTAGATGGCATTATGTGTGTGTTTGTGTGTGTGTGTGTGTATGAAATGTCCTCAAATCCACAAAAATCTATTAGAACTAATAAAAATGTTTAGCAAAATTACAGAATACAAGCTGAATATTTTAAAAAGTTGTACTTTGGTACACTAGCAATAAACAATTTGAAAATGAAATTAAGAAAATTCCATTTGCATTAGCATCAAAAGGAATAAGATACTTGGGAATAAGTTTAACACAAGCACAATACTCTTACAGTAGAAACTAAAATGAAACATTGTTTAAATAAATTAAATACCCCCTAAACAATGGAAATGCAATCTTGGTTACAAATCAGAAGACATAATATAAAGACAATAATTCAAAAATTGATTTTTAAACTTAATGTACTCATCATAAAAATTCCAATAACTATTTTTTTCAGAAGTGCAAAAGCTGATCCTTAAATTCATATGGATGTTCAAGGAATCCGGGCTAACAAAAACAGTCTTGCAATAGAACAAAGTTAGAGGACTTGTACTTTCCAACTGCAAACCTAACTAGTAATTAGAGTAATCAAGATAACATAGAACTGGCATAAAGATAGAGATAAAGAACAATGGAATAGAACTGAGATTTCAGAGGTCAACCCCTGGCCAATTGATTTTGATGGAGGTGTCAAAGGCA
This sequence comes from Lontra canadensis, assembly GCF_010015895.1. Lineage (NCBI taxonomy): Eukaryota > Metazoa > Chordata > Mammalia > Carnivora > Mustelidae > Lontra > Lontra canadensis. The sequence continues at coordinate 19,373,483 of NW_022630995.1, read as the reverse complement.
TTCAATGCAGATGGCACTGTTTTCAACAAATGGTTCCAAGACACCTGGATATCAACATGCAATAGAATGGATTTGAATCCCTATTTCACAACATATATAAAAACTAACACAAAATTGCTAAAAAAAACAAAAAGAATAAAAAAACTGCAAATGATTGCTAAAATTATATAACTCTTAGAGGAAAAAAAAAATCTATAAATCTTTTGGCCTTGGGTTAGTCGATGGATTCTGAGGTATGACACAAAAGCATAACCAAGAACAACTTAAATAAACAGGACTTCATTGAAAGCAAAAGCTTTTATGCTTCAAAGCACACTATCAAAAAAAGAAAAGACAAATCTATATCTGATGAGTCTAGTACCCAGAATGTATAAATATCTTTCACATCTCAACAATAAAAAGACAGATAACTCACTTAAAAGTAAGCAAAGGATTTAGATAGATATTTCTATAAGGTTGATATACCAATGGTCAATAAACACATAAAAAGATACCCAACACCATTAGTTGTTAAAAAATGAAAATGAAAATTATAAGGTACTATTTTACACCCACCAGGGTGGTGGCTATAATAAAATAAAAGGAAAATAACAAGTGTTGATGAGCATGTGGATAAATTGAAACTCTGACCTACTGCTGATAGAAATGTAAAATGGTACAGCGCCTATGGAAAACTGTTTGTCAGTTTCTCAAAAAGTTAAACATCAAGTTGTCAGATAACCCAGAAATTTTATTCTGAGATATATACCAAAGAGAATTAAAAACACATGCTTCCACAAGAACTTACATATGGATGTTTACAGCAGTATTATTTAAAATAGCCAAAAAGTGAAAACAATGCAAACCCTCATCAGCTGATAAATAGAAAAATAAATTGTGGTATAATACAATGGAATGAATATACTTAATGCAATAAAAAGAAATGCAGTATTCATATGTACCACAATAGGGATGAATCTAGAAAACATTATGCTAAATGAAAGAAGCCAGTCACAAAGACCTACATATTTTGTGATTCAATTTGTAATGAATATCCAGAGTAGACAAGTCTATTGGGACAGAAAATAGATTAGTGGTTGCTGGGGATGAGCATAGGGCAGAATGGGAAGTGACTACTACTTGGTCCAGAGTTTCTTTTTGTAGTAGTGATAAAATATCCCAGAGTTAGACAAAGGGGATAGTTGTATAACCTGTCAAACACACTAAAAATTAGTGAAACATGGGGCACCTGGGTGGCTCAGTCGTTAAGCGTCTGCCTTCAGGGTCCTGGGATTGAGCCCCACATTGGGCTCCCTGCTCGGTGGGTGGGAAGCCTGCTTCTCCCCCTCTCACTCCCCCTGCTTGTCTTCCCTCTTTCACTGTGTCTCTCTCTGTCAAATAAATAAATACAATCTTAAAAAAAAAATTGGTGAATCATACACTTTAAAATAAATAGTTTCATGGTATATAAGGTACATCTCAATTAAAAGAAGTAATTTGTCATTCCTATACATTATATGTAAGACTCTTGATAAAGCATCACTAACTAACATCATTTCTATGGTGAAAATAAAATTCAATCTCATATTGAGTTTTTTTTTGAGAATTGAGAATCTCAATTCACAATAATAAGAATTATTTTTCAGAAAATGCTTCCAAATTATGAAATTATGCTAATCTAAATATGATATATGAAGAAGTTACTACGCTTTAAAACATCTTAATGTAATACATAATACCTTTTGGTTTGGGGGATTCTGAAGAGCTGATTCTGTGACTTTTCACTTTGAATACAAATAAATTTTTTATATATTTTTTGAAAATGCTAAAGAAGTTTTTGAATATTGGAAGATTGCACTCTACTTTCTACATTGTGCATTGTGTTTCTTGAATGTGTTTAATAAATGATCACATCAGTATCATAAAATAATGTATAACAGAAATGTCTAATTCATACAGTTTTTTAGCACAATAGTGTCTATAATCAGGACTAGATATAATCCTCAGTGCACAAACTCAGGTATTCAATGAGTTGTAATCTGATTACTTGATTATTTGATAACTTGATTTTCTAGAACAATTTAATTGTCATACATCTGCTTGGGTGGTGTCATTTTTATCATAATCCATTCTCTGTGTTCACATACATAGACTTTTGTTTCCCTGATGGCTCAGTTCAAGTTCTACAAGGTTTACATTACCCTGAGGAGTGAGGGAGGAATATCTCATTCTAAATCCCACCCAGCTACCACTAGAATGTAATTTCTGCAAAGGCAAGATTTGAGTGCATTGATCACTGCTGTGCCTCACTATCTATAAAAAAAAAAAAAAAAAAAAATGGCACATAAGAGAGATTCAACAGATAATTGTCCAATTAATAGTGTCTACGTTAGTATCTCCTGAGATGAACACTGGTCTTTTTTTTTTTTTTAATTTATTTATTCATTTGAGAGAGAGAGAGAACGAGCACACAAGCAAGGGGGAGGCAGAGGGAGAGGAAGACGCTGACTCGCTGCTGAGCTGGAAGTCTGACTTGAGTCTCAATCCCAGGGCTTGGAGATTATGACCTGAGCCTAGGGCAAATACCCAACTGTCTGAGGGACCTAGGGGCCCCTGGCCACTGGTCTTACTGGTTTTCATTACTGGCATAAAAATTACTATTTTATTTTTTTTAAGATTTTTGTTTATTTATTTGACAGACAGAGATCACAAGTAGGCAGAGAGGCAGGCAGAGAGAGAGGGGGAAGCAGGTTCCCCACTGAGCAGGGATCCTGATGTGCGGCTCCAGACCAGGACCCTGGGATCATGACCTGAGCCGAAAGCAGAGCCACCCAGGTGCTCCCAAATTACTATTTTAAAACTACCTTCTGGCAAAGTTTTGGGACAGTCTGATTTTTTTTAGGTCTTACATGGCTAGAGACATCACATATATACTTTTCTGATAGTTGCATTCCTACTATCTCCCAAGGGTTCTTCACAGGAAATGAGAAACAGGTCTCCTTTATTCTTGAAAATCAAAAATTTACCTGGGGTTTGGCCAAAGAAAAGGGCATAGAGCCCCTTTCTCTAACAATACCACTTGCTTCACTCTACTTTTTTTTTCTGCTCAGGGAATCTTATTCTCCTCAGGGTATGTGGGAGGAGAATATGAGGAGTTGGTTGCCAGGAGTAACAGAATCCTTGCTCTTAATTTTTTTCTCAAAAGTTTTGTATTTTTTTATTCCCTTCTGGATACAGAGTTTTGAAAATTAAAGTCTTAAAAGTGATTCATCTTTTAGCTTATTTTTCCTTTTATATTCTTTTCCAAAGTACAGAGTAAAAATACCTGACTCTTTAAATATGGGAAAGGCCAAGAAAGCAATTCCATAAGTGAGAAATATTAAATAAGTATAATTTCATAAATATGAAGAAATAACTATATTCTTATTTGTACTTACGTGTGCAGCTATATCACAGCTTGAGCCAGGGAGAGAAATAAAATGTCATAATTTTTAAAATTGACATTATATAAGATCACTTGTCAAAATCATGAAATCCTATTATTTCCTTTGTTCTTCAATATGAATAAAGGAAATATAATTAGAATACCAATAAAAAGAAGATAATTACTGTGCATTTTACCATGGAAATATTTATGCCTAGCACAGGAATTAACTCCCTTTTAATTGAAGTTGGGGGAGGGATATAAAAAATAAAGTGACAGATAGGTTCCCTGGTGCCCTTCTACAATGGAAAGCCAGAAAGATTGGTGTTATAGAGGACCTTGTATTCCAAATGAAGGAGATTTAACTGTGTCCTATATCAGGTAGTAAATAAAAAATCATTTTGCTTAGTCAACATTGACTTTCTTTTCATTAAAACTACCAACAAAGACCTCATTCTGCTTTTTATTTGTCCTTGGTATTCCACCTCAATACCTATCCTTTCTTATTTTCAAGCAATTTTAAATTAACATCAAAATGTCCCTCTCCCATAACTTAGGGAGATTATTAGCTCGAGAGTCTGATCCCTTATTTTTGCTTATTCAAGAATGGAGACTAGTAAGTTAATATATAGCCCTTTTAATTATATCTTTGTATTTCAAAGCTATTTTCAATAGACTGAACTTTAAACCAGATCGATAACTAAAGTTGTGATTTCTGGCACCCTGCTCATCAGTGAGGATGATACTCTAACATATTTGGCAAATTCCCTATTTACTTAATCATCTTTGCATTGGGCTCTACATTTCAATTCCGTGTAAAACCAGCCTTGCTTTTACAAGCAAGGCTGTCACAAAACTGGTAGCCTACAAAATACAGGGCAAAGTAAGTTTGAAAGGAGTTTGATGAAAGCAAGGAATTATTACAATTGCTAAAATAGTATTTTAAATATGGCTGAAACAACAACAAATACACATGAATTCATATTCATATATTTCCGGGAAGAGTGTAAAATATTGCTAGGTCCATAGAACTGTTGCTTCAGTGTTATTCCTCTCTTAATTTTCAAAAAGAAAAAAATATGTTCAGCTTGATAAGAAGTAGATGCAAAATTCCGTACAAATTAGACATAAACAGTTAGAATGGAGTCTTGTTCATTGAAATTTAAAAAGTAAAATCCCCTTTTTATTTATTTAGACAGGACTGTACCTATATATCTAGATTTATAGAGAGAATCTACTTTTTAAGAAAGCCAAGGACTCTGAAATTTTAATTGCTATAATTTCACAGACTTTTCTGTTAAATCTATCAATAATATAGTATGTATCATGTATACATTATATATAAATGTTAAAATTCTTTATTAATCTTCTCATCAGTGAATACCTTGCCACATTCTATATTCCACGTGGGTATATTAACAGAAAGCTCCTGGATATAATAGTATAGCGACTTCAATCACCTCTAAAAGGACATTGTAACGGCCCCAGATCTCAGTAAGGATATTACTAGAATGTCAAAACTGGGAGTAGGCATCACCTTTCCTCTAAGCAAATATTTTGAAAAGAAGCCCCAGGGAAAAGAGCATTTGGCTGTCAATTTAGAACAGGTGGATGAGACAATGGGGCGCCCCATCAGACAGAAGCCAGCACACAGGCAATAAAGGACAGGGATCTATTAGTGTATATAGTGCCCATCAATTAACTCCTCAAAGAAATAAAATCACAATACTGATATCTACCACACATTTGTTTGAAAAGAAGCAGTTCCAGCATATGTTGGTGCTCAAATATCAGAAAATTACAAAGTAAAAGGCTTACTGCACCTTTATCTTAAAGCTGAGGCTCTTTGAAACCAGACTGTAATTTTAGTAACTTCTCTTTCCACCTGTTTTCCCCATCCCTTCAAGAGGTTTGAGAAAATTTAAGAAGGATGATGGTAGTGTCAGTCTTGATATTGTCACTCCTCAATTCTAGTCATCTTTTAAATTACCAACTTTCTTAATCTAGTTGCATAAATGGTAATTACCTATAAAATAGCAATTAATTCTGAGAACACCTGTAAAGATGGGAGTGCACTTATGACACTTACGAAGCCTGAAACCTGATACTTGGTAGGGATTAAATTCTTTGAAATCAATAGAATGCAATGCCTGTAAGAAGCTTTGCACTGAGGCCTAAGATTATGAACTTTCTGAACATGGTAGAATAATTTTCTCCACTTTTCTTGAGTTTCTTAGCTATAATAATGAAAGATGTAACTCATTACTGACTTGGCTTTTATCCCAATGGAAGCTTACATGATTAGGCTTTGTAATATAATGTGTTTATTCAAAACATGCAAAAATGAATTTAATGGTAAGAACAAAGGCCTGTCCACAAAAAAGTGGTTGTCCTCCCTTTCACTTGGTCCTGTCACTTCAGAATCAAGGATTTTATGTGCATAGATTATGTGACCAATTGAGGTACTTGTTCCATGAAGGTAGGGAAAAGAAGGAAATTATCTAAATCAGGGCAAACTTGAAAATCTGTATGTAACCAGTAGTTCTCAGCAAGGGACATTTTGGCCCTTCCCCAGCAGAAGATATTTGCAATGTCTAGAGAGACAAGTTCCTTTGTCACTACTGATGGGGTTGTTACTGGCTTCTCGTGGGTAGAAAGCAGAGATTTTGTGAATCATTCTACAGTGCACAAGAAGTTCCCCACAACACGAATTACTGTCCTTAATCTTGATAGTACCATCATGTGTGTTACCTGATACATAGAAAAACAAGGGACATCACAGAAGAAAAGCACAAAATGTGGCAGAAAGATATTTAATATAGTGTTGACCTAAAAATATGGTATGAAATACATCAAAATCTATATTATTAGTAGAAACTAGGAAATAATAATCTTAGTGATAATTAGATATACACTGAAATACTGTGTGGGATGGATATAGTAGACTACTATATCTCTCAAAAAGTATATTTGCTAGAACTTCAATTAAATTGTTTGTAATATGTCTTCTTCTCTCTATAATTCATGGGCTTCCCAATAAGGTAAGTTCTACAGTGGAGAGTAGTGTTTAGCAACACTCTTGGGAGTAATGTTGAGGGGAATTCATGAACCTGAACAGACCACTGAGAAGTCAGATCATCAATTCATCAATTAACAAGGCTTTATTCTATTGGCTATTAGTTTGAAACCTAAAATCCCAACTAAAAGCTCTCACCTGCTACCATGGAAATCTTGTTTTATATCTGCCTTTAGATTTAGGAATAGTTTTTTATCCTAAGAAAAAAGACCATACCTCCATTATTTTTTTTTTTCTGTGTAGAGATATTTTATGGATCACGTGAAGATGTTTATTCTTTTTAAATCTATCCCTGTTATGCCACAACCACCCCCAAATAAATTCTCTCCATTGTTAATAGTTTTAATATGTAGGTATGTGTCCAGTACTTGATAAGATCTCCCACAGGGTGTGGAAAATCATTCACCTCCTGACAAAGACAACTGCACACCACTTCACATCACTTTCCTTCTACATCTCAGTTAGGACTTTCTTGTTGTAACTCTGGGCCATTTAAAATTCCTAGTGGGACAAAGGTAGAGAAAAGAAAAGGCAAGATATCACTGATATATTGTTTAATCATACAAAAAATATTTAAAAATTTGGGAAAGATGAATAAAATAAACAAATATTTGTAATGCTTAATCTTGTGAAAAATACAAGATAATTTTAGTGTCTGATATATTAATGTTTTTTATTAAGGGAATTCTCAGATCTATGAAGTATTAATTAAGAGAAGTTGCTTAATGAATTTAGTGGGAACATGACTGTGAATAAACAGATCTTTTCTATTTTTCATAAAAATTCTATCAAGGAATATTGACAAAAATTGTTTAATATTTATCCATCTGAAAATCTTATACTTAATTGTCATTGTTTTTAAAAATTTCTCTATGGCACAAACTTTAGGATAGAATTTGAAAACAAATTACAATTATTTCATTACATACTATGCACAATGAATCTAATTGGCTTATGTGGGATAATCCACTAATTATATTCCATCATATGGTTTTTTGTATCTAATGAGCCAGATGTTAAAAACGGAATTATTCAGCAAGCTTTATCAAGAAATTTATCACAAAACTCACCAACATTTCATCTATTTGCAAATGAGACCACACATATTATATTTTCCTGTTGATTTTTTTTTAAGAAAAATTGGAAAAAAATAGTTGCTCTGCAATTATTCTTCTAGAATTTCAGGTGAAATCATGTGCAAATTAGTAGGCTACAATAATTTCTTTTATGTATTTTTCCCCTTGACCTTTCTTACTTAATCAGTTTGGTCCAAGACTATAGCAAAAAGCATCTTTATCTATACTACCACTAAAAAACAAATAAACAAACAAAAACAAAACAAAACAAAAAAAAACACTCAGCATGAATTACTAGTAACATAGAAATGTTAATATATCTTCTGTTGATTTCTTCTGCCTCGAGTACACGGTACTCATTTTTTATCATGCTAGAAGCTGTGACAGATGTTTCCTGAGAAAATGAACCTCTTGGAAATGTGCTTCAGAGTTCCTGGATATTGCTCATTGTGAGGTTTAACTGAGGGATAACTTCACCTTACACCCCTATGCTTGCATAAGAAGGGGACCCTGGGCTCTCATTTGCCACGAGAGTGCCAGTGTGGTGACATGCCAGGACATGTGGAGAGGGATGGAAGAGCCTTAAAAAAAGATGAAATCCTCTGACTTTGCTCAGTCACAACAAATGACAGAAGCGAGCTCCAGATACAAAGCAGTAAAGGGGGGCACCTGGGTGGTTCAGTGGGTTGAAGCCTCTGCCTTCGGCTCAGGTCATGGTCTCAGGGTCCTGGGATCGAGCCCCACATCAGGCTCTCTGCTCAGCAGGGAGCCTGCTTCCCCCTCTCTCTCTGCCTGCCTCTCTGACTACTTGTGATCTCTGTCTATCAAATAAATAAATAAAATATTTTTTTAAAAAAGCAGTAAAGGAGGAGAAAAAGCCACCAAGATAATGGAACTGAGCAGCCACACTAACTTTTCTAACCAGAGAACTCTTTATGTAAGAAGAATGAACTGGACTCAAAACTACACTTAAGTGGCATAATTGTGAGTTACTGAAATCAGATAATTACATGTATATAATATGTAATTGGTTTGCTGTGGTGGTTATTGTTCAAATTCAACAGCAAAGGAAGGGAGAAAAGGGGATGTGTAAGGGCCCACTTGTCTTACCTTTTATGACTGGTAATTAGTATGTACTACATCAGATTTCTAAATTGACTAGATAGTTGCGTAAATGTGATAAGTTAAGTAACTATGAACAAAATTCAGTGTTTCCTTCAGAAAAATAGGGATGTGGGTATCATTTTATACCCTATGAAGATTTTTTTCATGTGTTTTGTCCAGACATAAGTTATTCAATGTGCTAATTATAAGAAACTAGAATAATTAAAATGTGAGTCATTAGTTTTTAGACATAGTAGCTAATATGTAAAATATGCTGGCATGTAGGGTAGATTACATTATTGCTCTGCAAATACTCACTCTTCCCTTAACCCCTGCCACCACCATAAAGGTAGTACAAGCCCCTGCTCCATTGTTAGCTTCCATGTGATTCACTTTGGCCAACTGCATACACCAGTGTACCTTTTCTCACCAGAGGGTTTAAGAGGCATGAAGATTTCCTTGCCGGCCTGTGCTTCTGCCACCTGCCTGAAAAGCATGAATGCCCGAGATTGGAATCAGGCTCAAAAGTGAGGTAGGTAGAGAACATTTGAATCCAATTTGCAGCTGAGAAGAGAGCTGCCTCAGCCAATCTACACTTCTAAATTTAAAGAAAAAAAAAAAAAACTGGTGTTGAAAGGATAAAGAGGATATGGTCCATATATACAACAGAATATTATGCCTCCATCAGAAAGGATGAATACCCAACTTTTGCATCAATGTGGACAGAACTGGAGATTATGTTGAGTGAAATAAGTCAAGCAGAGAGAGTCAATTATCGTAAGGTTTCACTTACTTGTGTAGCATAAGGAATAACATGGAGGAAATTAGGAGAAGGAAAGGAAAAGTGAATTGGGGGAAATCTGAGGGGGAGACCAACCATGAAAGACTGTGGACTCTGAGAAACAAACTGAGGGTTTTGGAAGGGAGAGGGTGAGAGATTAGGTGAGCCTAGTGGTGGGTAGTATGGAGGGCACGTATTGCATGGTGCACTGGGTGCGATGCATAAACAATGAATCTTGGAACACTGAAAAAATAAAATTAAATTAAAAAAATACTAAAAGTTATAAAGAAAAAAAAAGCTAGTGTAAGCATGAAATAAATGATATAAGCCACTGAAATGTTGAAACTTATTAGTTTCTTGACCTGATTGCAAAAAAATATGGATAATATCATGCTATCATTTTTGCTACACTTGGTTAGTGCACTCCACTTCCTCAAATGAGTAGTAGAAAGTCTTTCTGGAGTGCCTGCATGGCTCAGTTGTTAAGCGTCTGCCTTTGGCTCAGGTCATGATCCCGGAGTCCTGGGAAAGAGTCCCACATTGGTCTCCCTGCTCAGCGGGAAGCCTGCTTCTCCCTCTCCCACTCCCCAATTGTGTCCCCTCTCTCACTGTGTCAAACAAGTATGTCACGGCCGGTGCGACAAATCGACCAGGAACGTGAGGGTAAGATGGTGAAAAGAAATTAAGAGACAAAGAGATGGGGGCAGGAGGAGCACTGAGGAGGATGTCCAACAGTGCCAATTTTATTCCACATCTTACAAGCATTTATAAGGCAGACCACAATAGGAGGAGTAATACATCAGTACCTAGTCAGATAACCGCAAGTTCTTACTACAAACAAATCTCGTGATGCCACGTAATCACGGCTAATGCCATTAGCTACTATTGATACAAGAAGTTACAATCAACCAGGGAGTGGGTTATGGGCAGTACAGGAACAACAAGGACCAACTAAGAATTCGGGACCCTGACCACATTGTTCCTTTCTGTTTGGGGAACGTGTGGGAAGTCACGTAGGCGAGCGCATGATGCATAGCACAGACACTTTCTCAGTGCTACTCAAACTTTCTTGCCCATAACCCTTTATTAAGGTATTTGGACTTAAAGGGAGACACAAGTCAGGGCCTGGTTTGATCCACGACTCCAACCGTGCCGTGGCCTCCAACACAAATAAAAGTAAAATTAAAAAAAAAAAAAAAGAAAACTTTTCTTGACTCCAAAACAATAATTGGAATTCCAGATGACAACTAACTTGAGCTGTCCTCTGTTTTACTAAAGTCTGACATTGAGGAAATTCTAAAGGCTTCAGAGTGACAGATATTGTGTTCAAACCCCAATTCTTCCATTTAATACTCTAGTTAACTTTGAACCAGTTTCTTAAACTCTATGGATTTGGGCATCTTCATCTGCATAAAGGAAATAACACCAATCTTATGAGGTTGTGAGAGTCAAATAAAAATCACACGTGAAAACTACCTAGCACATTTTGTATCACATTATAAGACTGATAATCAGTCATTATAATTACTATTGAACTGTATCTCACTATTTTTCAAAGAGAAAAATAGTTCTAGATAGCATTGGATTCTAAGATTTCTGATTTGAATTTTGATTCCTTAAATAATGTGAAATGCCACCAAAACACCACTGATTTTGGAAGTGAACGCATGAGCCCCTGGAAGATATGAAAGAGAAAGAAGAGCAATACAAGAAATGGTAGTACAGAACATGTGGTTATTTCACATGTACGGCTCGTTTAGCTATAAACTACCTTCTTTTATAAAAAATACATTGCCTCACATGCCTTGAAAAGATGGCAAACTTAATTTGATTAAGGTTGATTCTCCTTTCCATATCTTCTGTCTGTCATCCTAGGTATTGACAGTCTTTGAGATTGTTCCAAAATAGCAAAAGTTCTTCTGGATTTCACCATTTAGGGTCAGGTGGGGTGGGAGACCATCTCTTCCTACAGTTTCTCTAGAGACAAGAAAACTATTGCCAGAAGCTCTGAGCAGAAGTTACCTTGGGGGACTCCTGTATAGCTCAGTTGGTTGAACATCTGCCTTCAGCTCAGGTCATGATCCCAGGGTCCTGGGATGGAGTCCCGCATCAGGCTTCCTGCTCAGCAGGAGTCTGCTTCTCCCTCTGCCTGCTACTCATCCTGCTTGTGCTCTCTCTCTCTAACAAACAAATAAATAAATACAAATCCTTAAAGATAGATAAATAAAAATAAATAAATAAATAAATAAATAAATAAAAGAAGTTATCCTGGAAGATGAATGAACTTTGAAATTACTGGGCCCTTAAATAAATAAAAAATAAAAAAAATTAAAAAAAAATAAAATATTGGACCCTCTTCTATTGCTGGTAGTCGCTTAGCTTCCTCCACTGCCCAAGGTTCTGTGATGGAGAGATGGTTACCTGAACAATATAAGATTCTGTTAGAAAACAGGAAGAGGAGTGTGAAGCAACCAACCACGTCTCCAACATGGTAAACATTTACTCACCTGATAAACTGGTGCTCCTATTTTATAAGTTTTTGTTTATATTAGATATTTTTAAAATATCAATTAATCTAAAGAACAAAGGGAAATTTCTGAAAACAGTATATGACATATTTTAGCCCTGTTGACCATTAAACCCACAATTAATTTGGAGTACAGCCACCACAAGCTGTTCCAAGAAAAAAAAAAAAGAGCTTTTATGAAACATTCATCTAAGAATAGAAGTAAGCATTTTTCCTCTATGTGGGCAAAGCACATTATAGTACATTCTTAAAGAACTCTGCAAGAAGTTAAAATGCAGTCGTAAAAGTACAGCCCGACACAATGGTCCTCTGTTAGTCATTTGCACTGGTTCTTGTATATAAAAATAGTTGGCTTTTAGGTCACCTACAGATAAGGAATTTCTGGGTCTTCAGAAGAAAAGGCTGATCATTTTTACACTCTATTGTAGGGCAACTCCTTACAAAGACATTTTCAAATGCATGTTCAACTTCCTTATATATTTAAATACAACAAATGGAAAAATATTTTCCATCTTCAAAAATGGTACTTAACTCTTGAATTCATAGATTTTGTATTTTCACTTCAACAGCATTTAAAAATAATGCCTGCAAGTAAGAATCTCATTATTCCTCAGTAACATAAAATAAGCATATAAAGCCATTTAAATTTTTATTTTACTCTACAAAGTTGCGAGAGCTTATTAACAATTAAATGACTCCCACATGTATAACTAAAAAATGTAATAATAATCAAAACTTGGGCATGTAATGATGGGGACCTTCATGTTACCTACTTCAAGTCTTCAATTGAGGCACAGATGTCTGCCAATTTCCTTAAGATGTGCAGCTTCCAATTTCTCTTTTGGTCAAGGTCTTGTTTTGGGAGTTTCCACCCGTACTTTTCTACAATATAGATCTCGAATAGGGTGCACAGCAAGTTTCACGGTTCTGAAAGCTATTATAGTACATTTAACCCTATTTCACCCTTCAGGATCAGGTAAAGGAACACAGAGTGCATACTTGGACCCCTTTGAACCACTCTGAGACAGATCTCAGCCAGGACTTTACTTTTGGACTCCATGTGTTCCCACTCTAGCTGCGTGGGGGAAAATATGACAGTATTTTGTGTCCTCTGTAAGAGAACTGCTACTGCGTACACATGCTTTGGCTTTGCAAAATCCTTCCTCAGGGGTCCCAAACTTCCTTTCTAGCCATGAGTTAAATCTGAGAAGTGACCCAGATAAGAAAACTACTGCCATCACCATAGAGCTATGGAGGTCAGTTGCCCAAGCCACTATTGTGTTTTTGCTGTGGATTTTCTTAATTACATCTACCCTGCCTCTGGAGATGAAGCGATACCAACCCTTGCATACAGAGGTCAGCCACCACTGACCTTCTCAGTAATGACAGTGACCACATTACCAACATTTTCTTTTTGGTTTAGTGAAGGGAGATTTTTCTGGAACCTCTTGGAGAACATAGTTGGTGGTTTCTCTACTCTTCTGAAACAAGTCCATCCCAGTGAGCCCACCTTTCTGAGTCCTTTGAATGCTTTCTCATTCTGCCAAGGCAATTATTTAATTAATAATTTAATTATTAATTGAATTTAATTTGCTCTAGGTCGTCATTTTTTTTTTTTTTAACTTCACATAGACATCCCAATAATACCTCAAGATTGGGTCCAGACATCCTTGCCAGGACATAAATCCTGACACACTTGTGAATAACAACATATCAAAGAAATCTCCCTTATCTGGCCTGATATTCTATCACACCACCCCAAGTTCAGCAACTTCAAAATCCACTCCAGGATATTTTCTTGAAGTTCCTGCCATACTTATGGGTTAGATTCCTCGGTTATGTCCATAAGTAATTTTTTTTTTCTTCCAAAGGAGGGAGAGTACTTCTATGATTTTCCTTCTTAGACTCTTTACTGCTTATTCACTTAGAAGCCATGAGAGGAAGTATGGATATCTTTGAGGAAGTCTCCTTCCTCAGGCAAGACTCTACATAGTCAACAGGATAGAAATAGTCATTATTTCTTCTAGTGAAAATGAGGGGGCCACTTCCAATAGCCCAATAGACTGAAGAGAATCTGAGTATTTTTAAAGTCTTCAAGTGCATGTACTCAAATATTCCCACCCCAGGTCCCAAGACCCCACATTCTCCCTGACCGTGTCTAGACTTTAGTCTCAGACATGCTGCAACTGTGAATAAAGCCTTTTCTTGATAACCATCACAATCAGATCTTGGGTTTGACTTTCTGCCCAAACTGAGCTCCAGTTTTGGAAGTAAATTTCTTTTTAAATGCTGCCATGGGGGCCTCTGACTTTCTCATCATGTTTCTGAGTTGAAGACTGGCTAGCTTAATCTTGCCATCCTCTTTCTTCAGCACATTTATGGTGTTGAACAGTATATAACCAACCACTTTTTCAGGCCTTATCATTACTATTGCTACCATATCTCTCAAGTTCTAGACACATTAGGTTAGCCAGGCATTTTGTATATGTGTCACAGCCCAAATCTCCATAGTTGAGAGTCCTAGTAATTGTGATGTTACAATATTCCATGGCTGATACAGTCTCACCATCCCATTTACCAGCAGCATAATTATCCTTGCCATCTGGCCAGCCCAGGATCCAATTCAAAATCCTATCCTGAGAATTTGGTATCAGGCTGAGAATCAGGACCAGGTCTGGTACCAAATATTTTCTGGATTTCCACAGATTCAGACCTAGATACAATGACTCAAATGCAATCCTACAAGGGAATGGAGATTAATATATGAAAAAAGGAAGACAGACAAAGTGTATTATTAAGCCAGTTACTGCAGTGGGCAATGGAAATGCAATCTTACAGGAAACTTTTGGGAATTGATATAAAACCCACAACACTATTTGTCTTGTGGGTCAGGGAAGCTGTGTTATTAATGTATTAATTTTTATTATTGACATTTTGAAAGCAACTTATAGGAGTTATTAATTCCGTAGCACTTCTGGTCTGTAAAAAGAGAGACCCTCTCCTTTTAAAAAAAAATCCGCAAAGATACAAATAGTCACAGAAGTTGTCTAGAGCACACTAAAACTGTGAGGTCATAGTATAAATGGGGGTGCTGACAATCTCTGATATTTCTATATGTGACTGAGAAAGCCCATTACAAATCCAGAAGTTTCTTTTCTAGATGATTTTTTTCTCTTACTTTTTGTGATAATTTCCTTAGTTTTTGATCAATGATTTTAAGGAGATGGTTTTATGTTTTAAAGTATATTCCATGAATTCACATAATATCATTACTGATAAAGAAATTAGCTATAATAGTCCCAGAAAATATTCATATTTGGTCAATTGTCCTCAGAATGTGTTTTATAATTTTTTGTTTAAGTCAGTATGTATTCAAGAACAATGGATTGTATTTGCTTATTATGTCTCTTCAGTATCTTTTAATCATGAACCTTTCTCTCTCTCTTTTATTTTTTGTCATGACATCAATATTAACCTGTTCATCCTTTGACCTTTAATTTGCTTCTGTAACCTCTATATTTTCTCCAAATTAGACATTAGGTGTGGACTTTATTGAATTTAGATTAACCATTTTGGCAAAAAGAGTGCATAGATGATGCTGTTTGTTTCATACTATATAATGACAGAGGCCTGTGAATATAAATGATATCTCAATTCTTTATAAGAAATGAAATAAAATCATGTAGAAAGTGTTTCAATATTCAGCAAAAATCAAGTATCAAGTAATCTCATCACAGAATGATATGCATCATTTGCCTTTTTAATATATATTTACCAAATTTTCATTTCATTATCTTCAAGAGTTTTTGTGCTTAGAAAATTCTGTTCCCCTCATGAGCAAATCTTCATCTTTATTTCTTTCTAGAATTTTTTAAGAAAAAAATTACTTTTTTAATGCCATTTTACCCCAAGATTCCTTTCTATTTTTCCGTTATTAAAATTATTTCAAATTAAACAACTTGTAATCCCAGGCTCTGTCCAATATCACTATACCTGAATTTTTTTTCAAAGTAAAAAAAAAAAAAAAAAAAAACTTATTCTTTTACAATTAGATAACTCTAGCTTCGGTTTTTAAGAGTTTTATTTTCTAAGGTATTTAGCCATAGGTAACTTCAGGTTCCTTTCCCATCTAGTACTACAAGAAGCAATTCTCTGGCACTGATTTTGGCTCTTCTCAATAGGCCTTGGACTTACCTGATTTTCTTCCTATCACCATCAGTCATTTGTCTCTTCCTATTATCTGACCTACTCAACTGGGACAATCCTCAAAGTACAGTAAGACCTTTAGCTGAGCTATGTTAACATGTACTCTAAGCATTATTAACCCTTTGATTTTCTTCCTTCCTCCACAGAAAATAAACAAGAAAAAAACAACTAAAGCTGACTCTTCTTGGTCTGATCTGTGTGCTGTTTGGAAGAATCCTTCCAAAGCCCATAATTAAACTCTTTCTAATGGTCTTGCTTCTTTTTCTTCTGATCTCACCTCTCTTCTTTGCCTCTCACCCTCCACATTCATGGCTTTAAACTCTAAATCATAAAATTTTCTATCCCAAGTATTCATAATTTAAAACTCTTCACTTAAAAATTAAAAAAAAAATCCAACTTATTCCTAGAATAAAATATCCTATAAATGTATCATTGCACTGTTTTCCAAATTATCTCCAAATTATTTTTACATTAAGTACATTTTTGTATGATTTGCTTTTAGCCACTAAATGGTATTTATTTTTAAAAATTACAAAATAGTTCATTTATTACCTATATGAGAAAAGAAACTTTTCTTTCTCATCCATTTAAAATGCTTATAATGAGAACTTGTTCTGTTTTAAATAGTATGTTTCATAAAGAGCAGTAGTTATAATGTTGTCTCTTTACTCATTTTTCTTTCTCCGAAATAGTTAAAAATGAGATAAGACAAGTGTATTTAGTTAACAATATCTTAAGTTCTAAATTAGAAAACCCTATTCTAATGCAATATTGCTAGTTGGCATGGTATTTCTTTTGTGACCGACAGCTACAAATCGTATTACTGTGTAAAACTTATTACTTATTACTTTGAAATGTTTCTCTAGACATTTTATGTTAATCCCATTATAATGGGACTAAAATCAAGCAATTGCAATGGTAGTAATTTTCACTGCTTTTATAGAAATTGTAGATAGATTGGACTGAATCCAAAACCTACTCCAAATAAAATAGCTATCAACTAAGTTCTTGATAACAATAAATGTTAAACTGCCTTCCATAAAAGGCTAACATAAGAAACTTAGACATGCTCTCCTTGGAAATTATGGATTTTTAAAACTTCCAATTTTTGTTGTGGGATTTTTATGCAGAAATTTAATTTTAAGATTGTAGGGATAAAGTCTAAGTTATTTTAAGATAACTGATCTAATTTTAAGATTTTAAGATTTTAAGATCAAACTATTTTGATTATCTATTATCTATTTTAAGATCAAACTATTATTATCTATTATCTATTTTAAGATCAAACTGATCTAATCTTCACAGAGCTGTACACAATCTGTGTTTAATAAAGCTTCTATAGTAAGTTTATCCCTGGTAAAGTATAGATTAATCATGTAGATTAAAAATGAGAATTAGATCATTTCCATAAAATTGCTTTTAAGGATCAATTTTTTTCTATGTAGGCCATATTAAATTTACTAATTAATCTGAAAAATAAGCCTGATTAAAAGGTACTTTAATAAGTATACATGAGGTGCTAATGTTTATCACGTATGTGCATTCACTTTTTCAGAGGGGTGGTGGAGGGGCAGAGGGAGAGAGAGAGAGACAAGCTTAAGCAGGCTCCATTCCCAGTGTGGAGCCCAGTCCAGGGTTTAATCTCGACAGTCTTGAGATCATGACCTGAGCTGAAATCAAGAGTTGAACATAACTGATGGAGTCACCCAGGGACCCCCACTTTTTTAATTATTTAGCAATTGTGTACAGAAGACTTAACTATATGCCAAGTACTGTGTTGGGTACCAAGGTTATAGTGACCCAAGCCATGTATGTTTATTTTTCGAACATATTATAATCCATTCATTTTTTGAGCATATTATAATCTAAATTGTCTACCAGTCAGAAATATTATGATAATAATAACAATAGGCGATATTTCTTGAATGCATTCTGTTCAGGCATTGTAGTGTGTTAAGAGTTTTGTAAATTTTATCCTATTTTATCTTCTTGACACTAAGGAAATGGTAAATATTTTTATTCCCATTTTATAAATAACAGACCTGAAATTTAATGAAATCAACTAATATATGGGATGTTATAAGCAACTACATGAAAAAGATAAGATTCAGATAAGGTTCTGATATCCTCTACAACAAGAAATTTTAGTTATGTGATTTATGGAACCATTGAGATCCCATATAAAGACTATATTAAAAAGTCAACTTTTAAAGTCTTTAGATTTAAAAATTATGAGAAGTATTTTCAATGAAATAAGAACAGACATAATTTCACATACTTTAAAATTAACATTATTCCTTAAAAATATGAGCTTAAAGCTAAGCTTTAGTCATCCTGGAACACATAATATGTCAGTGACCTTGATTAATCATTCTAGAAAGCAGTATGTTTACATGTGTCAAGGGTCATGAAGAGCTTTTACACATATGATACACATACTCTCACTTCTAGAAAGCACTCTAAGGAAACAGTTCAAAGGAATGGTCAAAAACCATATGTATAAAAATGTTTTAGCATATTTTTAAAATGAAAAAATCAGCTTAAATATTCAATAGTATGTGAATTGTTATTAATTTTAGTTAATCTGTCCAGATATTGGTATTGCTTGAAATATTTTCAAATAATAATTATAAGAATAGATATATTTAACATAGAATAATATGCCATAAGTATAACTAAACTTACTAAAAATTACAACTTCCAGAATTCTGGTTATTTATAATTGCTGAATATTTAGGGACAATGACTAAAAATGAGTATAAAAGTAGAAAAACTTTGTTGTATCAGAAGGATAATGAGCAAATTTTCCCTTCATTTTTTTTTCAAATAAATATTGTCTTGAAATTATTTTTAAAAGCTTAAATTTTGAAAGGATGTCTTTTATTTAAAGGCCAGAAGAACACCTTGATATATTTATTTTAAAATATGATGTATAATTTATATTATTCAATGTAATAATTTCCAAACAATTTTCTATTCAAGTATTCCTATTATTATATACACAATTATGTTATCCTATAATGATAAGCAATTAAATTCCTAAAGGCAATAATATCTTGTCTTTGTAAATCTATAGGTCAAATAAATTGTAATATTTTTCTTTTTTTTTGCAAGTTACTTGAAAAACTCAGGTGACCCTCTATTATTTTGTCTTCTTGTTTGGACAAACAAAACTTCTGAGTTTAGGCAAAAATATAAACTTACACCAAAATTGATTGATTTTGTTTTTTATTCACATTAAAATACCTCCATACATTTATGGAAAAATGAACTGAAAAAAATCAAAACAAAATTCAAGATTTATATGCCCTCCCTATAAAAGGGCATATTGAGGGGCACCTGGGTGGCTATGTGTTAAAGCCTCTGCCTTTGGCTCAGGTCATGATCCCAGGATTCTGGGATGGAGCCCCGCATAGGGCTCTCTGCTCAGCAGGGAGCCTGCTTCCCGCCCCCATCTCTCCCTGCCTGCCTCTCTGCCTACTTGTGATCTCTGTCAAATAAATAAATAAAATCTTTTAAAAAGGGGGGGCATATTGAACTGCCTCTTTCAAAAGAGTTGGAAGTTTTGACAACTCTTAAGAGAAAAACATAGAAGCTTAACTAGTGAACAAAACCAAAATCTTTGAGTGTTGCTTTTTATCTTTTTACTGGTTAAAAACTTCTGCAGCTTAGCAGGTTTTTTATAGTTAGATCAGTAAGTGTATAAACTGCTCTCTGAGCATATTATATTATCTTGATACATATATTGGATAATTTAGAAATAATTTTTTATTAATTTCAACATGACATTTCTTTGGAAAGCAAAGCAAGAAAATAGCAAGAAAATGTGAAAGAATATTAAAGCCACACTTAATTTTTTAAGATTTTTATTTATTTATTTATTCAAGAGAGAGAATGAGAGCATGACAGATGAGAAGGTCAGAGGGAGAAGCAGACACTCCATGGAGCTGGGAGCTCAATGTAGGACTCAGTCCCAGGAGTCTGGGATCATGACCTGAGCAGAAGGCAGTCACTTAACCAACTGAGCCATCCAGGAGCCCAAAGCAGCACTTATTTTATAATATTTGACAATAATCCTGATTTTTCAGGTTGTAAAGATATATATAATATGTTCTCTTTGACCCACCTTTTGAATCTTGAATAATAAATTGGTGCCTTTTTAAAATTTTGAATTTCTTTTTACTGGTTATATCTCTTGTATCAGTGTCCATTATTGTGGAACATACCACTTCCAACATAGTGGCGAACAGTCAACAATCATTTATTATGTTCATAGTTTATGTGAGTCAGGAATTTATAAATGGTACCATCAGGACTACTTGCCTCTGATGCTGTAGACTTGACACAATGTCTGCCATAGTAGGAAAACTCAAAGACCAGCAATGACTTGATGTCTGGGAGCCAGAATCACCTGAAGAATTGTTTGGTCACTTGTCTAGCAGGGAAGACTAGAAGTCTATGGACCTCTGTACCATCACAAGGACTCTCTATGTGGCTTGGCTTTCACAAAGTGTTATGTCCTTACCATAACTGGACTTTGTATAAGACAGATCAAGTTTCCAAACATGAGCATTCCATGAAGGCAGAGGCTGCCTAGCCCTCTAGGTGACACTTTAAGGGAACATACTCCACAGTACATGATGGGAGGTGTTCCATAGTCACATTTTAGCAGATCATGTGGAACTAGAGATATTGTTGTGACTAACTTTGGAAAAATACAATGGGGCATTCTTTAGCTTCTGAACCCATTTGGAAATTTAGAGCTCATTTTCTGAGTTTTGCTAATATCTATGTCTCTGGCAACCCATGTTGCCCTAGCACTGTTCTAGAAGTTGAGGTTTAAAGATGAACAAGATACATCCTCATTCTTATTAATGAGTAAAGAAGCAACTATGGTAATTTCTAGTTGCAAGATATATACAAATCAAGATGGTTAAATATACAGGAAAGTTTTAGGTTTAGGGAAACAGGTAGTAATATCTAAAAGGAGTCTTTAATGATTCATAGAAATATATTAAGAAAAAAAGAAGAAAGTGTCAGAGAGTGTTCCAACAAACAAAAGTACATTTCAAAAGTTCTGAAAACCTGAGACTGTGATCCAGCTGGGGAACTGGCAAGTAAATGGCAAGAGCTTAAAATATCCTATTTAAATACTAGGAACTGAGTCTGGAACAATAAATATGAGCAGATCACAAGGCATCTTGGATGTTACACCAAGGAGATTTGATTTGAAGGTCCTTAGAATCACACACAGGGTTTTAATCAGAGAAATTAAAAAAAATCAGATTAGAAAGTTTGAGTTACAGAGTAAGGAAGAAATTAGAGGTAGGCAAGAACAGAAACAGAAAGGTGAATAAGTACACTAGAAATTATGACAACCTCCATGGAAATAATACTGAGAATTACCTAAATTGGACTGATTCATGTGGGAAGCAGAATTAATAGAACTTAGTGATTGATTAGCTCAGGAGCTATAAGAGAGTGTCATAGTCCTTTTGGGATTCTGTAACAAAATTCCACAGACTAGGTAGTTTTTAAACAACAGGAATATGTTTCTTACCATTCTGGAAGATGGACATCAGAGATCAGAGTGCCAAGTGAGAGCTCTCTTCTGGGTCAGACTTCTTCTTGTAGTTTCTCATAGTGGAATTGGCTAGAGAGCTCTCTGCAGTCTGTCCTATTTAAATAAATTCTACTTATGAGGTTGCCATCCTTATGACTAAAGCACCGCCAAAAAGTCCCCATATGCTAATAGCTTCTCCTTTGCACCTTTGGGGGTTAGGGTTTCAACATGAATTATGAAGGGAAACAAGCATTCGGATCATAAGAGAAAGAACTATGATCAGCATTGTCTCTGAATGTTTGACTACAGATACTAGGTTAATGTTCCTTTCGCATGAAATGATGAACATGGGAGGTGGAAGAGATTGGGATCTGAGAACAGTTTTAGTCAGTTGTGAATATGATCAAGGTGGCCTACATAAAGATGAGGAATTGGATTTAATATATGGATTTGGTCCCATCAGTTTATACATAATAGATAAAGAAATGGATGCAGATAAAGTCTTCTGAAGAGAGTCAATGGAGTAAAAACAGCAGAAGACCAAAAACAGAACATGAAGGAATGACAGTTAACAGTTGACACAATGATTCAGCCAAGAACTCTGGAAAAGGGTAGATAAAAAGTAAGAAGGAAAGAGGAGAGTTTCACAATAACAATAGAGAAATGAATTTGAAAAGTAATCAACAGTAAACTCACAAGAAAAAAAAGACAAAAATGTTCATGAGTTGTGTTTAACATCAACAGCTAAGCATAGAAAGAGCAGATTCACCAGATGAATTAGCAACAGTTTGAAATGTCAGTAGAAAGTGAGGAAGTGGACAAAGAATGAGATAATTCTTTCAATATGGGCTGTAAAGTGAGCAAGACAGAACAGTAGCAAGTCTGGTTAAGAGATGGGAAAATCAGAGGCAGTGCAAATATGAATTTAAAAGAACAAAAAGAGAAAGTAGTTAAAAAGACTGAAGAGAAATTAAATAATCAACTAATATTTTCTTTTCTTATCCTCCTTTGCAAATTGTTGAGTTTTCTGGGCATTGAGTCCATACTGAAATAAGGTATCCCAGAACCACTGGCAGGTTATTGGAGTTATCTTGATTTTTCTAGTAATCTGCTGTGTATCACTATTAAATGGGCATTCCAAAAAGCATTATTCAGAATCAAAATGAAAAATAAGCCAGAAAAACAGCCTAATTTGCTAATAATTAGGACACCAGAGATTATGAGATTATGAGACAAAAACATAAAATCCAGGTATTAACCAATAGGAATGAACATTGTTGGGGGGGGGACAAACCTTGCAGAAATGGGAATAAAGAATCATGAGGTAGAATTCAGAATGATTTCCTGAGCTAACTAAAGATAACTCTAAATTTTAAGAAAGTAACTGAAAGATGCAGCAAATTCTCAAGTCAAAAATGGTAGTGTGTGATTTTTATGGACTGAATTGCATTCCCCCAAAATTTGTATTTTGAAGCTCTAAGCCCTTTTATGACTGTATTTAGATATAGGACCTTTGGGAAATAACTAAGATTAAATGGCATCAGCAGGACGGGGCTTTGACCAGATAGCATTACTGTAGTAATGCCACAGAGCTTGCTCTGTTTCTCTCAACTAGAAAAAGCCATGTGAGGACATGGCAAGAAGGTAACCATCTGTAAGCCAGGAAGAGAGCTCTCACCAAAAACTGAATGCTGCTGGACCTTGATCTTGAACTTTTCAGGCTGCAGAACTACAAGAAAATAAATCTGTTGTATAAGCCATGTAGTCTGTGCTATCTTGTTATGATAGCCAAAGCAGATTGAAATGCTGATATTTACATATGTAGAGGAGGAAGAAGCAGCCTGTCACACCATATAGAAAGCAGATTACTACACTAGAAATCTGATGAATAGACTAAAAATTTCCACTCATTTCCATTGTGCACTATTGATTTAGCTTGTCTTTCAATTTTGTCACTGAAAACATTTTTCTCGTTATGCTGGTATATGAATAATTATATTTTTATAGAATATTATATTGGTTTGTTACAGTAGGACATTGACCTTTCATTATAGCAGTTGCTAAGAAATTAAAGAATTCCTAATATTGTGAAAAAACATTAAGGCAGATGCAGTCATTAATTAGTTCCTGAGTTCTGCTTACCAGAATATTCTGGGGCCAAAGTTTTTTTTCAAGCCAATTGGCAGCATGTTTGATAAAGTGTTCTACCAATATATCAGAAAAATAAAATATGAGAGATTTAGAATATTGCATCATATTCTTAGGCCTATTCAAACAATATAAGAATATATGATAGTTGTGATCAGTGTCAATAATTAATAAGCATTCAAATAATTTTCAAACACAGCAGTAACACTTGTTTTTACCTTAAGGCCTTTCCCTCGTTTTGTAAACATTTTTAAAATTTTAAATTAACATATTGTTCATTTTTTCAAGTTTTCTTTAATTTTCTTCCAGTGATGTTTTATAGTTTTCAGTTTGTAGCCCACTTTTTCTTAAATGCATTTTGCTCTATTTTTTTTTAATGCTATCATAAATTATGCTGAATAAGATACAGCACCTGCATTACCTCTGGTCACCAAAAAGTTAGTCTAGGTAGCATGGAGGTTGACAGAACCAAGATACTACTAAAACCTGGGTGTATGGTAGAAAAGAGTTGTCTCATTTTGTAGACTGATGTTATTAGCTTTCTAAAACCCTATACTAAAATTCATTGAGAGATTGATTAGCTTAGAAGCAGTCCTGTTAGTTTTGAATCCTGTAGAATAGAGATGTGTGTTCGGGTGATGCAGGATCCGCAGGTTACTACTGAACAATTACTTATCAATATATGATCCAAACACCCATCAGGTTGTTCCCAAGGGGTCAGCTAGTATGGTGGATTGGATAAAGGCTGCTATAAAGTTTGTTTACCTTGAGAAAGAGAATTGTTCTTCCTCCCTAGTATATGCAAGTAGAACTCCCTAGATGAAGCAATTGATGTGGTATATATACAAACCATTCTGGACTGACTTTATGATGATTAGATGTCCAACCACTTTATGTGACCCTTACCCAGGTCATGGCAAATGCATGATTAAGGAGCCCTTTTGCATGAACACCCATGTAAACTAGCTGCTTCAAAATAAACCAATGATAAAGGATGTCATTATATTGGGTGTGTCAGCTTCCTCTTAGAGTCTTAGAAATGCTAAAAAAATTAGAATAGTCAAGGGACTTTTCCCAGAAAAGTGGAAATCTTAACATTTATTTAAAGGAATGGAATGAATTAAGCAGACACTGATGGGGGTCAAAACAAAAGCTTTCATGCATTATGGCAGTGTGAACTGATGGGTGCTCCTGCTGGTAGCTCAATATGAAGAGCCCTAAGAAAATCCTCTCTATTTACCTTAGTTTGAAGAAATTTAAAAATCCAAGAGCCAAAAAAGAGTAATGAGAAACATGACCTTGAACTGTGAAATTGATGGTTTGGCAAATTAAGAAAATGAGGATTGCCAAAGGGTCCAAAGTCTCTCAAGGCTGTATAGACATGTAGAAATAAAATGGTCAAGAGTGGAGATGAAATTTCTGTGACTCCTTGACCTAGGATACCAATGCACTGTGATTCTAAAAAAATTGTTGAAGTCTAATGGGGTTATAATTAGATTGGGATGATACAGGGATGTAATTGTTGATCAGATTATGGTAAAAAAATTTTTTTTGGAAGAAAATTAGAATTTTTGAACAGATTTTTATGTAAAGTAGTTGCAACTTTTTACAATAATTTATTATTGGGATGGATATTATGTCTGACTGGTAAACACTTCCCCGTGTAGTATCATAAAACCGAAGTCATATAAGTTTGCCCTTCAGTCAGTATTAATGACATACTAAATGGCAATATACAGATTTGCCTGAGTCCACATAGGTTTTTACTTTGAAACAATATCGGATACCAAGTGGAGAAAAAGAAATTGCCACTTTAATTAAGGCCATGTTAGAAGCTAGAGTTCTAGTACTCACAAATTTGTTGTACAACAGTCCTGTGTCCCTTGTGAAAAAAGGCAGATGGCTTATGGAAAGTAGCAGTATATAACTGAGCCTTGAATAAAGTAGTAGCACCTACAGCATCAGCAGCCACTGGTTTGGTTTCATCAGTGGGGAAAAACTACACTGCAAATTAAAAGATACCAGTACTCAGTGATTATTTATCTTACAATTTTTTTTCTTGATCTCGAGCTCAAAATAGCCAACTGCAATTTGTCTTCATGGGAGAAAGATTCCAATTTACATTTGCTGAATTGCCATAGAATTACTTGAATTCACCAGTTTGCTGTCAAAATTTGATTAGGAGGTACTTGGATGTCATACTGGTCAGGAAGCATGATAATATCTACAACTGAAGAGGAAGCTATGAAGAACCCTGTGAATATACTAAAATCATTGAATTTTGCACTTAATACGGGTGAACTGCATGAGTATGTGAATTTTATCTCAATGACAACATTATGTAAACAAAAGCATTCAATACATTGGTGTATTGAAATTGATTTGGGGACATTTTTAAATACTTCTAGTTTATGTATAAGAAAAACATATGTTGGATAATACTTACATTTGTTAAATTTTTTAATGATTCTGTTCTCTAAAAAAGAAATCAAAAAAAGGAAAGTTGAGCTGACTGTGTATCAAGAACTGGATTAGAAGTTCCACAATGAGGAAAACTGATCATCCAAATCAGGATAGCTTTGAATGTTATGGGGGTATAATTTATAATTATGCTGGTATAATAAGTATAAATTGGGATTCTGGGGCAAACCAAGATATATGACAAGCTTAAGTTACACATGCCAGGGAGAATGGGCCTTCTACTAAATTTAATGAACATCCATAGGTTAAAATAATGGGAAAATAATGACCTGATATATATTTTAGGATCATTGCAATTACAAGAAATATAGTGAATTTTAGATTGGATTAGAATAGTTGACAAGACTGGCCAATGGAGAAGATTTAGGAGGATGAAGGAGTAACTCAGGCAAAAGAGAACAATTTCCTGCAACAAAATGGTTTTAGTGGAAATGGATAAAAGTGGAGGACTTAAAAGATAGGAATAGATGTATTATATAATAGTTGTTGGTTAATGGTAAAGAAACCAACTGAAAGAAAAATTTTGATGACAGAATGACCAGTTGATGGAAATGTAAATGGGTAGAACTCAGAAATAGAAAATACAGATCAAAGGAGTTATTTTACAGTGATGCTACAGTTATTACAATTATTCTGGGAGCAATAATTGGACTTTCATTGAGATTAGAAGAAATGTTGGGAGCCTTAGTATGATGGTGTTTGACAATCAAAATAGATAGGTCATCTCCTGAAAGTAAAAAAAGGATAAGAGGTGGGAGGAGACTAGAGAAAGTTGAAGTTATACTTGAAATGAGTGATGAATGGTGATTGTTGAGTAGAAATAAAAGGATAGAGATTTAGTACTTTTGGATAAAAATCTAGAACTGTCTGGGACTGTAAATTTATACAGGGAGCACATTTGCAGTTACGTGATTTTTTTTTCACCAGCACTGTGTCAGTTCGAATATAGTAGGAGAGAAGAAAGTACAGAAATAAGATGTAATATATGATGCAATACAATGACAACAGCTGAAGCTGAAATGATCAACTCTTTTGCCTAAGTCAGATGGAGAATCACTGAAGACACAGGAGAACTGACTGACGTAATGTGTCAAAGGCTAGTGGTCTTAATAGAATCAAAGCATACACCAAGTGAGAAGATTTTGGGTATGAAAAGATTATATTTGGGTATGGGATTATTGATTTTAGTGTCTATGAAGTTCATGAGTCATGGGTGTTAAATTGTAAGTTGTGATTTGGGAATTAGGTACCAAGAGCAGAGTTTTGATTATAGGTACAGTGTCTGGTTTCTTAGGGCTGTCATAACAAAGTACCACAAACTGGGTAGCTTAAACAACAGAAGTATATTGTTTCACAGGTCTGGGGGCCAGAAGTCTAAAATCAAGGTTTTGGCAGGGTTGGTTTCTTCTGAGGGCTAGGAGGGAAATATCTGTTGCAGGCTTGTATGTGTCCATCCTCTCCCCATGTCTCTTCACATGATTTTCTTTTATGTCCCTTAAAAGGACACTAGCCATATTGGACCAGGGCCTGCCTTTATAAACTCATTCTAACCTGATTACTTCCGTAAAAACCTTATTTTCAAACAAAGTCACATTCTGATGTACTGGATTAGGTTCTTGAACATATCTTTTTTGAGAGGACACTGTTCAATTCATAGCATATACAATTTAGAGAGTTTGCAAATTAGGAGACAAGGATGATATCTCTGGTGTCCTCATAAAGTTAACATTACCTGGGACACATGAAGTTCTCAGGATAGAGGAGAGGCAAGTTATCCAACAGCTGAGAGGTAGTTTCTCAGGTAGTGAGGTAGAAACAAAAAGGATAATATTCCTCAATAATGTGGCTTTTAAATTTGTGAAGCTTTCTACCCTGTATGGGTGGTAAATGGTATTTGAAATTAGGGTGTAGAGACAGGAAGGTGCTGACATGACTTCTCAACTCTGAAGTGACCAGAGTAAAGGAGAATAAGCTAAGAAGGCTACTCAGGCAATGGTGTCAAGAATGACAAGTTTCCATTCTAACAAAGAAGTATGGGATATTTTTTGTGGAAGGTGTTTAAAGTAAAGGTGATTTTTTTTAAGAATAAAATGCAGGTTACAGATTGCAGCATGGAACATTTAGGAAGGAAGGAAAGGCAAGAAAAAGAAGGAAAAGGAAAGGGAAGAAGGGAAAAGAAAGAAAGGGAAGGGAGGGAAAGGAAAGGAAAGCATATTGGGTCCAAGAAAGAGATGTACTCAAATAGAGGTGAAGGGAAGAGATTAAATCATCATTAGTGACCAAAAATAACAAAGAAAAGGACAAGATGTGTCCCCAGGATTTTTAAAGTATTAGTGCCAAAAATCCCATCTTGGATTCTTGGGCTTCCCAAGTACTCTGAGTTTTGAGAAGAGTAGTAGCCTGTGAAGAAGAGTTAGTGAATGTGAGTGAGATGGGAAGCTTCCCATAAAAAAACTGGAGTCAATTTTGCTGCCAAAAAAAAAAAAAAAGCCTATCTTTATTAAAAATAAGCAGTGGAATTAATTAACCATATTTCCTCTATTCAAAGTCATACTTAATTGAATAAGTACCAATGACATAAGAGGTGTTTAGAGAGGCAGGGGAACAGTGAAGTGTTGGCATGAGATATATATTAGAGGATTGGTTTGAACTATAATAAGTGAGAAAATATTTCTTCTAACTGATGAAGTATAGACATTTTAAGAACCCTAATCCTGTACTGCAAACATCCACTAAATCAGGTTGGAGGAGGTAGAAAAGTGACCTCTCTGGAAGGAGTTAGTTGAAGCAGGGGAGTCTACATATTAAGGTTATCTGCAAAGGAAACGCCTTTCTTTTTTCTCCTTGTTACTCCCAGCTAGAGACATTGAAATATTTATTCATACAAAAATTTATAAGTCTTACAAATCATTTTTATTACAATATCTTGAAAAAATGAAACTTTAATTTTTATTTTAATTGGGAAATAACTTATGAATATGCAGAGCTCAGGAGTCTGATTGGAGGATAGAAAATGTGATCCCGTTCTGACAAATAGGGCTGCAATCAACATGATTCAGAGGAGTAAATGTTTTACATAAAGATGTGTTTAGTCTGAAATTTAGATGGAGTGTGAGGAGGTAGTTGACATCATCTCCAGACATTGAGACGCTCTGAATATGAAAATTTGAAGGATTCAAAAGGCCACAGGGAAGTGATCTCTATGGGGATAATCTGGTTTTGATAAATGCAAGATACAGAAATCATTTTGTTTAAAGACCTCCAATATAGAACAACAGTGAGTCCTGTGAATCTAAATTGTCTTCAAAGTAGAAAAAGTTGGGATCACTGTTCTGCTCACTTCTTTCCAGTTAAATGATAGAAGGGGAAAATCATTACGGGTTTCAAATATAAAAATCTAGGGGCACCTGGGTGGCTCAGTGGGTTGAGCTTCTGCCTTCAGCTCAGGTCATGAACTCAGGGTCCTGGGATCAAGCCCCGCATTGGAAAGGGGCACCTGGGTGGTTCAGTTGTTAAGCGTCTGCCTTTGGCTCAAGTCCTGATCCCAGGGTTCTGGGATTGAACCCTGCATGGGGCTCCCTGCTCACAGGGAGCCCGCTTCTCCTTCTCGCTCTGCCTACTTGTGCACTCTCTCTATTTCTCTGTCAAATAAATAAAATCTTTTAAAAAACCCATTAGACGTAGTATCTTAGAGACTGGATTATATTTTTAAAGAAAGTTACTGTGTAATTAAAGAGTTATAATGTTGGGAACTTGGGCCCCATATAAGAATTATATATATATATTTAATCAGAGAGAAGTAGGGATTATAGTGAGGTGGTTAGTTCTCTTTCCTCATCTTCAAAGACCTCTGAGAATAGGACAGGGTTCAGTCTTAAGAGCACAAATGAAGTAAAGAGATTAACCATAGACAGGGGATACACTGGTGGTAAACAAATTTCTTAAATGTCCCGGGGCACCTAACTGACTTGGTGCAGCATGAGACTCTCAATCTCAGGACTGTGAGTTCAAGTCCCACGTTGGGTGTGGAGCCTATTTAAAAAAATAAAAATAAAAATAAAATTCTTAAGTGTAATTTGGGCACTGGATTACTTGCTTGTGGTACTGGAAGCATCTTTAAAATGAGTTATTCAACTTTTGGCTCCATCATTGATACATATGTGATCAGGATTGCCTTCATGCAAACATATGAAAGAGGATGGTTTAGAATCAGCATTGGAAAAATTGGTCTGGGGAGGAGAAAATGTTATTTTCCTAATGGGTAATCAACTAACTTGTGCCATTGCATTAAAGAGTAAAAAACTTCTTGTATCTTGATCTGCTGACAAGAAGAAAATTATTATACCTGGTTCTGAAGAGCATTTAACAGCATATGAAAATATTAATGACAAGTGATGAAATGTAAACAAGAGAACAGAATTCTTAATATATTACCCAAGGTCAGTAAAAAGTTTTTACATACAAGCAAAGAAAAAGGACAGAGAGAAATGTTTAAAATTATGATAATATAGTACTTTGGGAAAATACATTGGGTTTGCATAAATGCTGTTCTAGATGTAACTCTAAATGTCTGAGAAACATGAGATTATTCATTCTAACATATGTGTTTTTAGAATATATCCAACAATACCTTTTTATCAGAACTTGCAAATAAATGAATCCCTATTATTGTAAAGATGAAACTGAAGTACTTTAAATTGCAGAGGTTCACAGAGCAAAATACATAAAAAAGACAAATGCAAAATAGCACTTTCAACACTGCCCTCTGAAGAGAGAAAGGCCAGTGTTTCTGAAATAAACTTCTAAATTTAAAACATATTTTCTATATTCAGAATTTTGCATGTGATTAGAATGAAAGGAAAATCTCAAGAGAACAAAACATGAAGTAAAAAATGGACATTTGAGCAATTGTCAGAGGAGACAAAAAGCCTTGAACCTAAGAACATTTTCTCAAAAGTAATTTTTCAGCTGTTAGGTATCAAAAGAGGCTAGGCTTATTCTATGTAAAGCAATACTTCAGAATCCTGCTTTAAAAACTAATCCAATATGGAAATAATTCTTTATATTTTATAGCTTTATCAGTTCTTTCATCTAAGAATCTCAAAAAGGAAATGAAGTAACTGCAATGATTGAATTTTTTGAATATTAATGACCTCAAGAAAAATGGAAGCAATTAAAAAGAAATAGAAGTCCACTATAATGAAAGCCACTTTTTAATGTTATACATAAGGTTTGCTGGATACTTATTGAAAAGTGATAGCTGATAGCTATTGTTTTGTTTCTGAGTTTGTTTCTAAGGAGTGTAATTATGCTACATGACCAGAGTGTGGATGTCTCAGAAGGGAACACGTTTTTTATTCTAGCAGGAAGCCATCCCTTTTATACGTACCAGGACACTTGTACTCATGACGTGTTTCGATATTAAAGCACACAGCAACTGCATTCAGGATTGTTTACAACTCAAGGCCTCAAATAGGAAAAAAAAAACAAAAAAACAAAAACCCTTATTTTTAAACCTTAAAATGTTGCACTGTTCTTTATAGTCAAGGCCACTATTAAGTAGTAACACAGTGGCCTGCAAGATGTGATTTACAGGCCTCTAAAAGTCCCATCTGCTTCAAAATGATAGTCATATATTTAAAACAGTATATTAGGTGGTCATCTTTATCTAACCCCCTTTTGTCAAGCAGGGCCTCCACTGCCTTAGATAGACCATCTTTGTGCAAATGCAAAAGAAGCAGCAGCACTTCCTCTGGTCTGGCTCAGCCTCAAAATGCGTGAAGGGTTTGAAGAGCATAGAAAGTTCTAGATTTTACCTCTCTATTCTACTCCTGGCTAAATGCCTTTGTACAGTGCAAGTACACAGCAGTACTCTCAGCACCCCTGTTGTCCTACAGTTAAGAAGTCATTGTCAAAAAAGTCATCTTAAAATGCAAATTACATTACCTAGGAGGAGGTAACACATATGTTTGATGTTATATTAAGGGCTTAAATAAAATCAATGGCCTTTTAAACTTTAATTACATTCCTAAAATGTTATTTGCTAAAATATATTACTGCTCACACCTCTATTTCCCATAGAAGGGAAAGGCATTGGCTAAATTCCCTGAGAAGGAAAAGCACGGAGGGAATATTGTGGAAGGCTCACTGCTTCCCACGGAAGACATTAGGTGCATGACTGAATATGGGGGATAAACCGAACCTGTGTAAATCAACCCTTCTGGGCTTTCTCTATGAATTTTTCAGGTCCACATATCTTTAGGATGCACATTTTTTTTTTCCTCCTGATTTCAGTCAGCTCCCTGTCCCTCTGGGGATGCCCCTTGATGATTAGAGCAACTTAATTAAAAAAAAAAAAAGGGTAAGGGAGGTATATATTAGAAAATATTGAGCTATAGATTTATGCCATAATTTCTTATCACTACAAGTTTGACTCCTGTCTTACGTCTTTGATTCAGAAATTGAGAGGTAAACAGAAATTATTATTACACATTTCCTAATCTTCAATACTATTTTTTGATAGTAACTACTAGGATTACTTATCTCTAATCATAAACTCCTTTCTTAATTTTTTAATTGCTTTGGATTTTAGAAAACATTTAGATAATATAATATCACAGCATTATTATTTTGCAGTTCTTACATTTTCAGTGTCAATTTGTGAAAAGTATTTATGGTTTGTTACTCTAAGACAAGTATAAAATTATCTGTACAACATCTTGTAAACAGCTGTTAATCAGAAGAATTATAATCAATAACTTTCAGTATAATTAAATGTAAAGGAGGAAAGACTAGAGTATTAAATGGAAAATATATAAAAATTTAAAACAGCAGAGAAAAAGAGACAACCAGCAAAATCCTCCCTATTTTAAAATCTTGCCAAGAAATTCCTACTCAATTGCTTGTCAGTAAACAGCCCATGATGAAAAACCACTTTATTTGAAAGGAAGAGCTAATTATAATATAATTAAAATGGAATGTCCAGTAATATTAGAATCTCCAGATGCTATCCATTTGCAAAAGAAGAACTTAAGCAGTAACATAAAGTTGGAAAATCTATATCACAGAAAGGCATGGTGTAGATTTATGCCCTGTCAAAACACAACAAGGAAAACCAAAATGAGCTTTGAAAAAGAAGGTCTATCTAGACCATACCAGGCTTTAATGATGAGAAAGAAACTCACTAGATGAATTATCAGGTCCTGAATGTTTATTAATAACATAATTTTAAATCTAATAATCTAAATATTTCCATAAATTATCAAAGGGAAACTAAATACAGTCTCTGTGGACAAGTGAAAGAAAATGTGTTTATGCTACATTTCAGATGAATCAAGGAATATAGGAAGATCAACCTAAAATCACGCTCAAAGAAAAATGAACTATGTACATAAACACTTAGCTATTTTTCACTGGGTAAGGCTTTGTGATTCTCCTGGAGTTCTAGACAAATAATATTTGATCTGAATTCAAAGTGAGAATCCCTAATCCGGTATCACCCGTTTTTGGTACAATAAATTCTTCAAGTGACCCCTCCAAAGAACTCACAAAAATGATGTTAATTTCTACTGCACTATTAAAAAGTTATATATATATATATATATGTATGTATATAATTGTCATCTGTATAACTATATTTTATAATTATATAGCTATTTCACATATATTAAAATTACACATACATTTTTTTATAATGGAGGGATAAAGTTCACTGTTACTAAACATTGGTTAAGGAAAACAATGTTCCACATTGAGCAGTCATGAGAATTGGGGAGCAAAGAACAATCTGAGTACATGAAATTAAATAATGATTTTTTCAAAATGAAAAAAAGAATATTTTGAATATGAAAATAAAGTTGGACATTTTGTGTTAAAAATTTTAAGTGATTACAACTCAGACAATGAACGGAAATATTACTTAGAATACAAAATTCAGGATAAAAAATGTGAAAGGTGAACTGAAACAACTGTGTGCCGTGACAGAAGAGAATTTTGGAGACTTGTCTTAATTCAAAGCCTTAGTTTCTTCACCCACAAATTATACATATATTACGGGATTATAAGGATTAAATGATTTGAGGTGTCTAATTTAGAGTAAGTTCCCAATATATGAAGGGGAATTGCCAAACTAAAAGCAACTATGTAAACCAAATTCCCTTCCCAAGTGCTAGAAAGAAATTTCTTCAGAGTGAAACATATACAATAAATTCTAAATGACTTTTAATGATATTTACCGAATGGTATTTTAGGCTCCTCTCAATGATAGATCTAAACAGAAGTTTATATTCTATGAGTCTCATCTCTAGCAGTAAGCATTTAAGAGTAAGTGATATTTGGATATATCCAGGATAGTAAATTAATCTTCTGCTACTCTCCTACTTATTAAAATATAATTCAGCATTTTACAACTTCTTCATTAGCTGGTTCAATGAGATATGACATTGATTTAAAATAAAATAGTCATCTTATAATAAGCATGCATTTATTATAAAATCATCTTATCATCATATGTTATAATAGCCCTATGTATTACGTATTCAAATATTATATTTAAAACATGTTTTATTATAAATTCACCCTTTTGAGGGATAGCACTGGCATAAAGTGCATCCTAATTTAAACTACAACTAGATATAAAATTAAATATTTGTAAATGGAGTTCTAAATCTTCAGGCTCAGTTAAACTATTCATTTGATAACTATATCCTTCTGACCTTTTTAAAAATGTAGTCAGCACTGTTGCAGAGAAAATCGTAGCTAAGAGATGATGCACTGTAAAAACATGGGAACATTCAAAAGAAGTGAATATGAAACATTTTCATTTATTTCAAGGATTTTAAATGAAAGCATAGAAACACATTCCCCCTAAGGCTTTAAACAGCATAGCCTGGATCGTTTCAATTCCCAAAAGGTCTATTTCTTGAATGGCTTTTACATGTAAGCAGAACAACCTTCTGCAATTGACTTCAAATATGTTTCTGTATGCCTCATAGGAACAGAGATGAGAAAATGTTATGTCCCATGAATACTGGAGACCAGCATTTGTGTATTTAAAGTGATTTTTTAAAGACAATGTCTACAAAGCACAGTATGAATTGATAATTTGGCAAATGTCTAGTCAATGTAATAAAAAACAAAGCCAAAATTCAGGATGAAATGCTAGCTTAGAAACTTGTGTGTGATAATTGCCAGGCTGCTTCTTGACCTTGTGATGCGTAGAGTGGATCACAATCTTGAAACTTTTAAAGACTTACTCCTCATGGGCTCTGCTCTCAGGAAGATGGAGAAGATTCACTTTTCTCTGTTCTTCCAACTAAGTAATCCTAAAAACTTCAACACTATGTATAAAGCAAACATAGACTTTCGAAGGGGGAGAGAAAAATGCAGACTAGATGGGAAGTTTGAGATCCATGTTATGACATGGCGGTATGTCCCTCAGTTTTCTTTTTGCTTCATACATCTCAGACTTGGAGCCAAAGACGTCAGCCCTCAGGAAACAATGGCAGTCACAAACAGTAAGTTCCTCCACAAAGGCCTTTTTCTAGCCAAAGAAATAAGAAGTGAGCAGCCTAAAAGGACAGAAAAACTTTCAGACAGTAATTGCTTTCTTATTGCCAAACACCACAAGCATTTTTTTAAAAAATTTTTTAAACCATGGCACCACTTCAGCCTGTTGTCAGAGCTGTGTGGGAAGCCTAGACTTCAGCTCCTGCCAGTTATAACAAAGCACCTATGAAAGCTAATTTTATCAACTTGACTGGCCATGGGTGCCCAGACATTTGGTCAAGTATTATTCTGGGTGTATCTGGTCTGTGAGGTTGTTTCCTGATGATCTTCCTATTTGAATTGGTGGACTGTGTAAAGCATGATGCTCTCCCCAATGTGAATGGCCTCATTCATGCAGCGGAAACCCTGAACAGAATAAGAAGTCCGACCTTCTGTAAGAGGGACCGTCTCCTGCCTGACTGATTTCGAGCTGCAACATCAGTTTCTTCCTGCCTTCAGACTCACACTAAAACATGGACTTCTCCTGGGTCACAAGTCTGCCTGTCTTTGAACAGTAAATACACCATCAACTCTCTTGGTTCTCAGGTCCTCAGGTCCTCGGACTCAGATTAGAACTACATCATTGGTTCTTTTGGGTCTCCAGCTTGTTGACTCTAAAACTTGAGACTTCTTAACCTTTATTACTATATGAGCCAATGTCTTATAATAAATCTCTTCACACACACACACACACACACACACACACACACACACATTTGATACATATGAGATATACTGAGGAAATATGGAGAGAGATATATATATATATCTCCATATTTGTATATACACTCTATTGGTTATATTTCTCTGGAGAATCCTGACTAATATATCACCCCAAACCCTCCTGTCCACAGTAGAGTGGTGTCAGAAAAAAACAATTAGGGAGTCAGGACTTTTATTCCCACAAGGCCTATGGTATCAGTGGATCTGACAAGGGGAGTCTGGATTTACACCACCACCAGGCAATAACAAGTTGTATCTCCTACTCCCCTCTGAGGCAGTGTAAGAGAAGATCTTGTGCAGAGTCAGAGCTTTCAATATCACCACCCAGAAGTGAGGCCACTTTATAACTGTGGTGTCAGTGGTAACTATGGATCAGTAATGAGACACTCTTACTCTCCCAGCCAGAGATTTTATTGGAGATCTAGTGAGAGCCAGAAATCCTACACACACCAAGTAGTAATGAGGAGCCTTATCCTCAGATATCAGTGGATCCTGACTGAGGAACCAAAAAAGTGGTGGTAGGAGCACTTTGTGTCAAAGTGTCAATAAAAAAAATCACTTGTCTTATCAAGAATCAGAAAGATATGACTAAATTAAATTAAAAAAAAAGACAGGGAATTGATGTCAACACCAAGATGAAAGAGATTTTAGAATTATCTGACAAAGATTTTAAAGCACCTGCCTTAAATATTCTTCAAAGAGAAATTTGAAACATGCTTAAAACAAAACATTGAACATAAGAATATAAATAAAATGTTGAGCAAAGAAAGACAACATATAAAGAAGAACCCAGTGAAAATGTTAAAGTTGAAAAAGGAGAGATTAAAAAACATATGAGCTCATGTGAACAATGAAGAAAATAAAAGAAAGAATCAGTAAAATTAAATAAAGAATGATGACAATTTCCCAGTTAATGAACGGAAAGAAAATAGAACTAAAAAATAAATGACCAGAGACTCTGGAACCTAGGGAACTATGAAAAAGATTTAAAAATTCACGTCATTGAAGTTGTGATGGGGAAGAAAAAAGGTAAGTCTGAAAAAGCACTTTAAAAACTAATAACTGAAATGTTCACAAATTTGGCAAATGATATTAATGTACAGATACAAGAAGCAAAGTTTACAGCAAATTCAGTAGCTGGAAGAAATCCATATCAAGACATGGTCATAATCAAAGTCAAAATTTCTTAAAACTGAGAAAGGAAAAAATCTTAAAAGTAGCAAGAGAAAATAATCATATTATATGGGAACAACATTTCAAATAATACTGATTTCTCATTGGAAACCATGAAGGCTAAAGAAAGTGACACATTATGTGTCATGTACAGAAGGAAAATACTACCAACCCAATACCCAATGTCCAGCATAAATATCTTTTGGGAATGAAAAGAAAGTCAAAACATTCCCAGATGAATGAAAACTAAGAAAATTTATTGCTAACAGATACACCCTAATAGAATGGCTAAAGGAAGTTATCAAAACAGAAAGGAAACAATCAAAGAAAGAATCCTGGAATATCAGGAAAGAAGGAAGAAGAGAGTAAGCAAAAATATGGATAATTACAATAGACTTTCCTTCTATCAAGTCTCCTAAATTATGTTTGAAGCAAAAAATAATAGCACCATCCAATTTTGTTCTAAATATATGTAGAGAATATATTAAATCAACTTTATCATAAACAAAAAATAAGGAGATATAATTTTCTACACATGACTAGAAGTTGAAAAGTAATGATCCTAGTGACAGAATTATAAATTATAACAATAAAAATTGTATTTGTACAAAAAAAATCCAGAACAACTATTAAGCAAATTATATAAAGAGATACACTTAAAAATAGTTGAGATAAATCAAAATGGAATTCTAAAATCAAAATGTTCACAGTACCCTACAGAAAGTCAGGGAAAAGTAAACAGGAGGTGAAAGATCTGTATAGTAGAAATAATAATATATTGATGAATGAAATTGATGAAGACAAAAATAAATGGAAAAATGTCCTGTGTTCACGGATCAGATGAAGGGATATTGTTAAAATGTCCATACCACTCAAAACCTCTTCTAGATTCAGTGAAATCTCTACCATAATTCTAATGGCATTTTTTTTAAGAAATAGTAAGATTAATCCTAAAATTTATATAGAACCACAGAAGACGCTAAATAGCCAAAGCTATTGCAGGAAAAACAAAGCTGGAGGCATTACACTTCTTGACTTCAAACTCTATTACAAAGGTATAATAATAAATAAAAATGTGATACTGACATGAAAACAGATGAGTAGATCAATGGAACAGAATCAAGAGCTCAGAAGTAAACCCTAGTGTATACAGTAAATTAATATTTGACAAGGGAACCAAGAACACTCAAAGGGAAAAAGATAGTGTCTTCAATAAGTGATGCTGGGAAACTAGAATAACATACAAAATAATGAAATTTGACCTCCATCTTACACCACTCACAAAAATAAACTCAAGATTAATTAAAAGTTAAACATAAGACCTGAAACCATAAGACCCCTAGAAAAAAACAGGGAGAAGGCTCCTAACATTGGTCTTGGTGATGATATTTTTTGGATTTGATGCCAAAAGCACAAGTAACAAAAGCAAAAATAAATATATGGAACTATATCCAACTGAAAAGCTTATGCACTGCAAAACAATCAACAAAATGAAAAGATGACCTCTGAAATGGTAAAAAAAAATTGCAAACCATCTACTGATAAAGAGATTGTATCCAAAATGTCTTAGAAAAAAATACATAAGAAACCTCATACAACACAATACAAAAAAGAAAAATCTGATTTAAAAACAGGCAGAGTACCTGAATAGACATTTTTGCTAATAGGATATATAATAGGTACATGAGAAAGTGTTCAACATCACTAATCATCAGGGAAATGTAAATCAAAATCACAATGAGATATCACTTCAGACCTATTAGAAATGGCTATTATCAAAAGATAGGAGATAACCAGTATTGATGAGAATGGGGAGAAAAGAGAACTTTTTGCACACTGTTGCTGGGAATGGAGTTTCCTCCAAAAATTAAAAATAGAACTACCATATGATCTACCAATCCCACTTCTGGGAATATATCTAATGGAAATGGAATCATTCTCATGAAGAGGTATTTGTAACCTATGTTCATTGAAGTATTATTTATAATGCAAGATATTAAAACAAACTGTGTCTGTCTGCAGAGGAATGGTAAAAAGATGTGGTATGCTGTGTGTGTGTGTGTGTGTGTGTGTGTGTGTGTGTGTGTGTGAATATATCTGATGGAATATTTTTCAGCCCGAGAAATAAAGAAATCCTGCTATTAGCAGCAACATGGATGGAAATTGAGGGCATTATACTAAGTGAAATAAGTCAGTCAGAGAAAGACAAATATTGTATAATCTCACTTATATGTGAAATCTAAAAAGACCAAACTCACAGTAACAGGATAGAATTGTCATTACTAGGGGCTGAGAATTGGGGGAAGTGTTGGTCAAAGGATACAAATTTCCAGTAAAAAGATGAATAAGTTCTGGGGATCTAATGTACAGCATGGTGACTATAGTTAACAATAATGTAGTATATACCTGAAAGGTGCTAAGAGATTAGATTGTATATGTTTCCAACACACACACACACACACACACACACACACACTCACACACACACACACACAGAATAATTACGTTGAGGTGATGGAGTTGTTAACCAACTCTACTGTGGAAATTATTTCCCCATATATACTGTATCAAATTATCATGTTGTATTCCTTAAACTTATACAATGTTATACAATAATTATACCTCAATATTGCTGGGAAAAATAACAAATGAAAGGGTCTTTTTTTCATTATGTTGAGAAAAAACAAAATGTGTATTTTTCTATCAGAATAGTTTTAATAAAGAGGCAGATTTTAGAAACCTGAAGGTTATAATCCCATGCTGATAATTTTCTTACAATGATAGCATAGTTTTGAAGGATGGCAATACGTATTCCAATACAGTTTTTCAAAAACTGGTATATTCTAACCAGTAAGTTCATTACGATAACATAATAATTGTAATTGGTAGGAAATTGTGATTAACACCTTGCTTTTTTAAAACTTCTTCAGAGTGTGTCTAAATTGTACTAATTTATTTTGAAAGAAAAATTTAATGTGTGAGATCTGTGGAAAAATGATGGTGATTCTTGCCTAAGGAAATTAAATTGTGATCAAGTAATTTACTACATATCATAGAATCCCAAGTCCTTATAATCTAAATTTAAAATACAAATTGCACAAGGTAATAAAGATAAAGAGTATGTGTATGTTAAAGGCAATTTGGCTACCGTATAATTCAATTTATATAAATTCTATGTCCTCTGTAAATTAGATTATTGACAAGAGAAATTTCTTTCAGTTGGAATATATCTATGTGTGTACATATGTATGTGTATATGTATACATGCATATATATATATACACACATATACACAAATATATGTATTTCGAATATATGTATTTGAAAATAAAAGACATAAAATTATTCATGTTTTCAGTGGCTATCTGCAGTTGATATCTATTACTATAATTAGCTAAAGCATTCATAAAGAAATAAAGTGAGCTGAAATTAAATACATAGCCCAGAACTGTTTAATCTTATTATGAAGAACAAAGAAACAATTTTTCTAATATAATAAAACTACTCAGAGTAGGTGACACTTAACACACATAGGTATTATGTTGGACAAACCTTTTGCCCTTCCCTTTCTGTATTATGTGAAGCTCAAAGAAAGGACACTTACTAAGCTTTAGAAGTAACACACTCTGAAAATAGGACAGGAATTCACAAAACAGAAACCACTGACCAAAGAGACATTTTGTTCGTTTCATGTCCCTATTTTATTCCCACATTTATTTCCATTTATTTTAAAGCATCTCTCCTTGTTGTTTTGTCCTTTTACTTGGCTAACTGAATCATCAAGGAGGATTAATGTGACTTTCAAGCACCACAGACTTCTTTTTCCTTTTTCTCAGTACTCTTCTTACCCACCCAGGCCAAAGTTCCTTTGAAGTCAATGGGAAGTCCACATCAGAGGTGATTAGTAGGGTTCAGAGCAAACCAGAATAGCTTCCTGACAAAGCATTGTACCTTTCCACAAATATCTCCAGCCTGGAGTGTCACAACTCTTTTCTAAAAATCCAAGTTACTTACCTATTCAATTGAGCTCACTTTTAGTCCCTGTGCCTTAGATCTGAGTCAGGCTGTTTGTTTGACTGCTTGGGACAAATATTTCTTTGGGTTGCATACTGAACCATGAACTTTTCCTCTCAGGACTTCTCCCACAGTGTGCAACGATCTCTGTGTGTCATCCTTCACAGAATGCTGCAGAGGACCTGAAAAATTATAACAGAGTGAAATGGGAAAGGTAGCTGCTGACAGGACAGAAATGATGAGACGGATACGTTTTGAGACAGCTGCTGCTCCCTGACAGCTGACTGAAAGCCAGTGAGGCAAAGCTCCACTGCCAACACCAAAGAAAAGTCTGGCAGAGGGGTGAAGCACACGGTCATAATTATGGGAAATAGAGAAACATTTGCAACAGGTAGAGGACCAGCTACGTTCCACATCTGCCTCTGCTCCTAGCCCCTACATACCTTTGGGCAAGACAAAGCACCTCTTGGAAAATATTTCTTAATGAAAGGAGTTTGAAGAAGAAATTTGGTTCCTTCCAGAATCTCATCATGAGAAATGTCACAGAATTTACTCATCCAAATGTTTTCATCATTATCACCAATGCTGGAGACTAGTTGGGATTTAAGGTACAAGAAGCAAAGTAATCCACAAAGGCATTACATATAAAGAGAAAAACAGGATATAAGACAGAAATAAATCAAATGTCATGTCTTCAGAAAAGTCACTAACATGAAAATAAAAACTGGGAAGTCGAGTAGCTATAGCTAGCATAATGTCATGCACAAAAAGATCCTGATTTTGGATGGAAATGTCTTCTTGTACCTCACATATCATTCTGTCATATGTAGCTACTTGTTATTTTGATCTCAGTAAAGATAGTAAAAGAAAAAAAAAACTTGCTGCCAACCTTTTCATAATGTTTTGATATCTTTTTGTAGGCAAAACAGATACATGATTCTAAGTATTTTTCTTATCATTCTTTATGACTATTTAAATTTCTAATTACTTATGAGTGTGACACCTGTGATCCCTGAATTCTTCAATATCCAATATACCTTTGCATGGCCTACAAGGCAGATATAACATATTAAAATCATAGAGCTGCAAATGTTAGAAAATCCATTAAATATATATATATATATATATATATATTTTTTTTTTTTTTTCCTTTTTGCTAGTATATGAAACCTCAGCAGGCACATGAATTTCATGGAAAAAAAGCCAGCACTGAAGTAATTTGAAGGAAGCCCAGCATCCAACAAAGGCTAAGGGATAAGAACAAATTAAGTCTATTTTGATTATGAACAAACTAACTTATTCAGTGCAAGACAAATTCCAGGGATATTTTATTTCATGAACAACATTAATTCAAACAAAGTCCATAAATATGAGACAAGTTTGTAGAAAATAAAAAAATTTAGAAAACAGTATTTAATTTGGAGGAAAAATAGATAAGGGAGAAGAAAAATCCATCTGGCCTAAAATATGGTAAAACTTTCCATAACCAAATTAACACAGCACTTTTAAGAAATTCCAGTTATTTGATAATGAGCATGACATGAAGAATAGTTCTCAGCAAATGAGATATTACTTTCTGTTGTAAATTTTTTCCTCAGAAAAATAATTGGTTTCTTAGTCAATGCCTTTCCAAACAGTAATTAATGAGAGCCACTGACAGTGGAGATCGGAGAAAACAATACTCACAGGTTAACTGTGAGAGAAATTAGTTCACTATCTCAGCTTATGGAATAAATTGTTAGTTACTTGAAAAAAGGATGAATAGAAGAGAAAGCATATGTATATCTCAGTATGACATCATCCTTATTTTGGCCTATCTAAACAGGAAGTAGAACCAGGACGTAAGCATATTCCATTTATACATTAATAGAATGAGTTATATAATGAAGGAAAAATTAATGCACTGTAAGTAGAGTTGGCTGATTCTAAGTAATTGTTAGTTGCAAAGGCAAATCAGAATTACCTTCAAAATTTATTTCTAAAATTATGTTACATATTTGCTCTGCTTTATATATTGAGAAATATGTTTGCAGATTCTCAAAAGTCTATTCTTTCTAATTTAAGGGATCCATCTGTTTCATTGAATTATCAATAGACACTGTATTAATAAGACTCTAAGATAAATTTGAAGCTTTGAGGAGAAAAATATTTCAACATATATCATGTCTATTATTTTTAAAAATATGAATACTTAAAAATATAAAAGGGGAATGTAAAATATGCTTGAAATGTATTGATTTATTAAGTCCCTACCTGCTGGGAATAAATGATAAGTAGAAAGAACCTAAATAAATAATAAATGGCTAATTTTAAATTGTTGAGTGTTTTGCTCCCAAGTCAATCAACACACCTCAGTGATAAGAATATTTACAATTCAAAAAAATTTTCAAAAAAAAAGAATATTTACAATTCAGTCAGAAACACGGTAGAAAGATATAAATAAGCTATTGTCATCTTTTGGCTACAGTAAAATTACATGATTTATTTTAAATTAACTAATTATGTAGTGCCAATTTCCTAGGTATCTTTTTAAATGTGTCCTCAAATTTTATCCCCATTGTACAAGTGAGGAAACTAAAACAGAAATAAGTTAAGTAAAAAGAGAGATACTACT
This sequence comes from Lontra canadensis, assembly GCF_010015895.1. Classification (NCBI taxonomy): domain Eukaryota; kingdom Metazoa; phylum Chordata; class Mammalia; order Carnivora; family Mustelidae; genus Lontra; species Lontra canadensis. The sequence goes on along the minus strand of NW_022630995.1, from coordinate 19,329,048 downwards.
TATTATACTAATTATAAATTAGCATGCTCTGCCAGATGTATCACATTTTATCATTATTTTGAAGGTTCACATAATCTTCTTTTTCAATAGGAAGTCAATTTCATAGTTAAGGAATTTGGATAGAAACCAGAAATTTACCAATACTGATAGTTTAAACAAGAACTTCTTAGCTTAAAATTGAGAACAAAAGAAGTTTTTCATTTAAAAAAATTGTGGCAAAAAAAGAAATGACAATTTTTTTTTCCTTATGAAGAAAGAAGAAATTAGTAACAGTCAGAAGAAAGAGAGAGAGTGGAGCAGAAAGGTAGGAAGGAAAGATGGGAGAAGTGGAGAAGAGAAATAAAGAAGGAAGGAAAGGGTCATTATTCTGTTGGATTTCTTTCAATAGGTTTTATTTTAAATATCAAATAAGTATTTAAGGCTGATTACCTTGTGCATCAGTAAACTGATTTCTTGAATACTTTTTTATTTTTTTAAGATTATTCATTTATTTATTTGTCAGAGAGAGAGAGAGAGAGAGGAGAGAGCATAAGCAAGTGGAGTGACAGGCAAGGCAGCCAGAGGGAAAAGCAGACTCCCTGCAGAGAAGGCAGTCCAGTGTGGGACTCAGTCCCTGGACCGTGGGATCATGACCTGAGCCGAAGCAGACACCCAAATGACTGAGCCACTCAGGCATCCCTCTTGGATACATTTTATAAATGTGAAAAAAAATTGTAAGTAAGTAAGATATTAGCAAAAGCCAACATGAAATGTTAATTCTCTATTTTGGGGGAAAAAAAAGAACTATAAAACATGTGATAACTATAGGAGAATTCCATATAAACAAGGTACACTAACGTTAGAAAATGTTTCTAGTGATGGACACCTGTCTCTGAAGCAGAACATCTTTGTTAGAGGAAATGTAATGATCTTCAAGAAAGATTATAACTGTGCCATAAGCAAATGTAAGTGCAAATATCCACCATTTAGGGGTTGTCCAACATTGAGGGATGACTTTCCTACTTCCTACAATGACATTCATGGGCTAGCAGCTACTCCGTTTATATGACAGATCCTTGAATTACTTGGTCACCCATCAGTGGACCAAGGGTGGGGACAGAATCATCTATAGGATAGCAGTTTCATGACTCAGCCTAGGGTAATCAATAATGAAAGGTGCTGACGACTCAAATGTCAACCCCCAATTTTTTCCTTGTGCTAAAGCAAAACCCTAGGAGATCCTGAATAAGTTTGCTCCCATGAGAAAGTAACAGTGGTTTCCTCAATAATATAGAGTATAATAATAAAGTCCAAAGAAATTTACCTTCCATAAAAACAAAGCAATATTCTTCCAGTGTCCTGTGGAGAGTGTTTCCTCTAAACTTGGTCCTGGCATGTGCCTGGATTGCCTCTCTAAAAAAGGATAATCCTCCTCATAGAGCTTTGAAGCAGTACCTCTTAGCACAGAAAGTTTTTGTTTTTTTTTTAATTGAGATCCTGTCTGTATGTGCACCCTCTTTCATTTTATTCACATATATAGCTGTACATGTAAAACTGGACAATGAATTATTTCATTTTTTAATATAGATGAAAGAAAAACAAGTATCTTCATGGGACTGGTAGCTAAAGAGTTGGATATAAAAGCTTTTGTGTTAGCTAATGTTTGATGAGAGAAGGAGAAGCACTCTCAATGGTATAGACTGAAATGTGTTATAACGATCAGACCTTGTGCATTTGTGGAAGCAGGTTCAGCGGTCTAGTGGCTATGGCCTCTGCTTCTGGTTTGAGGTATGAATTCGGTTTTACAGGTTGGAAAGGAAAGGTAAATGCATACTTGGGGAGAGAGCAAAGACTAACTGGAAGCCTTATCTGTCTCCTACCTCCTCCAGCCTTTAGGATAAGAGGGATTGCTTGCAGGAGAACCTGGCCCTCTTCACTATGGAACTGGACACCCACTGGCTCAGGATTTGGGAAGTTGAAAGAGGAGATCCAAAGGGTAGAGAATGAGCTGCAGGTCTGACCCCTGGCCCCAAACAACTAGTTAACCCAACAGATGAGTAATGTATGGAAGCAGCAGTAGCCCCTAGCTCTATGCAAACTTCAAAGCATAAAATACATACATGCATACATACATACATACATAATACATACAAAATGGGGCTGCTTCTCCTCCTACACAAATTTCTCTTATGGCCAACCTAATTTGACAGCATTTCATGAAGGAAATCTGTGAAGCAGAGCTCCAATTTAGCTAAATTGACACAGTAAAAAGCCACCATAGGTTTCACTGTAGAAAGCAAATGAAAACACAGGCATAAGCCTTTTTTTTTTAATCTATGTAATTTCTCTTCAGTGTAACAGAATTCATTGTTTATGCACCACACCCAGTGCTCCATGCAATACGTGCCCTCCATAACACCCACCACCAGGCTCCCCCATCCTCCCACCCCCCGCCCCTTCAGATTGTTTTTCAGAGCCTTTTTATACATCTTAACTGCGAAGATAGATAAGAGGTTTCCTAAGACTGTCCACAGGCTGTCTCAGGTTGTAAAGAAGTCTCTGTAGGCTTTAGTCATAATAAGAGGGCCTGAATAATCTGCCCCATCCAGAAGAGGACATCTGATGCCCACAATGGAAAATAAGCCAGAAGAAACAAAAAAGCTTTGTAAAAATTGTATATGCTCAAACGGTCCCTTTACACTTGCACAAATAAATGAGTAGTTGGAAGATCTCAATAGACACAAATATGTGCATGTATGTGTGTGTATGTGTGTGTGTGTATGTATATATGTGTGTGTATATCTGATATATATAATTTTGAATAATCTATTTTTAAATAGTTGAAGATATATAAGTACCATCATCCATGACAGTTCAGAGCCTCTGAGCTCAAACTTACATTTGATCAGCAAAGATCTTTAATGATCTTCACATTAAATAAGTTGTAGTCCCTTCCCATACTTAATTTTGCAGGAAATAAGTGAAAGCTTTACATTTTGGTGCAACAACTCCATTTGAATTTCAAGAATACACTTATTTTTTATTCAGAGAGAACAGTTATAAATATTGTTAATATTTATCTCATGCCATTATAAGTACATATGTTTTCATATATGAACTATGCAGTTCAGAGAACGAAGTGCTTGTTACCCTGTGAAGTGTCTCATTTTAATCCAATATATCGTATATGTGAGTTGCCATAAGAACATTGATTTGAACACAAATCTCTATGTGTTGACGGCCTTATCGAGTGCTTTTTTGAATAACTTGCAATAGGCTGGCTTTTATTATAATCAAGTATGGGCATGAATAAATAATTTTGAAATCTACCTCTCTATCATCTGTGTCCTTCATTTATCTGTAACAGCCATGTTTTATTCAAAACTGATCCTTGGGGGACAGCTGGGTGGCTCAGTTGGTTGAGTGTCTGACTCTTGATATTGGCTCAGGGTCCTGTGACCTCAGGGTCCTGAGCCTGCTTAAAATTCTCTGTCTCCCTCTGCCCTTCCCCCTGCTTGTTTGTACACATGCCTCTCTCTCTCTCTCAAATAAATAAATCGATCTTTAAAAAAAACAAAAACAAAGACAAAAAACAGGTCCTTAGGATTTTAGCGCTGAGGTCCTCCATAAGATTCAGTCAGGGTATAATACGTTATACTCTAGCATCTCACGCCAAGAGTACCCACTTAGTGATTATAGAAGTGCCTTTGAGCCCCATGGGGATGCTATTGAAAAGAAAAGGAGCATTGAATAGCAAGATACGAGAAGAAATTAAGTAAGGAAAGAAAAGAAGTGAAAAGAAAAATAATAAAAGGAGAAGGGGCACCCAGGTGGCTAAGTCAGTTAAGTGTCCAGCCCTTGATTTTAGTCCAGGTCACGACCTCAGTGTCCTGGGATTCAGCGTCATGTCAGGCTCTCCACTCAATAAGGAGTCTGCTTAAGGGTTCTCTTCCACTGCCCTTCCCCCCACTCTCTCTCTCTCTCAAATAAATGAATACATCTTTAAATAGAAGAGAAAAATTAGCTTTCATTTGTTGATTAGTCATCAAGGAATAGTGTGAAATTTTTGTCTGTCACTGTCTCTTTCTTTCACACACACATACATAACACACACACTCACCTCACACATGCACACCAAAAAACAACATTAAAAAAAAAGTCTTAATAAGCACTGTAATAAACTGCACAGTCTATAAACACAACAAAGATTAAAAAACAGAGAACACATAGGATAATTATGGGAGCGTCTATCTCCTTTAACCCCCATCCCACCAGAATTCTTGTTCCCACTCTATGGCTGACAAATAATTATCCATTGTCATAACTAGACTTGTCTGTCTTCTCTTTGAAGCTTTCCCTAACCCTACTGAATTGGTCATCCCTATTTTGTGTGGTCTAATTATTTGGGACAATCTAAATGATCTTTGTAATAATTAGTGTAAGTAACTATAATGAATACTTTCAATGAAAGATATAATAAGTACAATATTATGTTATATATTATATAATATGTAGATACCATAATGGACACAAGTTGAGTTTGAGACTGTCTATAAGAATGTATTTGAAGGCAGTTGTAGCTTGAGCTAGAATTATGAGCTTCAGACTCAGAAGAGTAGTTTTGTTTAATTTTCATAGTAAATATTTATTTTTTCATTTTTAAAAATATTTTATTTTTTATTTGAGAGAGAGAGAGCACAAGTGGTGGGGAGGGACAGAGGGAGAGGGAGCCGCAAACTCCCCACTGAGCAGGGAGCCCTACATGGGGCTCCATCCCTGGGATCATGACCCAATCCAAAGGCAGACACTTAACTGACTGAGCCACCCAGGTGCCCCATAGCAAATCTTTAAAACAAATATCTTTTCACCTTGTTTATAAAGTTGAAGCCTACAGAAATCATCTTTAATAAAAAAATCTTAAAAACAATGAGTTTGACCCCAGGTATTTACAATGTTAATACAACCATTTTTCACTGAATTGCAATCATCTGCATAACAACTGTATTCTCTATTTGTCTAGAACACCCAGTAGAGGGCCTAATTCCTATAAATACCTTGTACATATTTCTTATGCCTCCAAAGTTAATATGTACCAATGTGGTTTTTCAGTTGTCTTTAGTTGTTGCCTATCCTGATTGCTCAGTTCAGCTACTTTCCCAGTTTTAGAGAAATTCGAATTCACTTCTAGATGCACCATTTCTTCGCCCTATATCAATATCATACTAAGTCTTCATTGATAAGTGGAAATAAATGAGGGACAATTTAATGTATGTTTATTGCATATTTAATTATTTTTTCAGAGACTTTACGTCTTTAATAGACTGAAAGTTTTGTTATATCAAACATTCCCTATAGGTTAAATAAAATGCTCATATGTCTATTAGTTAAAATATTTGCAGCCAACCCATTAAGTAGCATAAGTGAGGTTTTGCTTAACTGAAGCATTAAGAATCTTAGAAAAGGAGATACAGATATTAATTTTGGGTGGGGTCAGAAAGGAAAGCCTACTGGAGAACCTGGGTACAGTTGGTTAAGCATCTGTTTTATGCTCAGGTCATGATCTCAGGACCCTGGGATAGACCCCTGCTTTGGGCTCCCTGTTCAGCGGGGAGCCTGCTTCTCCCTCTCCCTTTGCCCCCTCCCCCTGCTTCTGTTCTAACTTGCTCTGCTCTCTCTCTCAAACACATATATAAATCTTTAAAAAAAAAAAAAAAGATGAAAGAAAAGAAAGGAAAGCCTACTGCTTATAGCATTTCTTGACTTGTTTAAGAAAAAGAAAAGGCAGGTAACTGAGTTCAGTCTTTATAGAGAAAGAATGAGTGGAGAAGAAAATAATACATAATAGATGTAACTGATTTGTATGACTATCAGGTTAAATTTAAAGTTTGGCAATATCTCAATCTACTGATGGGAACTCCGTTGTTCAGCTCTTTCCAAAAATCCTTGATCACAATAATAAACAGGTACATAATAACCCTACAGGGTTAGTCGAAGCCTCTGGTAAAGTATTTAGAAACACACATTTAACAAATGTACCTGTTAATTTTTGTGGTCATGCACATTTGAGAAATGCAGACATACTGGACTTCTAAATAGAAAAATATAATTTAGATTCTTAGCTCTCCTATTAATTATCTATATGACTTTATATATAAATTTTCTTTAGTTAAACTTAGCAAAAATTTTAATGAGTGTTTATTAAGTTTAGAAAGGGTTTTACACTTGGTGCTTCAGTTGAATATCTTATTTTATCAAGTAACAGTTTCAAAAGAGATGCTTCCAAATGTCTTTTGTAGTTTTAAAATGTTGGCACCATAAAACAGGCCCATTTGTTTTTTTATCTGATGTGTTATTTTTAAGAGATTTATGGGAACATAGTTTAATTAGAAAATGCTAACATGAAAGGGTTATATTAGCAGAAGTTTAAGCACATTGAGATTATCTCAATAGCTTTCTGACATACACAATTTCAGACACTATTAAACTAATCAAATGAGGTACAGCTATGATTACATCAGTCACTTACACTCAGAGAATTTTTTTTTTTTACGTAATGGTATAAAAACATCAATGAGAATAAAATATACGTATTCGACTTTGCTGAATCAGTTTTGTGACAATCTGGATTAACTATTTTTAGAATACAATTAAACTAATTTATAAAGTTAATTTGTACTAATCTCCTTATAAAATACATAGCTAAAATTTAAATCACAAAATAATTATATTGCCTCCAATATATAACTTATTAATCTTAATATAATTTTTAAAGCATGCTGAAACATAACCTCAATATACATTAGTTGTTAAAATATATTCACAGTAAAAATATTCACTAATTCAACTAAGAAACAACTTGGGCACCAACATTATGGGAGGAATTTCAAGTGATATATGAAAAGGTATATTTCATCTTAAAGATGAACTATAATGTGGCTATATTCCATTTTCATCTTGCCGAAAGGGAAGACATTGTACTTTAATTTTATTAGTCATAAAGATGTAATGATTAACACAGTAATCAAATTTGCAGTATTACTGCGCTGGAAGACACTGAAATGACAGTAGTTTGGAAGAGTGGTAAACTGAATAAATTAAGAACTATTAAATGTTATGCAACAAAGATGAAACAATCCTATATAATATAGCATGAAAACATCAAGATAATTATTTATTATTCAAGAAAGTAAATATTTTCAATTGTTGGCCAACAGAAACAGTCCTGTATGATATATTTATGTGTGTGTGTATACGAACAATATAGTGATTTTATTTTTATAAGCTAACGTTATGCTTATTTTTTTAATTTTCCAAGTATGATATGGTAGTTAAGAACTGCTCAGCAACAGGGGTGCCTGGGTGGCGCAGTTGCTTAAACATCGTACTTTTGGTTTCAGGTCAGGTCACGAGATCAAGCCCAGAGTTAGGTTCTACCCTGAGCCTAGAGTCCGCTTTCTCTGGCTCTCCACTGCGTGCAAGCACGTGTGCGAGCATGCACTCTCTCTCCCTAAAATAAATAAACAAATCTTTAAAAAAGAACTTCATGGCAACATATGAGAGTGCCCACACAATGTAAGAAGTTCCTATTGTCTGTCTTACCTGTTACTTTAATTTATATTTTCCTTACAGATACAAAAGATGAAAACCTTCTCTCAAATTTCCTAGTAAATTTCTTATTTTTGATTTTTCGAATTTTTCTCCAGACTGTATTTTTCCTCAGTTATTTCTTAGGGTATAATAAAAGCAAGAATTTGTAACTTTACTTCAGATAGTTGCAAATATTTGGAACATTCATTTTCCTTTTGAATCAGCATAATGTATATTTTGTTGTACTTGTACATTTTCCTTTTGAATCAGCATAATGTATATTTTGTTGTACTTGTACATTTTTTTCTACTACTGAATATGCATACCTTTCCTCTATTACCATGGGGTTCCTCTCTGATGTGGGGGGTGATCAACATCCCATGTTTTTTCAAGTATTAGAATATTTTCTCTAAAATTTTTGTTATTGATTAATTTATGTATTTACTTAGTATTTAAATCTTTGGTATACTGGGAATTGCCCATTTATAGCAGTAGAATAAAAAACAGAAAATGTGTGTTTTCTTTCAGATGGATTATCAATTAAGATGAGATCATTATAACCCCTTTCCTCACTGAATTGAAACGCAAACATTTTTATATTAAATTTTATGGAGTATGTATTCTGTTACATTGATCTAATTCACTATTCCTGTGACAATATCATGTTATAATTACAGTGGTTTTATAGAAAAATTCAATATCTTGTCAAATCAGTCCTTCATGATTCTTTCTTTTCATATTTTATTGTTTATGTAATTACAGACTTCCTTATTTAATATTAGAATCTAGAAAACTATCCTCAGGGATTATCAATGGAATTTCATTACATTTATATATTATTTTTGAAGGATTATTTTCTTCTTGAAATAAATTTAATTAAAATTAAATCTTCTCATTGAGAATTAGAATAAAACTATCCCCTTTTTCTTGTAGTTTCAATGTCCTTAAAAATTGGTGTTCCCTTTCCATAAATATTACAAATTTCTTATTACCTTTATTCCTTGGGTTCTTATATCTTTGACCATTATTTTGAATATATATTTACATGTGTGTTTGTCTTTATCTCCATCCATATATAGCCTTTGCTTGAGTTAGAAAAAAACTATTTTGTATTTATCTTATAGTCAATTATCTTTACAAATTCTCTTATTTAACTATTTTTAACTAAAGTCTCTTGCTTTTTTTTCTTAAGTGTGTAATCCTATCTTCTTCAAAAAATGCATGCTCTTGGTACTTCTTTCCAAAATGTGTAAAAAATTTCCCTGATCATAATAGTAGTTGAGCAAAAGCTTTCCTATTTTATTCCTGAATTTAATGTAAAGGACTGCAATATTTCATCATGTTGTCTGATATTTTCTACTTTGCTTTAAAAATTAATCTTATCTTGTTTACTCACTGTTTATTCTTCCTCTCTTCCTGTTTTACTTAGAATTTTACTATGAATTGTTGTGAAAAAACTTTATGGATGCGATAAAATTTTCTACAAAATGGAAGACACAGAAGAAAAGATGAGTAGAAAAATAAATGATGTGTAAAAGCTAAGTAATCATGCACAGATCACTGTGGCTCTAGGATCTTATTATGAAACATTTTCTTGTTTGGATCTTTTGAGGTCAAGCAGTTTTCTTGGTAGTGGACTCTCAAAGGGATAACTATGAGATTAACAAAAACAAAACACTTTATAAAGTTATATTTGTCTTACCAATCATGGCTTTTAGAATTTCATTGTCATACAAAGTATTAAACCTCATTTTACTGGGGAAAAAAAAGAAGAGAGAGAAAGGAAGGAAAATTCTGGAATGATGATGTCAAGGCTTAGGTCTCCTTAAATCAGCAGTTCAACATCATCAAGACTCCATTTCTTTCAGTATGTGCCCTCAGCCCTCATTAGAACAATGCTTTTCCTCTTAAGGCAGTGATTCGAAACTTTAACCTTTATCAGATCCACTTGGAGGGTTTGTGACACCACAGAGTGTCTGCTTTAGTAGCTCTGGACTGGAGTGAGCACAAGATTTTGTAGTCCCAACTTGTTTCTAGGTGATGCTGATGGTTTTGAGCTCACTGACTTCCCATGCGATCCTCCAAATGGCTGGAAAATTTTCTGGTATTTCATATGGATTACAATATCCTTAGGCAGAAGATAAAATATCCCTAACCAGTGACTTGTGTTAGAAACAATTTTTTTTTCAAAAGCTACAAAGTTGACTTTTCCTCACTTATTTCCTAGAATGTTGCCCTGTGTCCATAACTAACCAAGGTCTTTACAAGATGATTGAGTTTGTTTATTAGTGTTTGTTTAGATTCATCAACTTTCACCAGCTCCTAAATACCTTGATCACTTAGAGGACAGTAAAAAAAAAAAAAAAAAAAATGAAATTTTGTAAGTAACAAAAATGAGCAGAATGACTGTGGATAGAAAATTAACAGAGCCTTAAACAACAAAACAACATGCCAAAGATATATTGGTCTTTTAAAAAATGGATTTGGGGGCGCCTGGGTGGCTCAGTGGGTTAAACCTCTGCCTTTGGCTCAGGTCATGATCCTGGGATCCTGGGATCGAGCCCCGCATGGGGCACTCTGCTCCGCGGAGAGTCTGCTTCCTCCTCCCTCTTTTTGCCTGCCTCTCTGCCTACTTGTGATCTCTGTCTGTCAAATAAATAAATAAATAAATAATTTTAAAAAATGAATTTGATTTTATCATTGTCCTTTTTATTTTTTTCATATTTCATCAATAATAACTTAATTTTCTAATCCTTTATTTATAGTTTGTGATTGAATTTGTTGATTTAAATATTTAATTTACCTAATTTTCATCAGATTGTATAATAAGTTTTACAGTGGTAACTATTTCTCTAAATGCATTTTTGAGTTCCATAGGCTTACTAAATAGTTCTGTTTTTCATTATATTCTGTTGATTTGGAATTACTTTCCATTTGTGATACTTTCTGGTATCCTGTGGTTATTTCAGAGAATAATTAATTCTTGAATACATATATTTTCTTTGAGCATGTTTCTACTATTGCTGTTTAGTTTTCATTTAAGTAAACTTATAAAATATCTACCCTTTTGGAAGTGTATAAGATTATCTTTGTAATAAAGTATATAGGTTTATGTAAGTAATGTATGGTTAAAGAAAAAAAATTTGAATTCTCTATAGATAACAAAATTACATATATCTAATGATTGTAAATAAACATTTAAGCTTTTTGATGACACAGTGTTTAAATCATCTATTATTGCTATATATTTGGTTCTGTATATTTGGCTTGTTTCCTAGACCCACTGTGAAAAGGGTATCTATATATTTTTTGAAGATATTATTTATTTATATGAGAGAGATAGCATGTTCCTGCATGTGCATGAGCAAGAGAGAGAGAAAGAGAGCACAAGCATGAGGTGAGGGGTGAGCTGGAGGGCAGAGGGAGAGGGAGGAGCAGACTCCCTGCTCAGGAGGGAGCACAATTCAGGTCTCCATCCCATGACCCTGGGTTCCTTACCTGAGCTACAGGCAGCTGCTTAACTGACTGAGCCACCAAGGTGTCCCAAAGAGGATATATTAAATCAGCTACTGCATTTCTTCTTTTTTGAAGTTGTTTTTGCAATTGGAACTATTTTTTTATTAATCTATGTGGCTTCTTGTGATTGAATCATATATCTTTAATGTCTTTGTGGATTTTGAAATTAATTAGTGTGTATGTGTCCTTCATTCTCTCATGTAATGCATTTGGCTCTTAGCTCTAATTTATCTGATATTTATATTGATGTGCATAATGTATTTATTTTCATTTGGTTGGCATATATATGTTTAAGCCTTAGGTTTCATGGTTTTAGTTTGCTTTTGTTTTTTAGTTTCTTATAAATGATATTTAGCTGATTGTATTTTTTTCAATAAACCAATCTTATAATGGGCTGATTTTATAATTCTAGAGTTTGGACTCAAATAGTTTTTTCATTTGTTTTGTTTTGTTTTTTGCGGAAACTCTCGTTCACAAAATATGAACCAAAAATGAAGAAACCATTTTCCACCATCCTGAAAGCCAATGGCAGGAGAAATCCCATAGCTAAAAATCGAGTGCAGTTAAATATTCATCCCTCAGGGGGTTTAAGCACAGGCTCATAATTTACTTAATCCAATAAATCGCCAAGGGAATTATGTTCTTTCTTATATTTCAGAAAGGGCATCAAGGACTAAATTCAAGCTGATATATTATGATATAATCAAGTTCCAGTAGCCAGTTTCCTTTAGGCCTTTAGGCGTCAAATAATTCAGGAATAGGCTGGTGACTGCAGTCTTATACAAAGTTAGAAACTCCCTGGAAAAGGAGTCTGTTCACATTCTAATCAGGACTTGCCTCACTGTGGCTCTTTAAAATTTTGCTCAGGGGCCACAAAGGCAAATGGCACACTACCCAGGACACCCAATCTAACAATGTCCGCTTTTTTTTTTTTTTTTTAACTTTTTTTTTAAATGTACATTCAATTAATTTACATATATTACTGGTTTCACATGTAAAAGTCAGTGTGAGTTATCAGTCTTATATATAATACCCAGTGGTCATTACATCACATGCCCTCCAGTTCATCACCCAGTTACCCATCCACAATGTCTACATATTGTCAAGGCATTTAGCCTATCCACATTTAGTATAAGAGCTGACATTTGATTTTGAAATTCTCAGTTATATCTACAGCCTGATTACATTTCAGCAAATTCATGTTATATCTTTCCTAGTCCTTAAGTTCTATTCTGCTTTTCAATTTTGCCTGATCCTTCCCTTCCTTATCAATAATAAATCAAGCCATATGACTTCAGTCTTTCAAATTATACTCTTACCCAAATGATTTATTCACCAATAGCATTCCCATCAGAATGAAACATTTTAAATACTTTCCTGTTTTATCCTTTTCCAACATGAAATCTTTATTTAGATTGCTTTTACTTCCCTGATTTTATCTTCAAAATATAAAACGCCTTACTTTAGGGTTATTATGTATTTTTCGTAAATATTTCATCTTTTGTTTCAGTAAGTATTACTTAATTTTTACAGGTGACTTTATTAAGTTCGACTAGCCAACATATAGCATATCATTAGTTTTTTTAAATTTAATTTTATTTTTTCAGTGTTCTAAGACTGATTGTTTATGCAGCACACCCAGTGCTCCATGCAATACCTCCCCTCCTTAATACCTACCACCAAGCTCACCCATTCCCCCCCAAACCCCTCCCTTCCAATACCCTCAGTTTTTTTCTCAGAGTCCACAGTCTTTCATGCTTCGTCTCCCCCTCCGATTTCCCCGAATTCACTTTTCCTTTCCTTCTCCTAATGTCCTCCATATTATTCCTTATGCTCCACAAGTAAGTGAAACCATATGATAATTGACTCTCTCTGACTTATTTCACTCAGCATAATCTCCTCCAGTCCCATCCATGTTGATACAAAAGTTGAATATTCATCTTTTCTGGTGGAAGTATAATACACCATTGTATATATGAACCATATCTTCTTTATCCATTCATCTGTGAAGGACATCTTGGCTCTTTCCACTGTTTGGCAATTCTGGCCATTGCTACTATGAACTTTGTGGTACAGATGGCCCTTCTTTTTACCCAGTAGTGCAATTGCAGGGTCATAGGATAGCTCTACTTTAATTTCTTAAGGAATCTCCACACTGTTTTCCATAGTGGCTGCACCAACTTGCATTCTCACCAACAGTGTAAGAGGGTTCCCTTTCTCCACATCCTCTCCAACATTTGTTTTTACTGTCCCGTTAATTTTGGCCATTCTAAGTGATGTAAGGTGGTATCTCAGTGTGATTTTTAAATCTCCCTGATGACTAATGATGATGAACATTTTTTCATGTGTCTGTTAGTCATTTGTATATCTTCTTCGGAGACGTGTCTGTTCATGTCTTCTGTCCATTTTTTGACGTGATTATCTGTTTTTGAGGTGTTGATCTTGAGGAGTTCTTTATAGATCTTAGATATCAGCCATTTATCTGTAGTGTCATTTGCAAATATCTTCTCCCACTCCATGGGTTGCCTCTTTGATTTGTTGACTGTTTCCTTTGCCATGCAGAAGATTTTGAACTTGATGAAGTCCCAAAAGTTCATTTTTGCTTTTGTTTCCTTTGCATTTGGACAAATCTCCTGAAAGAAGTTGATGTGGCTCATGTTGAAGAGGTTACTGCCTATGTTCTCCTCTAGGATTTTGATAGATTCCTGCCTTATGTTGAGGTCTTTTATCCATTTGGAGTTCATCTTTATGTGTGTTGTAAGAGAATGGTCAAGTTTCATTCTTCTATACATAGCTGTCCAATTTTCCCAGCACCATTAATTGAAGAGACTGTCTTTTTTCCACTGGATATTTTTTCCTTCTTGTCAAAGATTAGTTACCATAGAGTTGTGGGTCCATAACTGGATTCTCTACTCTGTTCCATTGGTGTATGTGCCTGTTTTTGTGCCAGTACCATGCTGTCTTGGTGATCACAGAGTTGTAGGAAAGCTTGAAATCAGACAACATGATGCCCCAAGCTTTGCTTTTCTCTTTCAATATTTCCTTAGTAACTCAGGATCTCTTCTGGTTCCATACAAATTTTAGGATTGTTTGTTCCAGCACCTTGAAAAATGCCAGTGTAATTTTGATCAGGATGACATTGAAAGTGTAGATTACTCTGGGCAGCATAGACATTTTAACAATGTTCTTTCTTCCAATCCATGAGCATGGAAAGTTTTTCCATCTTTTTGTGTCTTCTTCAATTTCTTCCATGCGTGTTCTGTAGTTCCTCGAGTACAGATCCTTTACCTCTTTGGTTAGGTTTAGTCCCAGATATCTTATGGCTCTTGGTGCTATAGTAAATGGAATCAATTCTCTATGTCCCTTTCTATATTTTCACTGTTAGTGTATAAGAAAACAACTGATTTCTGGGCATTGATTTTGTATCCTGCCACATAAATGAAATGCTGTATGAGTTCTAGTAGTCTGGGGGTGGAGTCTTTTGGGTTTTCCATATAAAGTATCATATCATCTGCACAGGGAGAGTTTGACTTCTTCTTTGCCAATTAGAATACATTTTAGTTACTTTTGTTGTCTGATTGCTGTTGCTAGGACTTCTAGTACTATGTTGAACAACAGTTGAAAGAGAGAGCATCCTTGAAGTGTTCCTGATTTCAAAGGGGGGGCTGTCAGTTTTTTCCCATTGAGGATGATATCCACTGTGGGTTTTTCATGGATCGATTTTATGAAGTTGAGGAATGTTCCCTCAATCCCTATACTTTGAATTGTTTTAATCAGGAATGGATGCTGTATCTTGTCAAATGCTTCTTCTGCATCAATTGAGAGGGTCAAGTGGTTCTTCTTTCTTCTCTTACTGATTTTTCTATCACATTGATTGACTTGGAATGTTGAACCACCCTTGCATCCCAGGGATAAATCCCACCATCATGGTGGATAATCTTTTTAGTGTACTGTTGGATTCTATTAGCTAGGATCTTGTTGAGAATCTTGGCATCCATATTCATCAGGGATATTGGTCTGAAATTCTCCTTTTTGGTGAGGTCTTTGCCTGGTTTGGGGATCAGGGCAATGCCTGCTTCATAAAAAGAGTCTGGAAGTTTTCCTTCTGTTTCTATTTTTTGAAACAGCTTCAGGAGGATAGGTATTATTTCTTCTTTGAATGTTTGGTAGAATTCTCCAAGAAATCTGTCAGGTCCTGGGCTCCTGTTTTGGGGGGGAAGGTTTTAGATCACTGCTTCAATCTCGCTGCTAGATACTGGTTTATCCAGGTTGTCAATTTCTTCCTGATTCAGTTTTGGAAGTTTATAGATTTCCAGGAATGCATCCATTTCTTCTAGGTTGCTTAGCTTATTGGCATATAACTTTTGATAATAATTTCTGATGATTGTTTCTATTTCCTTGGTGTTAGTCATGATCTCTCCCTTTTCATTCATAATTTTATTAATTTGGATCTTCTCTCTTTTCTTTTGGATTAATTTGGCCAATGGTTTATCGATCTTATTGATTGTTTCAAAGAACCAACTTCTAGTTTCATTGATGTGTTCTACTGTATCTCTAGTTACTTTTTTTTAAAAAGATTTTATTTATTTATTTGACAGAGATCACAAGTAGGCAGAGAGACAGTCAGAGAGAGGGGGGAAGCAGGCTCCCTGCTCAGCAAAGAGCCCAATGCGGGGCTCAATCCCAGGACCCTGGGATCATGACCTGAGCTGAAAGCAGAGGCTTTAACCCACTGAGCCACCCAGGTGCCCCTGTATCTCTAGTTTCTATCTCATTGATCTCTATTCTAATCTTGATTATTTCCCTTCTTGTGCATGGGGTTGGCTTAATTTGTTGTTGATTTTTAAGTTCTTTAAGGTGTAAAGAGAGTTGGTGTATTCTGGATTTTTCCATTTTTTTTAGTGAGTCTTGGATGGCTATGTATTTCCCCCTTACGACTGCCTTTGCCTTATCCCATAGGTTTTGGATGGAATTGTCTTCATTCTCATTGGTTTCCATGAATTGTTTAAGTTATTCTTTGATTTCCTGGTTGATCCAAACATTCTGAGCAGGGTGATCTTTAGCTTCCAAGTGTTTATATTCTTTCCAAACTTTTTCTTGTGGTTGAGTTCCAGTTTCAACGCATTGTGGTCTGAGAATATGCAGAGAATAATCTCAATATTTTGGTACCAGTTGAGCTGTGATTTATGACCCAGTATATGGTCTATTCTGGAGAAAGTTCCTTGTGCACTTGAGAAGAATGAGTATTCTGTTGTTTTAAGGTGGAATGTTCTGTATATACCTATGAGGTCCATCTGGTCCAATGCTCATTCAAAGCTCTTGTTTCCTTATTGATTTTCTGCTTGGGTGATCTGTCTATTGCTGAGAGTGGCTTGTTAAGATCCCCTCCAATTAATGTGTTCATGTCAATATGACTCTTTATTTTGATTAATAGTTGGCTTATGTAGTTGGCTGCTCCCATGTCGGGGACATAAATATTTATAATTGTTAGATCTTCTTGGTGGATAGACCCTTTAAGAATCATATAGTGTCCTTTTCTATCTCCAACTACAGTCTTTAGCTTAAAATCTAATTTATCTGATATGAGAATCACTAGCCCAGCTTTATTTTGAGGCCTGTTGACATGAAAAATGCTTCTCCATCCCTTCACTTTCAGTCTGGATGTATTTTTAGGTTCCAAATTTGTCTCCTGTAGACAGCATATGGACAGGTCCTATCATTTTATCCAGCCTGCAACCCTGTGCCTTTTTATGGGAACATTTAGGCCATGCATATTGAGTGATTATTGAAAGATAAGTTTTATTGGCATCATGTTATCTGAGAAGTCCTTGTTTCTATAAATTGTCTCTGTAAATCTCTGTTTTATGTCACTCTTGGATTCTATCTTCTTTTACAGAACTCCCCTTAATATTTCTTGTAGTGCCAGCTTTGTGATCCCATACTCTTTTAAACTTTGCCAGTCTTGGAAGCTCTTTATCTCTTCATCCATTTTGAATGTCAGCCTTGCTGGATAAAGTATTCTTGGCTACATGGTCTTCTCATTTAGTGCCCTGAATATGTCTTGCCAGCCCTTTCTGGCTGCCAGGTTTCTGTGGACAGGTCTGATGTTATTCTGATTGACCTTCTTCTGTATGTAAGGAATCTCTTCCTCCTAGCTGTCCTTAGGACCTCTTGTCTAAAATTATGATTCATGAATTTCACAATTAAGTGTCTGGAGGTCTTTTTAGATTCATTGATCTTGGGGGATGTCCTTTCTGCCTCTAGGACATGACTACTTGTTCCATTCCCCAGACTAGAGAAATTTTCATGCAGAATTTTTTCAACTCTATCTTCTAGTCTTCTCTCTTTCTCCATCCCCTCAGGGATCCTAATAATTCTGACATTGGAACATTTCATAGTATCATTTATTTCCTTAATTCTATTTTCATGGCTTCTAAGCTGTTTGTTCCAGGCCTCCTCCTGATACTTCTTTTCTATCAGTTTGTCTTCTAAGTCATTAATTTGATCTTCTGTCTCAGTTGCCCTAGCTGTTAGAGTATTTAAATTAGATTGGATTTCACTGATAGCATTTTTTAGGAGTGCCAGACCAGCCCTCACTTCTGCCCTTAGAGTTTCTATGTTGCCACTAATGGTCTTCTTCAACCTAGCTGTTGCCTGGATAATTGTTACCCTGAATTCCCTTTTGAACATACTGCTTATGTTCATATCCATTAGTTCAGTGGCAATAGTTCTGTGGCAAAGTGTACAGTCTCTGAATTTTTCCTCTATTGGGTGTTCCTCCTCCTAGTCATCTTGGTAAGAGGTGGTTGAGGGGATGTATAGCTGAATATATTAACCATGATCTAGCAAGGTGCACCCTGGAAAGTTTTGGAGCAATCAGAAGTCACTACCAGAAAGAAAGAAAGAAAGAGAGAGAGAGAGAGAGAAAGAGAAAGGGAGAGAGAGAGAAAATCCAGCCAAAATGAGCCCCAAAAGTAAGATTTATAAGGTACATAAACAAAAACGAACAAACAAAAAGACCAACAAAAGTAAAAGACAAGAAAAAAAAAAAAAGAAAGAAAAAGAAAAGCCCAGCAAAAATGAACCCCATGAGTAAGATTTATATAGTACAAAAACAAAAACAAAACAAAACAAACAAACAAACAAACAAACACAGAAACACTAAGAGAAAATAAGATGGGAAGATGGTTATAAACCCTTGATGGGGGTGAGGAAGCTTATCTCAGTTCTTCCTGGGTGAATCTTGTTATCTTTATTAAATGATTCAACTTTCCAGAGATACAGGGAAATTAAAACTGGTTTATATATGAGGTAGTATTGAATAGGGAAAAAGGATTACCTTGAAGCTTATATTTATATGTATTAAAAAAAAAAAGAAGAAGAAAAGAAAAGAAAAAGAAACAGCTATATGTATGAAAAAAGTTCAAGTTACAAAGTTATTATGGAATATGTTGTATTAAACTTCTAGTTATAATGGTAAGTAGGTTGAACAAGAATCATGAGAATGAATTTAAAAAAAAAATAGAAGGAAAAGTTGTATCTATGAAATATATAGTTTGGGGGTAATACAGGAGCTTAATATATTGTTTTCCCCTGATGTTATGGTTTTACATTTCTGTAAAACCTGTGGTGGTTGTCCTCTTGTTCTTTTGGGTTTTCTTCTGGGGGAGGGGCCTGCCTCATTGTTTTTCAGTCAGTGCTGCTTGTGCTGAATTGCCCTGCCTTGTATCAAGGAGCTTGGTTCTGTGGAAACTGGTTTTTCAGGCTATTGTTCTCTGGAGAATTTTGTTCTTTAGCAACTTTTTGCAGCCTTTTCAGGGGTTTAGTGGAAAGCAAACTGTCTGTACCCAGACCTTCACCTCAGAGAGAAGCCTCAGTCTACTCCCCTCTGGGTGGTCCAGAACACACAGACTCTGCCTCTGCAAACTCCACTGAAGACCACAGCCTCCCACAGGTGGTGCGCACCCTCAGCCACTGTCCCAGTGGTCCCCTGAGGCCCTTGCTTATCTCTGCACCCCCATGACTAAACTGGTGACTAAACCAGTATCGCTCTACTGGTCTGGGTGAGCCCAAACCCAGATGACTGCCATTGCCGGGACTGCTGTCTAGGGTCCATGCCCACACACCATGTATTTGCTCCTGGTGGAGGTGCAGGTCATGTAAGGCTGTGGGCCAAGGGACCCTGATCTGAGACTACACTGGTTTCTCTCAGGTGTGGGCTGGATGCACTCAGACTCTGCCACTGTGCAGGTTGTGGAAGTCTGTGCACCCAGAGACTTCGGGCCAGTGCCCACACCTGGCCATTTCAGGCTCTGACAGGGATGTGCCCAGCCTGAGCGGTGGTGCAAGCAGCAGAAAGCCGTGGGCTCAGGGACCACGGACGGGAGGCTCCACTGGGCTCTCTCTGGCCGGGGTGGTCACCAGCAATATCTGTCCTGCGACTGTGGGCTTAGGTCCATGTCCATGACCACCCAATTCCACCAGTTGCCCCTTAAGATCTTGGCTCTTTTTGAGTGTTTTTAACCAGTCTCCAAGTTATTGCTGGTCCCCAATCACAGGGCACTTTCATATTGGGGCATTACTTTCCAATGGGTCACTTCTGGTGGCTCCCACCCCCTTCTTTTTATCCTCCGATATGAGTCCGATCGTTGCCACTCTGCTTTACCTCTCCACTGCCTTTTGCCCCCCTTGAGATCCAGAAGTGTATAATCTTATATCTCAGGCTGATTTCATGGGTGTGCAGTGTTCTAGTAGATATTTAGCTCACTTTAGGGGACCAGTTGAAACAGGTTCTCTTCTCTGCCATCTTGTCCCTCCTACCTATTACTTAATTAATTGCCTTATTTCATTTAAGCATAAGTAGTTTTAAGACTTTTGCTGACAACTGTTCACCTAATGTATTTTCCATATCTTGAGATATCTATGATGATTCAACTGATATTTGGTTGGAGTACACAGGAATAGATAGTTTCTGAATTCTTGTATGTCTAAATATGTAGCACTTTGATGGTGATAGTCCATAGATGTAGTGACTTAGTAGAGGATTCTGGCATTGATATCATTTTCTCTCAGTAGTCTGTAGATATTCTTCCTGTCATTGGCTTCTGGAGTAGTAGATAAAATATCTGTAAGTAAAGTTTTCTTTGGGCCTGAAGTTTGGTTAAGATATCTATTTACCCTGAAAAGTAGGGATATTGCTATTATGTCTAAGCGTAAGTCTTTACAATTAAGTTTTCTAGAAGTTATTGAATTTTTCAAAAATAAAGTATTTTTTAAGCTTAGGGCAATTCTCATATGTTCAATTATCATCTCAGTTATTTGCATATGAGATTTCCTTCACCTGTTCTCCTTATCTTTTATTTTTCCCTCATGAATTTCATTTCCATATATATTACAGACAGAAAGAAAAAACACTGTTAATATATATTTATTTAATCTTCCTCAATAACATTGCTGTTCTTAATAGGAAAAATCCTGTTTTTCAGTTGATCTACTGACCTTAAAATTTTGTTTCAGAGAAACTTTGTGAATATTTTTTAGCTTTTTCATTATTTTTTTGTTGTTTGTTGTTAATTTTCTTGCAATTGAATCTTGTCTTTATAATTTAATGTGCTTCAGGGAGAGACTTGTTCTGAATGTCTGCCTTGAACATTTGTCTTCATTGTTCATGTTAACATCTTCACTTAATGAACTGTAATTATTTTCTCTTCCTGATCATAATTTTTGAGTTCAGTGAGGCTCAGTGCATTATTTTATGATTCCTTTCTCAGTGGCAAATAAGTGATAAGTAGAATATGTGATGGATTCCTTTCTGGGAACTGGTAGAATGCTTGGTAGAGAATTATTCCATTTCTGATATACTTGGAAGAATTTCACATCCCAAGATTCCTTAGTTCTCCAAGCAGTAAGAATAATGAAAATCAACTTATAAGAGCAGTTTATCTATATGTCACTTTTAGTCAGCTAGCTGGATCTAGTAGGTCCTTCCACAATAACCCCCAGCTAAATTATACATACCTAGCCCCTTTCTAAGAGGATTTACTAGCGTCTCCTGCTCAACCTTCAGGAAATCTTGATCTCTTCATTATTTGCCTCAGATCTGGAAGAAATATACAATGACCATGAACTCTGATTTACAATCCGTACAAAGAAAAATAAAGTTCCATGTTTTTTCTTTCTTTTAGATATAGGGAGAAACACTGAGTTCAGACAAATGTTCTGGACTCTGCCAAATTTTATCACCCTGTAAAAGAATTTGGGGAGAAAAATGAAAGCAGATAGCAACAAATAAATTTATGTGCCCAGGTAGAGTTACGAGTTTTTGAAATGTATTACTCAGTTAATTCTTATATTGACCTTGATAATAGGAACTATTATCTTCATTTCTGTGTGAGCAAACTGAGCCATAGAGGCATTTTGCAAATTGGCCAACATCTCACACAGCTGGTTGGGTAGAGGAAATATGATTAAACCAAGGAAGTATAAATCATGAGCTAAACCATCATGCTATATTACTTATTTCATTAGCCTCCTATCAGTTTATTTCCATCTGAACACAACATCCACAAAACATAAACCCTTGTAATTTATCTATTTTATCCATATTTAATCTTGGGAAAAAAAGACTTTTGTTAAGACTTGAGAATATGAACAAGACAGCTCAAACTTTTAAGAGCTTATAGTTTAATGGGCTTGATAGAACATAAAATGAATATTCAAACACAAATTCCAACTCTGCTGAATGGAAGTGTGTGTATGTGTCTATGTGTGTGTATAAAGAAAGAGATTAAAACATTTACACAAAACATTTTTAAAATGTTTACAAAGCAGCTTGTTTTATCAATTTAGCTATTAATCTACCTAAAAGCTGCCAGTAGATACTTAAAAATAAAGTGGAACATGGCAGTAATGACATGTAAATACTATACATTTGACTTTAGTGCCTAGGTAATATTGGCATCTGGGGCTAAATAATCCTTTCATGGGGGATTTGTACTGTCTACTATAGAATGTTTAGCACCAACCTTGTTCTTCACCCACTAGATGCCAGCAGCACCCACTCCTCAGGCGTGACAACCAAAAATATCTCCAGACATTGCCAAATGTCCTTTGGGAGAGAAATTGTCCTTAGTTAAGAGCCATTGTTCTAGTTTTCTTTTTCAGGGATAACATCATTGATATTAACAAGAAAGAAGTTATATGTTTAAAGATTTTTATGGAGGAAAAGGGCCATTTAAAATTTTAAGTAATCTAAGTGTTAGTCTACCAGAGCCAATTCTTATCTCAGGCAGGTTTAATGATCATTCTTTAGCAGAAATCTTAATTTCTAAGTACTGTTAATTCATAATCTCTACAGGACCACTCACAAGATTCTCTCTCTGTCTCAAGTTACATCGGTCGTGTCTTCTGCTTAGTTTCTTGAAACAATATCTGCAATTCATCATGTGGATAAATGCATTCACCTTGGTCCTGGTATTTCTTCTAGCTGGAATTAAAGTGTCAATTCCCATAGCTGGTTGGGCAGAGCATGTACTGAAATAAGAAAACAAAGGCTAAGGTTTATGCCTCAGTCTGTCTATTGAAATTCTGACTTTAACATTGGTGGTTTTTTCTGCTACAAACTAACTTGCAGCCTTCACTCAGCTGTTTCTAAGCCTCCCATACAGCCATTTCAGTTTGCTCACTACTGACAAAGAGCTTTCATATCAAAGAAAGGTATTAGTAGATTAGTCACATTTTTAGCACAAATATGCAATATGCAAACTTTGTGGCACCAGAGTTTTGCATGAATTAATTCAGATGGTGCTTAGTATAGTACCCAGCACTCAATAAGGCATATAAGTAAAGCCACACCCTTATTAAATCTTCAAACTTCTTAATTCTATGCTAATTCCTAGGGCTTTTATAGTAAACTGATCACTAATCAATGTTACCTAGTATAGCCATAGATAGTTTTGTGAGTTACTGGAGTGGCCACACATATTGACTAATAATTTTTTTTTTTTTTTTTTGAAGAGGGAGAAAGAAAGAGCACACCTGAGTGGGGGAAGGGCAGAGGAAGGAGAGAAAGAATCTTAAGCAGACTCCACACTCAGTACAGAGTCTGATGCAAGGCTCAGTCTCATGACCTGAGATCATGACTTGAACCAAAATCGACGGTTGGATGCTTAACTGACTGAGCCACCCAGGCGCCCTTAGACAACATTTTAATTTAGAATGGAGGCTCTCTTCTGTTTGACATATTACAGTTCTCTGTAACAGTCAACTGCACCATTGAAAAAAATTTGTTTATTGCTTTATACACAGTATCCAAACTTGCCCCTAAGTGTTTACCTATGTTTCATTTAAGGAAAAGTACCAGGCAGTATGATATGACTCAAACCCCAAATAAAATATTTAAAATAAAAATAACACCAATAAGGTCCTAATATACCACTGCTTCTTCTTTTTTAAATAAGAGAATTTACTGCTACTCCTAACATCTCTACTTAGTTTGCAATAGTCCAAATTTTCCTATTTTCTTGGACAATAAATTCTCTTCAAAATTTTTATGTCTAATGCCAGACATAGCAACTTTCAAGCTGTGAGATCCATTTGTCACATCCTTGAAATTAGTTCCAGGTCTAAAGCAAGAATAACAGGCATGTATAATCTTCCATTGCTTGAAAGCCAAACACAGGTTTTGAATGGAAAAAAAAAAAAAAAAGATATTTCTTATCAGCCATAATCCTGAGTGCTCAAAGTAATACATGTGTCCTTATAACTGGCTCTGTGTTACATACATATAATATGATTATTTTACAGTGTTGTAACTATAAAAGACCTTTTTAAAAACTGTTAAAAAGAAATTTAGAATTAGAGATTGTTGGTAAGTGGAATTGGTTTTGTCATGCCCAGTTAAGACTTCAATGTCCTGATAAAGGTAAATAGTGTCTATTGTCCTTGGGTCTAGAGTTTCAGTTCTGAGTTGATGACTCATTAGTTATATTATTTTAGCCAAGTCTTTTTTTTTTTTTCTCTAAGCTTTAGTTTTCCAAATGTGTTAGCTAGGGTTCTCTAGAGAAACAGAAACAATAATATAGATACCTAGTTATATAGAGATATAGAGACCGATAGATGATACATAGATAGATGATAGTTAGAAAGATGATAGATAAATATTTACTGTGAGAGATTCATTCCCACAATTATGAAGGCTGAGAAGTCCCATGATTTACTGTCTATAAGCTGGGGGCCCAAGAAAGTTAGTGAAGTGTAGTTCCAGTCTAAACCTGAAAGTCTGAGAACCATGGGAACCAATGTTACAAATTTCAATCTGAGTCCAATGGTGTACCAGTGTCTATGAGCAGGAGAAGATGAATGTTCCAGCTTGAGAGCAAATGTATAAGATCTTGATAATGATCATATCACTTCACAATCTCCCCACACACCTGTGCAAGACAGATTATAAAAATAGATTCATGAAGCATTTAAAAATAAGTGTACTTGAGTTAGTAGTTATTTAGGAGATGGGGTAGTCTAGACGCTATATTGCTTTCAATCTAGCATTGGGTCTCAAATTATCAAATAAAGTAACCATTTCTGGCAAACATATACCTGACTCTAGAACCATATCCAGCCCAACTGCATGTATATGTGTGTGGGAATTCAAAGAGTTGTTTTCCTCTTACTATAAACCTTTATATTCCCCAGGAAGTTTTACAATGAAATATCCCTTATTGAGTATAGTCAAAGAGAAGGAATTTCTTCTCCTAATCCTCAAGTACTCAACTCTGTAATAGCGTAGTGGGGAATGTCTGTGTCCCTCTCAATATCCTCATGTTGTAGTCCTGGCCTATGGATGACATTTTAACCATAAATAAGATTTGGAGGGTAATCCTTGTTTTAATCTTCTCATTTGTCCCTCCTGTTATGTGGGTTGCTAGTGTTATTGATGAAAGCCCAACTCTACTTCCTTTCACTAACGGTGAGAATTCTATCAATATGTAGTAAAGCTAATGCATAAAATATGCTTTTACCGACCTTAACTTCTTTACTTCCATGTGGCAAAGCACACCTGGCATAACTTATTTTGTCAGCTTTTGTTCCTCCAAGTACTTTCTCTCCCTTCTGAAGTAAGGTGAGTAATGTCATCCACGCAGCTGGCCAGTCTGGGGGTATGCCCGGCAGAGCCTGTCTTCTCTTTTAAAACAAACAAACAAACAAACAAACAAACAAAGATTTTATTTATTTTATTTATTTATTTGAGAGGGAGAGAGAACATGAGCAGAAGGGAGTGGCAGAGGGAGGGGAAGAAGCAGACTCCTCATTGAGCAGGGAGCCCGATTCAGAACTGGATCCTGAGATCATGACCTGAGCTGAAGGCAGACTTTTAACCAACTGAGCCACCCAGGTGTCCCCAGCAGAGCCAGTCTTATCTCACAATATATATGCACATCTGAGCAAATGAATCCAAATCCATTACTCTTTTTAAAATAAGAAGCAGGAGGTCCCACTTTAATATCAAGTCGAAGCCATGTTTTCTAATCTAGCTTTTATTATACTCTATCTTTCTACTGGGAAATCAGAAGCTTGCTCATTTGTTAACATGATATTTTCCATTTCACTATTTTCTTTGGTTGCATATCCTGTGTGGGAAGGAGACCAGAGGAGAATTAAGTGGCACCACAAACCTGTTACAGCTTTCATAATATTCTGCATTAATGGCAGTTACAGCGGAGTTTTCTCCCAGAGCAGGAGCAGGAAGGCAGGCAGAGCCTCGGATCCATGAGTTGTCAAGGTTTTAGCAGTATGTTTTGGCAACATGGAAGTTCACTAGCAAGCCAAAATACAAACATAGTTGGCAAACAATGTCTTGAATTAGAATTTCCTGAAGTTAACAGTAGCAGATTTGGACCTCAAGAGTACACTTAGATTATGGTCATCCTGGCAGAAACAGTATATTATGGGCAAGCTAAAGAAATCCTTCCGTTTATCAGAAAAACTTGCAGGAAGAAACTTCTGCAAGGTACTAGGATTATTAGTAAATTAGGATGTAGCCCTTTAGAGATTTTTTCTTTCTTACATGACCTTACTCTGTGTTTCTGAAATGGATGTCTATTTTCCCTAAGGGTGTTCCAATAAAAATTAGAACACAACAGCAACTGTAGAACATTTTCTAAAGATTATTTTATTTACCATTTGATACACCCAACCTTGTGAGTGGATGAGGAGAGGCAATACTACCTCTGTCACTATAAAGGTCATTCATTTAATAAATGACATACCTGGAAGAACCATGTCATAGCATCCCTTAGCCTTATACCACACTGACACTGAGTAATTTCAAGTTGCTTTTTACTTCTATTTAAAATTCTGGAGGTCCGCATATAGTTGAAGCTGGGCACTGGCTTTGAATTGTTAATCAAATACCCCGTTCTCATCATTCCCTCATTATACTCTGATTTGTTGTGCTTTGGGAAAACTGTCAGAAATGTCACATTGCATGATTCCTAAACATCTTTCAATGAGGTGGATTGTCACCTACAGGATGAAAGCAGAATAAATGCACTTAAGAACTTTGCCCAGAAATGAGCTAGAGGTCTATGGTAAATGATTCATGTTTTAATTGCAAAAGCTGTTGTTAGTTTACTCAGATTTTTTACAGGAGAAATGGACAATACAGTATAGTAACAGAGTCTGAACATCTTTGAACCAGATAATTCTTCATTTAAATTCCACCTTGCTTTCTGCTGGCTATTTGAGCAAGTTCCTTAACATCTCTGAAGCTTTTTCTTCTTTATATATATATACTATATATATATATAAAATAGTTCACTGAGCAAATTTAAGTATCAAATGAGATGATCTATGTAAAATATTTAACACAGTAGCATGTGAAATATTTAAAATAGCTCTATTATTATATTAATAGTACATTTATATTATAATTGCATAAGTATAGTAAGTTATAGAATTCAATCAACACATCTTTAGTTATTATTAAAATGTGTCAAGCACCATGATAAGTTTCAGGAATTGGAATATAAACAAATGTTTTGTTTATAAGACTGTGGAGAAGATAAACATTAATCAAATAATCAAAGTAATGTAAAATTACAGTTGTGATTAGTAATAAGGATAATAAGGAGACTATATCATGTTAATTAATTGAGTCTTTATACTAAAATTAAAATTAAATTAATTTTAAAAATAAGAGTTTTATGGGTCTTATTGAGAATTTTAATATTTTCCTGAGTATAAGAAATCAATAATATTTTTAAAACAAGGTGCTAATATGATTAATTATTTGTGTCAAAAATTTGCCTTTAATTATAGCCTGAGGAACAGATGGTAGAAGAACAAGAATGGATAAGAGGACAAATATTACAATCCAGCCTACAGATGATGCCAGATTTTGGTTGTAGATATTGAGTCAAAAGATTTAAAAAAAAATTATGATGTAAGTTGACTGAACTTGGTAATCAATGAATAAAGATGATGGAAAAGAGTTGTCAGTGATGACCCAGCTACAGACATGCCTAATGAGATGGATGATGCTGTCATTACAGTCGCATTGATAATAATTAGTAATAATTAATAATGAAAATTATATATTTGGAAAAGAACCTGTTAACTTAAGGACTGTGAACTATCACTTTTACCCATCCTACTGGGATTAAATATGTCCTTTGGAAATGTAAGTCATGGTTCAAAATGCATTAGAACAGATAATAGCTGAATGTTGAGGAGATGAGAGAAATGCCATCGTTTCTAATACTCTCTGATTTCGAGAATTGCAAAGGTCAAAAACCTATAGGTAGTAGTTCTACTTCTCTTTAAGATGAAATAAATGGGGTCAGATTTACTTTCTGCTTAAAGCAACAACAAGGACAGGCAATATGAAATAATAGTTTTAAAGCCACTGGTCTTTAGGTAAATTTAATAATCCTTGAGAGATAAGAAACAAATAAGATAAGCCTCTGTGGCCATTCAAACATATAGGCCAAAATGGTTTATAGGTTTGGTCCAAGGAGCCTGAAACCAAACAGACTCCAACGTACTCCCTGATTTGTGGAGACAGAGTTGGGTATATGGAAAAACCAAGATGGCTTGTGATCACAAAAAAAGACTACAGAAGAGAGAACAGTCCAGAGAAAATAATTTCAGAAAATTGGAGAGTTCCCCCATGAGTATTTAGCTGCCTACTGATCAGCATATTAAGGAAAATACACTCAAACAGGTTTTAGGTCAGAATATTTGGTATTCATGCAGGACTTTGAATAGTGTCTGTTCCCAGCAATTATATTGAAGAGCTTCAGGACACATGAACATGGGGTCATACACAGGGTCTTGCCTCAGTAGTGGGGGAATAACTCACCCTTCAGAGATCACTGCTCTGGTGTCACCTAACAAATATTAAAAGCAGGACCTAAAAAGATCAAACTGTTCCCAAGAAACTTAATAGCATTCCAGACAAAGCTCAAGAATTGTATAGGAATATAAAATAAGCCAGCACCAAACAAGCTGAAAATTACAATGTCTGTTATACAATAAAAAACATAAGACAAATAAATGAGGAATTATCACTTATAATGATAAAAAAATTAATCCATTGAAACCTACCCTGAACTAAAAAAGTGTTAGAATTAGCCAACAAGTACATTAAAACAGTTATTGTAGCCCTATCCATATGTTCACAAAGTTAAGTAGAGTACAGAAGGTATATAAAGAACCCAAACTAAAATTCTACCCTTGCCAATCACAATGTGCAAGAGGAAAAAGTATCTAGATAGGATTAATATCTACTAACCATTGCAGAAGAAATGATTAATGAACTTATAAAGAGGGTAATAATATACTTAAAAATTAAACAGAATAGAAAAAAAATTTTAAAATAAATATAAATTAATAGAAATCTATGGGATTTCTATGGGATAACTTCAAGTGGTTTAATATATTTAAAATTTGAATCTTCCAACTAGAGCAAGCATATGTAGAAAGAGAAAACAAAATTAACACGTGAAAAAGAATGGTTGACAATATTTAAATGTTAAGGAACATAGTCAAGAAATTCAAGAACTCTGGGATCAAGACAAGGAAGGACTGTTTTAATTATGGATTTATAATATATTTTACAATCAGGAAGCGTGATGCTTCTAGCTTTGCTTTATCTCTCAAGTTTGCTTTGGCTATTCAGGGTCTTTTGTAGTTTCAAATGAATTTTAGAATGAATTTTACTATTTCTTTAAAAAAGTTTTGAATGGAAGAAAATATTTGCAAACTATATACCTAAAATGATTTTAAAATCCAAAATATAAGAAACTCAAACAATTCAATAACTGAAAAAAAAAGACCCAATTTAAAAATGTACAAAATCTTTGAAAAGACCTTTCTCCAAGGAAAATATACAAATACCAGGTAAATGGGGAGGTAATCAATATCACTATGCATAAGGGAAATACAAATCAAAACCACAAAGAGATGTCCCCTCACTCTTTTTAGGATGGCTATTACCCAAAGAACAAAAATAGTTAAGTGTTGCTGAGGATTGGGAGAAATTGAAAGCCCAGTACACTGTTGGTGGGAAGGTAAAATGGTACAGCTGCTATGGAAAAGAGTATGGAAGATGAGGTCCATATACACTACGGAGTATTATGCCTCCATCAGAAAGGATGAATACCCAACTTTTGTAGCAACATGGACGGGACTGGAAGAGATTATGCTGAGTGAAATAAGTCAAGCAGAGAGAGTCAATTATCATATGGTTTCACTTATTTGTGGAGCATAACAAATAGCATGGAGGACAAGGGGAGATGGAGAGGAGAAGGGAGTTGAGGGAAATTGGAAGGGGAGATGAACCATGAGAGACTATGGACTCTGAAAAAAATCTGAGGGTTTTGAAGGGGCGGGGGATGGGAGGTTGGGAGAACCAGTTGATGGGTATTGGAGAGGGCACAGATTGCATGGAGCACTGGGTGTGGTGCAAAAACAATGAATACTATTATGCTGAAAATAAAAAGAGTATGGAAGTTTCTCATCTCAAAATACTAAAAATAGAATTATTGGGGCACCTGGGTGGCTCCATCTGTTAAGCGTCTGCCTTCAGCTTGGGTCATGATCCCAGTGTCCTGGGATGGAGCCCAGAGTAGGGTTCTCTGCTTGGCAGGGAGCCTGCTTCTCCCTCTTCCTCTGTCTGCCTACTTGTGCTCTCTCTCTCTGTGTCAAATAAGTAAATAAAATCTTTTCAAAAATAAAAAAGAAATAGAAATAGAATTACTACATGACCTACCAATCCCATATCTGGGTATATATTTAAAATAATTGAAATCAGAATTTGAAGAGGTAGCTGCTCTTCCATGATTACTATAGCATTTTTCATAATAACCAAGATATGGAAATAACCTAAATGTTTATTGATGGATGAATGGATTAAAAAATGTGGGGGCTCCTGGGGGTCTCTGTTGACTAAGCACCTGCCTTGACTCAGGTCATGATCCTGAGGTCCTGGGATGAGTCCTGAATCAGGTTCCTGGCTCAGTAGGAAGTCTGCTTCTCCCTCGCCCCTTCCCCTTTCTTGTGCTCTCTCTCACTCTCTTTCTTTTTCTCTGTCTCTCAAATAAACAAATAAAATATTTTTTTTTTAATGTGGTATATGCACACAATGGAATATTATTCAAACTTTAAAAAGAAAGAAGTCTTCCCATGTGGGAGAAACTGGAAGACATTATGCCAAGTGAAATCAGCTAGTCACAGGAGGATAAATATTGCATACTTTTCACTTATATGAGACATATAAAATCATCAAACTCACAGGAAAGGGGAATGGAATGGTGTTTTCCAGAGGCTGAGAAAGGGAGAATGGGGGATTGTTATTTAACAGATAGAAAGTGGTGGCTATTGCAAGGTGGATAAGTTCTAGAGATCTGTTGCACCCATTATGTTTGTGGTAACAATACTGTATCATGTACTTAAAAACTGTTAAGATGGTTGGTCTTGTGTTAAGTGTTCTCACCACAATAAAAATCAAATAAATAAAAAGAAACACACTCTAACATAAAGACACAAATAGAGTAAACGTAAGAAGAAGGAAAAATATACTAATACAAGTCAAAAGAAAGTAGAGTGGTTATGTTAATATAAGGCAAAGGTGATTTCAGAACAAAGAGTGCTACCAAGGTTAAAGACTCTCTAATAACAATAATTTTCTCAATTTATCAAGAGTACAGCAAATCTTAAATGTGTGCACTGAATAGCAAGGCTTCAAAATACCTAAAGTAGAAACTGAAGAAACTACAAGGAGAAATAGATAAATCAAAATATATAAGATATTTCAATACCCTTCTCTCAATAACGATGGAACAAGAGAGAGAAAGTATTGCATGGAGCACTGGGTGTGGTGCAAAAACTATGAATTTTGGAAAACTGAAAAAAAATAATAAAATAAAATTTTTAAAAAAGGAAAAGAGATAACGGTTATTATAGTTTTTTTCAACAGTATCAAACGTAATTTGACCAACATTTATAGAGTGCTGTGTTCTACAACAATAAAATACATATGCTTCTCAAATACATATAGAACATTTATGGTCCCATCTTAATGGACCATATTCTGGGTCATAAAGTATGTCCCAATAAACTTTTAGAAGATTTAAGCCCTATAGGATATAGTTTTTGACAACAATGAAATTAAATCAGCTAGTAATCTCAGGAAGATACTTTAAAGATACACTTTAAAAATCTCCAAATATTTAGAAACCAGATAAAATACTTCTAAATAACCCCTCACTTGAGAAGAAATCAAAAGGAAAATTAGAAAATATTTTGAAGGGTATCTGTGTGACTTAGTCGTTAAATGTCTGCCTCCAGTTCAGGTCATGATCCCAGGGTCCTGGGATGGAGCCCCACATGGGGAATCCCTGCTCAGCAGGAAGCCTGCTTCTCCCTCTCCAACTCCCCATGCTCGTGTTCCCTCTCTCACAGTGTCTCTCTCAGTCAAATAAATGAAATCTTAAAAAAAAAAAAAGAAAATATTTTGAACTTAATAAAAGTCAAGACACAACATATAGAAATTTATAAAATCCTGTTAAAAAAAAACAGCATACATGAAGAAATTTATGGCAGTAAAAAATTAGAACTATATCAGAAAATAATAAAGGTATTTGTAATTTTAACCTTAGGTTGCTCCTTAAGAAACTATAAAATCAAACCCAAGGTGAGTAAAGGAAGGGAAACCATAAAGATTATAGTGAATATCAATGAAATACAAACTGAAAAATAAAATAAGAAAAAAATCAATGAAAACAAAAGTTGATTCATTAAGAAGATCAATAAATTGATAAACTTTTAATCACATTCATCAGGAAAAAGAGGAAGACACAAATTACCAATATCAGGATTTAGAGAATTGATATCACTACAAATTCTATATATATTAATGTGATATGAGGTATGACAGGAAATGACAATAAATTGAACAACAGAAATAAACAAAATCCTTGAAACACACAAGTCTCAGTCTGGAAGAGATGAAGAAACTAAACAGGACCATATGTATGAGGAAATAGAAACTGTAGTTGAAAACCTTCCCACAAGATAAACCAATTCTAGTAAACATTTATAAGAAAAACATGACACAGTTTCTATACAAACTCCTCCAAAAAGTTGACAGAGTAAGAATATACTTCAACTCATTCTATAAAGAGACGATTCCCCTGATATAAAAACCAAGAAAAAATATATTACTACAGGGAAAAAAAAAATAACTGAGTAATAACCATTATCAAAACTGTTGCAAAAATTCTAAACAAAATTTTCCCAAACCAAACCCAACAGCATACAAGAAAACTAATTTACAATTTACAATTTACAATGACCAGTGAGGTCATTTTCAGGAAGGCAAGATTGGTTTAATATTCAAATATTAAATAATTCACCATGTAAATGAATCAATAAAACCACATGATCATCTCAATGTACACACAAAAAAAGCATTTTTTTAAAAAGATTTTATTTATTTATTTGACAGACAGAGATCACAAGTAGCCAGAGAGGCAGGCAGAGAGGCAGGCAGGGGGTGGAGAGAAGCAGGCTCCCCACTGAGCCACCTAGGCGCCCCACAAAAAAGCATTTGACAAAATCCCATACTTGATTCCTTTTCACAAATGTCTTGGATTAATTGGATTTTCATATTCAAAAATAAACTTCGATCCATGTATCAATCTATATTTAAAAAATTAAAAAGTCAACTATTGATGTAAATGTAAAATCTCAAACTGTAATACTTCTAGGAAAAAAAAAAAAACTGAGAAAACTTATGTGACTTTAAGTCAGACAAAGATTTCTTAGATATGACCAAAAAGCAGAACCCTTTAAAGTAATAGATCAGGGGCGCCTGGGTGGTTCAGTGGGTTAAAGCCTCTGCCTTCAGCTCAGGTCATGATCCCAGGGTCCTAGGATCGAGCCCCACATCGGGCTCTCTGCTTGGCAGGGAGCCTGCTTCCCTTCCTCTCTCTCTGCCTACTTGTGACCTCTGTCTGTCAATTAAATAAATAAAATCTTTAAAAAAAAATAAAAATAAAGTAATAGATCAGTTTGACCTAAGATTAAAAATGTCTACTTTTCTATAAACATGGTTAAAGTAATGAGAGACAAGCCACAGAGTGGGAGAAAATATTTGTAAATCAGGTATATATATATATATATATATATATATATATATATAAAATACTCAGCACAATATGTATATTATATCAATATATATAATATATTGATGATTATATATATATAAACTAAAAATATCTATTTAAAAAGGTAACCATTTTCTTTTTAAAAAGGACATAACTTTACCAAATAAGATATATAAAGATGCTCATCATTAGTTATTAGAAAACTAAAATTACGGTACCTGGGTTGCTCAGTTTTTTAGGGGTCTGCCTTCGGCTCAGGTCATGATCCCAGTGTCCTAGGATTGAGCCCTGTGTCTTCAGCTCCCTACTCAGTGGGGAGCCTGCTTCTCCCTCTGCCTGCCCGCCCCCACAGCTTGTGCTCTCTATCTCTATCGATCCCACTTTCTTCCACAAATAAATAAAATCTTAAAAAAATAAAACTAAAATTAAAGCCACAGTGACATACTACTACCCATGTATTAGGATTGTTAAAAGTTGAAAACATTGATCATATCAAGTACTAGCAGATTTGTTTGTATTAGCCCAAACAGGAAATAACCAGACATCCAATAACAGGTGAATGAATAAACAAAGTTTGGTATATTAGTTTGATAGAATATCACTCAGAAATAAAAACTAATGAGTTCTTGATACATGCTACATAGTTCTCTAAATAATTATGCTGAGTGAAACAATCAAACCAAAAAATATTTTTTTAAGTATACATACTCTACAAGTCTCCTATATACATTTCTACAAAAAGAAACATAATCTCCAGTAAAAGAAATTAATTCAGTGGTTGCTTGGGAATAAAGTGGACAGAAGGGAATTACCAAGGCCATGACAAAAATGTAGGCTGATGGATATGTTAGTTACCTTGATTCTGTCGATGGTTTTTCCCTACATGCATATGTCAAAATTTATTAGATTATTTAATTTAAATAGGCACACTTTATTGCTTGCCAATAAAATATCAAAAGAAGCTCTTAATTTTAAAAAATGCTGTCCATCACAAAACATCACAGAGACAGTTGAAAGAAGGAAAATTAAGAAAGCTATGGATTTGTTCAATTAGTACTAAATGTTATTATTAGCATGATCATTTCCAGCTGGAGGTGCAGAAGTTTCCCATAGGCAAATGGTTGAACCAGCTCTGGGGACTGCAATCTAAAGGCTTGAAGGATTGCAGTGAACACCAGTGTTTCATTACTGGTAACAAGAGAAAAGAATGAAGAGAAAGGAAAATAAAAATATTCAGTTTGATGCAATCATCCCATTAACTTTTTCGTCTTCTGTGTTCTTGCTCCAGAGAATTTATGCTAAAGATTTAAACCTGCCCGTGATGTCCAGAGCTAAAGGGATATTATATCATGTGTTTGCCAGATGTTGGTCCATCCAGAAGATACATAATATTTTTGTCTGAATATTTTATACTTATTTTAATTGAAAATATTTATTCAAAGTATAGAATGATTGTCTCCTATTAGGAATTATATAATCTATAATTAATCATTAAATATTACTGTGGATTAAAAGATATTGAGAATTAAAATTAGCATGAACATATCTCAAGTACTAGCTTGATCACACTGATAAAAATAGCCAAAATTTGCAATACTAAGTAGATCAGAAAAGGCCTTTTTACTGCCTCTCAAGGATGTTTATCACTAATTTGCATATCATATGTTATCACCTCTTTCTCTTGTCTTTTTAATACCATAACTGTGATATAACACACCGTTCTAGTAATGGGAATAAAAATATATCATTCAAAAGTAACAGGATAAGACTCTGAGTTTTGCACATTATCTTACCAACATTTATATGGGAGATTTTCTCCCTAGGCCTTGAGTTTACATGGTAAATTTTCTAACTCAAAACACTGTATAAACAAGAACGCATATTAGAAAACTTCAAGGCACATCTTTTCATCTGACAAGTCTATGTTGTTAGGTTTCTCCACTGATCTCATTATCCCTTTCTTCTGCCTCACAACAGGTCTTATGCAGCAATAGAAGAAAATAGCCATAGTTTCCCGACCCCTCTCCTGAAGCTAATCAGTGAGTTCCATAAGCAAGCAGGACCATTTCACTTGCCTCCTGAACTCTTGGACAAGGCTTCTGCTGTTCAGTTAGGTCTAGATAACCGCCTCTATATTATTTCTTCCTAGGTTCTTTAAAGCAATCATTATTGCCATCTTTGTCTGTGTTTATATAAAGCTCTTTTCACACACCTGAAAGACTGAACACCATCTCAACATTTTATTCTATTAGAGGAGAAAAACCTTCAGAGAAAGTGATTTGGGATCCCTACAAATCAGTAAAATTTGAGGATCCATTTAGAGAATATCGGTCATTCTGACAGCTCTTTCAGGCCTTGAACCAGAAGAACCTGTTATCTCAGTGCTCCATAAA
Source organism: Lontra canadensis (assembly GCF_010015895.1). Classification (NCBI taxonomy): domain Eukaryota; kingdom Metazoa; phylum Chordata; class Mammalia; order Carnivora; family Mustelidae; genus Lontra; species Lontra canadensis. The sequence goes on along the minus strand of NW_022630995.1, from coordinate 19,292,906 downwards.
ATTGCTGATTGGAGTACAGTGAAGGAGAATTGTGATGGGGGGGAAAGGGTGACTGGAAAATAATAGGAATAAGAGAAAACACAGTGATAAAGGAAAGGGGAGAAGAGTGAAATGGAACTTGGGGAAGGAGTACAAAAAAAACAAAAACAAAAACAAAAAAAACCAGAAAACTCTGAGCCCCAAAGCAAGGACACACAAAGATGGCCATCCACACACAAATGCACATCTGGTAGAATTAATGGTGCTTTTAAAAACTATCTTGCAACCTTGTTTCAGACAAAGTACTCTTAGGTTCATTTCCCAAACCCTGTAATTACTTATTCTGAGGCAAATTACTGCCTCAGGGTTTGTTTGTTTTTTTTTTTTTCTTATACAAATTCAGAAAATGTCAAGAGATAAAGTTGGAGATAATCATACTGATATGATTTCAATATAATATAGGCTAGGGGCACCTGGGTGGCTCAGTGGGTTAAAGCCTCGGCCTTGGGCTCAGGTCGTGATCTCAGGGTCCTGGAATAGATCCCCGCATCAGACTCTCTGCTCCAACGGGGAGCCTGCTTCCCTCTTTCTCTCCGCCTACCTCTCTGCCTACTTGTGATCTCTGTCAAATAAATAAATAAGTAAACTCTTTTAAAACATATATATATATATATATATATATATATATATATATATATAATATAGGCTATATCATTTAGTGTTCAAACCTAGAGCTAGCCTACTCTGAAACAAGGCTGTTCCAGGGTGAGCCATAAAGCCTTCTCCACTACTAGAGAAGCCTTGGTGCAGAAAACTGAAATGAGACACCACAGTCATAACCTATGAAGTAAATAGTAAGATCAAGAGGCTGCTACTTCTCGGGAAAGCTAAAGAATGAGCAGTGGATCCTGAAGCAAGAGAACCATGGCCTTCCTAATGAAATGAGGTAGCCAGTGGAAGGAAGAAAGCCTTTCTTGGCTTTGACTTCCAAAGCTTTTGGAAGCACATTTAATGGGTGAAAACTGACTCATATCTAGAACCCTAGTTGCAAAGGAGTTTTTAAAATGCAGTTTTTAAGCATTAGAAAATCTCCAAATTGAAGACATCTAAAATAAGTTAAGATGCCCATTATAAATATCTTAACACATGACGATAATTTTACATTAACAATAGAAAGTAAATATCTCAAGCATTGCCTATGAATGGTACTATAACTTTGCATAGTTTTTTGGAAGAATTAGATGTGTTTCTTTTTATACTTAATATTTGTGGCCTATAGGAAGTGACTTATAGAAAGCAGAGAGTACCACGTAATTTCTGTTCCAAGAACTTTATTTTGACCATTTCATGATAACATTATGGTCCTCAGAAAACATCTCAGTTTGTGTTAATTTAAATACAATACCTGAAAACTCTTAGGTAAATATGAAAACAATGATTTTCAAATTTGGTATTTTGGTAATTAATATGTTTCAAGTCACCTATGAAAAATGCTAAATAATGAGGATGATTTGAAAATATTGAATGAATATTGCATCTTTCCTACACTGGCTTCACTTTGCCACTCAGGATGTATGACACTTTAATACAAAGTACATTATATGGAGGCCTGTTGGCATGGAGAATTCCCCAGCAAAACTTTATGTGAAGTAACAACTCTCAACGCACAGTAAGATACAGGTCCTCCATAGATTTGGCATTCTCAATTCTGTTCTCTTCTTCACAGTAGAAAATATAAAGCAACACATTCTTCATTTTAGACTCTACTGAAATTATCCACCCAAAACGTGGTACTTTCTTCATAAAAATTTACAACATCACCATTATTGTTTAGACCCTCAAGATTTCTCATCTAGATACTACGATAAATTTCTAACTTATTTTTGACCTCTGATTTCTCTCCTTATTCTCACAAAATCATCCTAAAACATAATTCTAGTTCTTTCACTTCTGTGTTCAGCTTTCACTATTTTTAATGGCTTCCCATGTGTACCGCCATTTCTTTAGTCTAACTTCATTAGTTTATCCCTGAAAGTCACCTTGCCATCGTAACTCTCCCATCGTTCCATTTTCCTTGTCATTTTATAGCATTTGCAAAGTTCAAGTATTATGTTGCCATCACATCATTTCCAATTTTTTCCCCACCTTCTTCCACCAACACTTATTTTTCATGCTGTCCATTTAACTGGAAAACTGTTTTTTTTTTCTTTTCCATCTCCTGATGACTGTGTTCATCCTTCACAAATCAGCTCAAATGTTACTTATCTCCTTTAGGTTTCTTTCACCATCATCCTAACCCAAAATGATGTTTTTCCTCTGAAATTTTAAAGACATACATATTTCAGGGTCTCTTATGGCATGTGACAATCTCTCTTGTTCAATAAATATTTTGTGTCCTCTTCTATGCTACCAGCTAATGAGGAGAGACATTGTCTCTGTTTATCCTCCCATAATGCTCACATCAGGACATATGCTGAGTAGACAGTAAGTTACTACTAATTTAATACATACATTCATGAATCATGCTAGAGAATGAAACAATTTCTATTTATTGAAAACATGAAAACAACTTTATATCAGTCTTTTTTCTACTTTTTCCTTCCCCTGACATCCTACAGAAAGTAGCTTGAAGCAGTTTTGCAATTTTCTAACTAAGAAATAATTCATACATAGGGCTTTTCTTATTACTTCACATAACCCACTTTGTAGAATTCTGAGCTTTCATTATGAATCAGAGTTCAAGGTTTCAAATTTATGGGGGAAATGGTATTGGGGATTATATGACAAAAATCAATGCACAGCCAGCCTTTAAAATGGCATTTTATAAACTACATAATTGTATATTTGCACTAATTCATTCCATCTTCTTTTTCTTAGAAGTATTTAAAATAGGTTACTATTTGTCATATTACAAGGGATTTATCACATTAATTTTTAAGACATAAGATATTTCTTATGAAGACTTAAAAAATAAATAAATAGAAAAGTAGACCTTCCCATTTCAAGTCAGGAACACTGATGAAAAGTAGAATAAAGCCCCAATATGTACACACATATACACAAGCACAAATAATTACTACTTTATACAATTACTTGAAACATTGGATTTTAGATAATAATATCAAAGTGTACAGAATAACCTACATGTATAATTTTAGTGTTTTTAAAATTAGATTGCATGATATGGAAACTTGAAATAATGTGTGTGTGTGTGTGTGTGTGTGTGTGTATCTCACTTTGGGAGGGAGTCAGATTTATTTTATTGTCATTCACCCAGACTGTTGAAAGCCAGTTTGCAAAGAAGAATACTGAATGCAAATATAATGTGATTTAAAAACCAATAAAGGAAAACACTGTGAGTTGCCTTGATTGAATACCTATTTAGGTATTAGGCTAAGACTTAGAAGCTAAACATTATATGCAGGACAACACTGTAAATGGGAAATTTTGGAGACTTTTATTTTTTTTTAATTTTTTTGAAAAGCTAGGCATAATCTTATTATTTACATTCTCAGAATGTTAAATCAAATTCTCTCTTCAGCTGTTTCCTTAAGATATTCTTCCCTTCACTGACACTTATGGCCACATATACATAGTCATTTTTCTCACCATCATGACCCAAATAGCTTTTTAACCTGCCTTCAGCACAGCCCCTGCCAACTCTTTCTCCCACAGTGCATTATAAGTGATTGTTTAAAATTGCAAATGCGATAGAAATTTCTGTATTTCCAATGTTTTAATAAATGTCCATTTTCATCAAAATGAACTCCAAAGTCATCCTGGAATACAAGGCCTTTCATGACCTCAGTCATACCGACATTATTCAGCCTCAATTTTTACCATTCTTTGATTTTGTTTGAACAATTCAACAATATGTATCCTACCTGATTCCAAATAGCTTTTTGACTATTCTATTCTCTAAAGACTTAGAAAACAGCTATACACTTGGCCAAAAGGAATTAGTTACTAACAAGTAATCTTTTTCTTAGGGAGTTCATTAACTTATTTTAAATTATGGTAAGTTAAAAAAAGACTTAATATGTCATATTGGGGCAAGCATAGTAAAAAATTCAATGAAAATTCAATAGTTCAATTATTCTACAAATATATATTAAGGACGTATGATAGATCAAGCCTAAGTCCTAAAGGATTTAGGATTCTAAGACCAAAGAAACACTCCTGAAGAAATCACGTTTCTCAGAACAGAGAAGTTGGACTTCATGGTCAGATAATAAGGCTAGTACATCCAGAAGGATATTCCTGTGTAGACTCGGTATTTCTTTCTTTCTTTCACAGCTTTAGCAATGGTTTTCTTGTCTAGTTTATTTCTTGCTTCATATCATTTTGCTTTGTTGTTTAATGTGGGTTAGTGATATTGAGAGATACTAAGGTATTTTCAATGAAAGTGAAGATGGTCTTCTCAGCCCTTGCTGAGGTCAGAATGACTACAGAAAAGATGGTGGTTCCAGAGTGGAAGATAAGGGCACGAGGAAGGTAAGTGAAGATTCAAAACAGACCCTAAAATAACTGTTAAGAGTGACAGGAGAGAAAGAGACTGGCATGAACTGAACTAGCAGTAGAATTAAAAAACAAGACAGAAAAGAAACCAAGAAAGTCCTCAAATACATCACAGGCAGGACACTTTGAAAGTAGAGTGTAAGTCAACCCTGAGTTCTCCTTGAAAAAAGCTCTCTGAAAACATAAACAAAGATCTCTTCCTGAATTCCTGATTTCACACAGAATTACCAGAAAAAAATTTCAGGCATGGCTAGCCTCTTTGTTTTGAGTATTCAAAATATCTAAAGTAGGTCACTTGGAACGAATTCTTTATAAATGTCCTTCTAGTTCATTCAGAAATCACTATGATGAAAATCTTATAATAATCATTGGTAACAGAATGTCAGTTGTTCAGAAGAGATAATTTTTACATTTCCCTGTGCCTGGCTATATGAACAAACACTTTAAACTGAGGAGAGAAGGCAGGGAATCCAAGAAAAGTGATACTCCATTTGCTGACTTCTTGTGTTGTTTATAGTTTACAAGTTCATGTAATTTCACAGGTGGAATTTCACAGTTAGTAGAATGATGAGGGAAGCAGATGGTATAATCATTTATTAAAAAAAATCAGTCACTTTCTCATATATATGATAGCTCTTACTTCATTCTTTGGGATTTGCATTTTAAATGATTAAGGATCCAGTAAGACAGCATGAAACCTCATTAACAAAGATATATCTTCAGGCCTCTACCTGAAGGGAAAGTGGTGATTTTTCCACCTCATAACCCTCAGTTTAAATACCTGCTGATTTGTTTTATCTCCACTTACTTCAAAGTATTTCAGCCACATTAATGCAGCTTTTAACTATAGAAACTGACAGAATACAAAATCAAGCTTTTAGCTATATCCTAAAATAAACAAACCAGAACATTTTTCACTTCTGAAGCTCCTACTTTCTGTGGCATTGTGTAATATATTAGTGGTTAACTAAAGGCTTCTCTTTACACTAAGGTAAGAGGGGACAAAAAAACCTCTGATCTTTCAGTTCATTATGAAAACTAACATAGCTTGGCTCTTAAACAGATGTGGTGTGTTTAGCTGCTGCTTTGAAGTAAGATGCTGGCAGCGATACGGGCGGTAGAGATCATACATTCTCACAGTGCATATAGCAAAGGTGGTCTAATAATTAAGGTTTAATCAGAGCATGCTCCTGCTGCTTTCCCAATCACTGTTGAAGGTAATAATAGCGTTATAGATTAGATAGCAAATTGCAACAAAGTTAGGCAACTGCATCATAAAAAGCAATATTGATGTGTAGAAGAATTAGGTAAACTTAGTCAATGAAGCATAACATCTCATTCATATTAACTTCCAGCAGGGCCCTCACAGTCCCAGGCATTGATCCAATCATTTGCTTGCCTAAGTAGTTTCTACCTTCTGTGCAGTTGCTTTCCTCTTTTCTGCAACACCCAATCTCTTTAGAAATGCTTTGTGTTCTCTCTTTTACTGGGTAGGTCCTGAGAAAAGGAACTGGGAGGATTTTTTCAGCAAAAGATTGTACTGAAATAGTTAAAACTGCAGAATGTAGAAAAGCGTCCAGAATCTCCGGACTTTGTTTCCCCCTGACTCTGCCCCAGAAAGGTTAATTTGAGCACGATAATCCTGACTTTATAGTACTGTGGGATGTCTAAGGTACGTAGCCCCTTAGATGGTAGTTAGATTAAAGAATAATATTGGTGTGTGTGTGTGTGTGTGTGTGTGTGTGTGGTTGAATGGTTTCCTCTATTCTTATCCCAATGTGGATTATCTCACAATCAATATTTTTCAACTCAACTTCCATGATAAACAATAGATGCTTTATATGCAACAGTAACTATTTAAGTCAGTGAAAACAACAGTTATTCTCAGAGTGGAGAAGGAACGCTTGGTCTGAGTGAATTTGAGAAAATGAGAACAGAGCATTTGAGTGATGTGTATAGATTCCACTAAGAAGGAGAGGTTTTCTATCCTGATCTCTGTAAAAATGTAAAGAATTATTGCTTTGTTTATCAATAATCTATCAGATTAGATGATAAATGTGGCATCCCACAGAAACTGGTGCTGACAAAGTTTTCCTTAATATATAAATTGCCTTTTATTTATCTGGAGTCAGGACCAACCATCCCAAGTGTTGGGGAAAATAAAAATGAGCCAGCTCTGTTATGTTAAAGTTCAGAAATAATCTGCCATAGTATTTCTTAAAATGTACCATCCTGAATAAAATATAATTATTTTAATAAAAATGTTTCCCATATTTAATAAAAGTTTGATGTAACATTGAACATATGAAACAACAGCATTGGATAATTGGAAGAAAACATTAATTAAAAAGAAAATATATATTTAGGTTTTTGGTTTTTTTTTTAACATGGAAGTCAGTTCTGTCACCAGTCCATCACAGGAATTTTTATAGAAAAATGTCAGAATGAACAGAGATTCTTATATGTTGGCTTTATTTCTAACACTTTCTCTACATAGGAGGAAATATTGGGACAAAATAACCTACTTGCTTTTTGTCGCATGCAGATTTGAGATCCTCAAATTTCTCATCATACTAAATGAAAATCATTTTCTCAGATTGAAATAAGGATGAACAGATTGCATGTAATTTCGATTCTAGTCAGAATTTCTCTGTGCTTTGAGCCATGGGTGCATATCTCTCACTTTCTTTTTCTCCATTCTCTCACTTTACCTCTCATTCTCTCTAGATCTGTCTATCTACAAGACAGACAGAATGAGAACCACCAACTCCCATTAATTACTTAATTACATGCCCTTGTAATTTGTCTCATAGCTGTTTCATCCACTAGATCTTTCACCTCCAGATGTTAATGTTTGCTGGAGTCTAAGAGTATGTGATCTTTAAAGGATTTCTAAAATAGTAGACTAGATGATTAGAGGTGGCTTCAAAGTTATAACTCAAAAAGTCTTTAGGTAATTAAAAATGAGAAATACACCTGAATTAATGAGAGCAGAAGAAATTGCATTAGTAATTTTTTAGAATGTTGCCCAACTAATTCAGATATATGAAACAAAAGTGTTTTTTCTTAAACAGGAAACATTTTTGATTTTCTTTTTCACTTCAATTTATTTCTCTCATATTTTCTTTTTTTTTTTAATTTTCTCACTGCTTCACTCATGAAATAGAGAATTTGATGGGGGGAAAACAAGGAGTAGAATACATTTAGTACAGGAATAATATTAATTGCTTGAAAATGCTAAGTGAGGAAAGAAATCAATTGTGAGTAAACAGCAAGGAATGAAACCTCTTGACCTTGTCAGATGCTTTATGGGAGAGACCCTTCAATCAGAAATGTGCTGATGCTAAATTATCACAGGATTTGATCTATCCTCTAATAATTGAAAACTCCCACTCCTGGAAGGGAACCAGATTTCTGAACAGTCACTAATTTTTCAAAGTGGAAATTGAGAACTGAGGAGACTGTACATTTATCCACTAAGATTTGTACTTGTATTTTATGGCTCATCACATTCAATATTAGGCTCTGGTTGTAAATAGCCACATTGTGTTTTGAGATGCACTATTGTGTGATGTGCTATTGCCATTCTTTAAAAAGTCACATATAGTTTAACTTTTTACTTTTAGTATTATTCCTTTTAAATATCACAGAGTGTGAAAAACTAAACCATAAACAAAGATAAATGCCATTTTACAGCAACACCGGTGTTGATTCTTACTTGCCTATAAAGAAGATGTTAACTCTGAATTCATCAGGTGTTTTTGTAAGGGATACAAGGTACAAAAGAGAATATTTAACATTTTTGTTCAAATGGTCCACTTATCTTTATATGTGCAATATACTTGGCGTCACATTATCATTAAAAAATCTCTCATTGTAAGATCATTTCTAAATAGTAAAAGCATCTAAAGCAAATTTCAAAATTGATGGTTCATGTGACTATGTAATGAAATGACCCAAGAAGAGCTTGCTGGTTGTTAAAAATAGTCTAGAAATATCTAAGAAAATGTAAAATAACTTTTATTTGAAGTGCTAATCCCTATGATGCTTCATTAATAACTCTTTTCTACTCAGGTATATATAACAACACTAAGAGAAAAATAAGAGAATGCATGTCAAGGATGAAACCACCTTAGAGAAATAAAAAAATAAAATAAAATAAAATAAATATATAAAGCTAATGCTCAGCTGGGAATTAAAAGCAAAGTCCGAACAGTACTATTCCCTATTAGTTGAAACACGTAAAAGAAGTTTTAAAAACTAGGCATGTCTATGCATAAAAACTTTGTTAACTGGAACACTTTTAGTATTCACTCACAGACTAATTTGAGCACTTTCTAAGCACTAGGATCATGCAAGATGTTAAAAACACAATGATGAACATGCCAATATCTTCCTTCAATAAACTTAGTGTGGGAGGCAGACAACTTTGATAAACCCAGCAATTGCCATCCATGCCAAAGGGATAGGCATAAGTGTAGAAGCTTCAGTCTGGGCTGTGGGAAATGGTTAGTGTTGACTCTCAGGAAGTTACTTTGTCACTAACACTTAAATAATCTTAAAAGATTTTAAACAGGAAGTGACATGGTCTTATTTGCTCTTTGCAAAGACAAAGAACTTCAAAGGAAAGACTTAAAAATGAATGGTGCTAACTCTTTGGGTCAAATGGTGACTTAAAAAGATAATATGTAGAACAATCTTTTGCACCCATGGAAAGAAAATTAAATTGCTTGGGAAGTCGCTTCCAAAACTAATAGTAGTCGTAGGGTGTAAACAGTCAGGGAAAGCTGCGCTGTTTTGTTTGAAGTAAATGAGTCTCCTTGGTGCAACGATGTCTCCTGGTGTCTTCCCTGCCAAATTCTATATATTTTCTTCATCTGAAACTATTCAGAAAAATACCTGTAATTTCAGTTCATTGTATACCTCCACACAACCTGACACTTTCTTAGCTGATGATGTATTAGAATGCCAACTTCTGAGGAGAGGAAAGGACAGTTTTGGGATAGAGACAAACCTGGACTTGAACGATGTGTTTGGGGATGATTTCTCAAAACTTTGAAATGATACTTTCTCATCCTCTTGAGAAACTTATAAAATAGGGCTAATATTAATTCACAGGATTTTGAGAAGATTAAGTTAGGAAACACATACTCTGGAACATAGGTTAAACCAAACACATTTTTGTTTCTCTTTTTTTCTCCCTATATTTGATAAGAATCTGATTGGACTAATTAAACTTTTTTTTTTTTTTAATTTCAGCCTAACTGTATTTGTTTATTCAGGCAACCACTATTTGAAGTGAGTTGAACAGTTCACTGAAATAGAGTAAAAAACTCGGCTTTCACTATCTAGACCTGTAAACTCTTGTAAATAAATCCCTTTACTCCTTTGTAATGGAGTGTGCTCCATTGGGAAACAGGTACATTGAACATGATGGTCTCTGGTATCCTTTCTTGTTACAAAAAGAACAATTCTTTTATAAAATGATATGATAATTAATAGCATATTAAGCACCAGAAAATCAATGGATGAGAAAAGTAAGTATTCATAATAATGTAAAAACCCCTCCACAGTCTAAAAATATCTATGAAAGTATCTCAATGTCTGAGTGATAGACTAAGACATGTAATAAATTTGGATAGAAATATGTCTTTTCAAAGGCAGCATACCACAAAGGATTTTACTTACCTGACTTTAATACCACAAAAAATCATTTTTTTGAAGGTTTTATTTATTTATTTGAGACAGAGAGAGTGAGAGAACAAGCAAGAGAGTACAAGCAGGGGGAGCAGCAGAGGGAGAGGGAGAAGCAAGCTCCAGGGAGCGTGATGTGAAGCTCAATCCCAGGACCCTGGGATCATGACCTGAGCCTAAGGCAGAAGTTTAAACAACTGAACCACCCAGGTGCCCCCCCACCAAATCTTAATCTAATAATCTAATAATCTGATTGCCAGATAAAATACAAGATGTCCAGTTAAATTTGAAGTTCAGATAAACAACATTTTAAAAGTATAGTACATACAATATTGGGAATGTATTTATACTAAACAAATAAAATTATTTTCATAATTTATTTATTTTTATAATTATCTCTTTTTATCAGAAATTGCACATCCTGTATTCCTTTATTTAAATATAACAACACTAATGGGGTTTACCAAATAAGTTATATATATTGAACAATATGTTAAAGGTTAGAGATTTCTTTAACCTGAGGATTAATTAAGAAAGAGTAACTCTGGCCCAGGTAATTCATTCGTCATTCATTCATTCATTCATTATGTCAGAGACTCTCAGATGTCAAGTCCTATAGAAGGCATGGAGCAGTCAATCTTTAACAAATACAAGGACCTAACCTCGTGAACTTCATAGAAATATATGTCATAGAGATAAATGCCACAAATAAAAAATGATTTTCAGTGGATCTTGATGTGCTTTCAGTTACCCTTTACTAAGAAACTAGGGCTAACTCTTAATCCTTATGAATAAGATTTAAAAAGTGTGGTTGTCTGAAATTCTCTGATTGGCTTAATTATTAAATACTCTTAACTAATGTAACACATTAAAAATAATTAACAAACCAAAATCACCATGTCCTAAATCCCTGGGAATTTGAGGGGCAGGTCCTTCTAGCAGTTATGGTCACAGCACTGTCCCCCTTCTGTTTTGATGCCACTATGTTCTGATCCTACCAGACTCCAGGACGTTTATGTCTCTCACAGCCTTCATTGTCGACCACAGTTAGTTCCTGATATAGTTACTGACTGTAAGAATGGAAGAAGAAAAAAAGAAGCACTGTCTCTGTCACTACAGCACCTTCCTGTTTTATATGTCTATGGAGGACACATTCGCTCTGTGTAAGAACCTGCTTCTACGAGCTGTGGCTATGGGAAAGAATTCATAAGCTCTTGGGCAGAAATAGTCACTTCTTACATGGAAGGTACTCTGGTAATGAAGTCAGCCCTTGCATAGTAGTAGGACTGTTCTTGCAAAAAACTTACCTCTTACCACTTCTCTCTCCCATATCACCATCCTCAAATCCACCAGAAAAGGTAACTCATGATATTTAATACCTTTATGTCCAATGTCATAAACTTAGACCATACCTATCATCAAATACTTCCAAAAGTATTTAGAAATGGTATGTATGTTGTTAACCTTGACTATGCCCACTAAATAAATAATTAATGCTATTAATCCATACTAAAGAACATGTCTCAAATTAAAAAAACGAGAATAGGGGCACCTGGGTGGCTCAATGGCTTAAGCCTCTGCCTTCGGCTCAGGTCATGATCTCAGGGTCCTGGGATTGAGCCCTGCATCTAGCTCTCTGCTCTGCAGGGCGCCTGCTCCCTCCCTTCTCTGCCTGCCTCTCTGCCTATTTGTGATTTCTCTCCCTGTGTCAAATAAATAAATAAAATCTTTAAAAAAATGAGAATATATATGCTTATGTGTTTAAGAGGGGAAAATCTATTATTTCATCAACTTGCAAACCATTTGAAAAAAATATGGTAATAAATAATAACAAAATTTATTTTTTTTTTGCTTGTATACTGACTGAGGTATTGTAGTAAAAGTAGAAAGGGAAATTAGCTTAAAAGAAAGGGATTTAGCCTATGACTCTAAATAACTGTAAGACATTTAGAGAATTATTTAAGTTTCTTGGCTTCAGTTTTTCCATCTATTAAATAGAAAATAAGAATAGCAAGAAAGAGTAGAGGAGCAGTTTACTGTATATTCTAGATATTTCACTTAAGCCTAAATTATATGCATTATATTTAGTGATAAAGGACCAGATTTATAAAAAGAAAATTCTCTTCTTGGGAATGTGTATGTGTGCATGTGTGTGTGTGTTTAGTCCATCTCTAGCACAATTCAAATGAATTCAATAATATCTACTGAAGGCTAGCTATGTGTAAAGTATTGGTCTGGTATATTTGCCTTGTTGTAGTATACTTTTCTCATTACTAACAGAAAATGAAATGTATGCAATTCTCTTATTTAGGCATTGGGAAAGCCATGCTGCCCCCCCACCCCCCTCAGTTAGTAATTTTTTTTTTAAGATTTTATTTATTTATTTGACAGAGAGAGATCACAAGCAGACAGAGAGGCAGGCAGAGAGAGCGGAGGAAGCAGGCTCCCTGCTGAGCAGAGAGCCCGATGCGGGGCTCGATCCCAGGACTCTGAGATCATGACCTGAGCCAAAGGCAGCGGCTTAACCCACTGAGCCACCCAGGCGCCCCAGTAATGTTATTATAAAGGCACAGCCATAATAGTAATCCACCAAAGAATATTTCAGTGACAGAAGAATATAACCTAGATGATCTCTTCTCTTTACAGAGGAATCCAAACACTGTTAATAGCTTCAACCCATCCACTGAAACACCCTCACATGAGTTGGAGACCTTCCTTGCCACCTTATCAACCTTACAGGTTCTGAAAAATGCTGCTCTTAGAATGATATTTATAAAGACCATAATTTTCTTAAGCATTCCTGTTCATAGAGGAAGTAAAAAACTAGAGATTATGGGGAAGTGTCTAATACTCTTGTGATTATGAAATTCAGAAAAAATGAGCTTAAATAGCAGATCATTTTCTGAGTCTTGTGAGCATATGCAGTCTCAATTTGTGTCCCTCTTCGCATCATTCCTTCAACTTGATTGTCTTTGGCTTCCTGTTTCTTCTTTCTGGAGCCCTCGGACCCTCATGTCAATCAGTTACTCTTTTACACATTTTGATTCTTTGACTCCCACTTCTTGTCGGACCACCCTCTGTTAACCACCTGTTACAGTGAAATAAATACTGATTTCTGCCTTTACCTGTTGTAGGTTCCAAGTACTCTAATATTTCACACTTGCTCTCTTCCCCAAGCACCCGTCTTCAACATCCCAAATGATCAATCATTTCTGATACAGGTAATAAATGTGTCAACACTCTTTTTAAAGTGATATATTTAAAGTGTTACTGTGGTCAGAAGTAATTCCTCAGTATCTGGTATTGAAATTGCCTGTTTCAAAAGCCTCCACTACTCTCTCCACTGTCTGGGGAAGGAGAGATAATTGCTGCACGTATGCTGATCTTGTCCTTAGAGCTTTTCACACATCAAGAGTAAGGCCACTTTTTCCTCATTAGTGCAGCAAGCACCTGTCCCACACGTTGTGATTTTAAAAGCTGTGAGAAGATCTTAGTGCTTCTCCAACAATCTTTCCCCACCCTGTAATTCCTTTAATTGGGAGAAAGCCTTTCATAGGAGAAAAAAGTAAATGATATGAAATCATTTCTTAAGAAAAGGATTCAAAAACTGAGACGAACTAGAAAACACAAGGATACTCAGCAATGTGAAAATGAAGAAAATGAAGGATAGAAATGCGAAGATGTTTCATAGAAAAGGAATTTTAATTGGAAAAGGTAAAGTGAGAAAATGATATACTCTTCTATTTTTATGTTTTGCTTCCTTCATACCTCACTTTGCTCTATGCCTGACCATGGACTCCACTGCCAAAAATATCCTTTAACTCCTTTAACATAATTTAAATCAAGTTTCAAAGCTAGTAGGGACTCTATGACTCTTTCACTGATAAAGTACAGATATTTGGTTACACTTGGAAACTTTTTTCACCAACAATGACCTACATCACTTTTCAGTTCCCTTCCAATGTCTAGAATATATGAACTAGTCCAGACAGTTTACACCGGCATGTAAGAGATCACAAAATGGCATTGTGCCGTATGTCCTCAAATTGAAAGAATTTATCAAGTTCCACATCAAATCCCCATTGCATTGAGCTTTTATTTAGCATGAATGTGTATCAAATTATCAATTTCACAAAAACATATTTAAGAATAAAAATAACTCTATGTCATATGAGAAAATGAATGTAAATATGTAATCAAGGCATATATTTACCCAATATCAATTAACTGAATGTTATAAAACATTAGTTGATACAAATAAACATTCAGAATTATATCAACAGCATTTCCAGTTATATCTTTCAATAAAGACAGAGGCAAAGTGACTTCAGTGGAAGCTAATGAATCATAAAACTAGATTAGATAGTTGGAAAGACATTGGATGACTTTGAACACCAAATGTCTAGGCCGTATCTACTTCGCTAAATGGACAGCAGAACAAACAGTACGTGTCTGATGAGAGCTGGGGTAAATTTGGAAGGGATTTCATTTGAAAACAAAAAGAACTACTTTATCAACATAGTTAATATAAAATTTAATTATAGGTAAATTTTCTCTTGGCATTAGACAAATAACCACATTCTTTACAGTGCTTGAAGGCCAAGCCTGTTGTTTTGTACTTGTAAGTCAGAGTGTTTCTAATTAGGAATAGTAATCCTGGGGTATGACAGTGGAGATTTCACTGCCTCCCCTTAAAAGATGTCTTATATATCCATTATGTATATATCTGATGATTCAGCAACAGATTCTCCATATTATGATGGTTATTTGAATGCTAAATGTGCAAACACATTTTAAACATCCTCTAAGGCAACATTTTTCTCTGTGTCTTAGCAGAATAAAGCAATAACATTGTTCTATCTTTTCAACTATTAGAAGAAAAATCTTACATATGTTAAACTAAGCCTCAAGTGAGTTAGGCTTTAATCAAGCTGTTTTGATTTATATGTGTTATTAATCTGGTTCAATTCAAATAACCATTTATTGAAGGCAGAATCAATGCAGACACTGTGTAAGGTAGAGTTCTTATAGTTAGCTTGAAATAAAGAGGGTAAGAACATCGCAGAGGCTGAAAGTAAAAACTGAATAGAATTGAGAGTTTGAGAAGCACTACTCGACCCTTTGTCTCTGCCCTGTCCCTTGAGGTGTCCCTGCATCCTTATCCACACCTTCATGATTAACCGCTGGCAAGAAATCCTGTGAGAATTATTCTCAATTGTCTGTCATTTCTTTCCACTTGGGACTCTGACTGATTCAAGTCCCAAAATGCAAAACTGTTTGGGGGATCTTCCCCAGGACCCTATAAATTCTCCATTTCAGCACCATAAATCGTGCCAGGAAAAAATTCCTTAGGTCAGAGTAACCCAAATCCAGTCAAAAAAGCTTCTTGGGGGTGGAGAAGGAAAATATGGCTCATATTCAGGAAAAGGAATGATGATATATCAATAAATTATCCTAATAAGTATATCTGAAGATAATAAATATTTTAATAAAATACCCATATAAATGTATAATAGGTTATATTTGGGCTTTATAAACTCTAAGTACTTGTTAGTTTAGACATGACTTTCTTTAGAGGGAATAAAATGAATTATGTCCAGTCTTTGAGATAGAAGGCTCTGAAATGATGAAGATTTGCTAATTTGCTTTCACTTAATTTATTTTTAAGATTTTATTTGCTTATTTGACAGACGGAGATCACAAGTAGGCAGAGAGAGGAGGAAGCAGGCTCCCCATTGAGAAGAGAGCCCGATGTAGAGCTCGATCCCAGGACCCTGAGACCATGACAGAAGCCAAAGGCAGAGGCTTTAACCCACTGAGCCACCCAGGTGCCCCATAATTTGCTTTCACTTTAGTTAAACTGAAAATACCAATGATCTATATAATTCTTAAGGTTCAGTAAAAAACTTTTATGTTAGCATACTTCAATGCTAAGTTTCACTGTGGCAAAAGCAAATAGAAAAAGTACTCTTGTATGTAAAAGTATCTTTACTTAAATACGTATATTCAAAAATAGTCATTGAAACTGAAATCAATATTTTATATATAATAAAAATGAGGATAATTAAGCTAATTTAGCTGTATAATGGCAGAACTTTAACAATCACTCTCGTTTCCTCTCAGTTCTGTTCTTCTGTATCACATAATTCCCCTTATGATGGTACCATGCCTATATAATTTAACATATTTACACTCAAGAAAAACAGTTACTGTATCTTTTCCTTGCAGTGAACTTTTCTTCTTTTATTTATTTATTTTTTGTATTCTACTCTACCAAGAAACATAAACAGGTTAGTTGGACAACTGGCTATTGTTAAAATACAACTCTAATAAACATTTTACATATTTGGTTGGCTTTTAGATAGACCTTTCCTGGAAAAATATGTTCAAACACAATTAGCTCTATAAATACTTTTGACAATTTTAAATATGTGATTTTAGTTTACTGAACTACTTTCCTTTAAAATAAAAGACAGTTATAACTTTTTTTTCTTCCCGCTATTTTTTGCTGAGACAACCTATTTATCTTGGCATCAAACACACTTCCACTATCTTGATCTTGTATTTTCAATTTAATCTCCCAGTCTGCCCTCTGCCGCCCCCACCAAAAATACAGAAATTTACTTCAAACTAGAATATGATTTTCACTTTTCCATCTTTATCCAGCCTTTTTTCCTCTGTCAGAGATATTATTTTGCCAACATTTTTGATGGTCAAAATAAAATTTTCCTTCAAGCTCAATTCTAATATTATTTCCACTAAGTATACTTTCTGGTCCCCTCAGGTAAGAGTAAATTCCTCCTCTATTTGTTTTTATGGTTTCTCTGCTGTGATATTATATGCATTAATATTTTCTTTGTACAGTTAATAGATGTATATACCTGACCTAGTCTCTACCCTACTGAAAATGTAATGATCGTAAAGATGAAAAGAACTATGTGCTTGAGAATGAGTGGATGATAAAAAATGAAAATATAAGTTGGGCACCAAAAGCAGTGGGACTTGAATGTCAAATAACGGCCATGACCTCATGTGAATAAACAGTAGAGAGATAAAAACCTATTTGTCTTTGTTTTTGAACCAGCAAAATATCTTCAAACTAAAGATTTTAAAAAGACATCATTTCATCCCATGGACTATTTGGGATCCCACATGTTACTTTCTGTAATAGTTGGCCTATAGCAGTCATTTGTATGGCAATGCTGAATTTAATATATGGACAGACATATTGTTTATAAAGCAATTCATTGGAGAGGACCATCGAATCAAAAATAATCACATTTAATGAATCTGATATTTGCTATTGAACAATTTAATTGCTATGTTTTTCCACAAATAAGAACACATTTCCAACTAAGCCTAAAATGATCTTGAGATTCCGATATGAATATTTTCACATTCCCTCTGCCAGGATCTATTATAATCATCCCTTCTTTTCACATGAATAAAATGTTTTTAGACTGTTCATCAAAAATACTATAACATCACATTAATTATACTTGGCAAAACATAAAACACAAATCACTTATAAACATTGATTTTTCCAAACATCACTATGAACTAGTATAATATTGTGCAGGTTTTGCAGATTGTATTTAAGATATATTTTCAACACCCAACATGTGTATCTGGATCACTGCACCCAATATTGCATCACAAATATTTGAGCATAACTGAGTAGCTATATTTTAGCTATATCCCACTGACATTTTCTATAATGCAAAAGGGTGACATCTGCTTCCTTTCTTTTTCATTTTCAGAAGAACATCCACTTCTGTTTTTCCTTTTTTTTTTCTTTTAATGAACCATCAATACATATTCTAAAATAGGATACATCCTTCAGATGTAAACCCAAGAGTTCACAGACTGAGAGATCTGCTTCCACACCTGTATCTTTCTGGCAAAAAGATGCTTCATTTGGATAGGAAAAAAAATAGAGCGGGAGCCAGGAACAGTCATAGAATGTGCTTTGGCAGCTTTTCTACGCCACCGTATTTTTATTTTTAATCTCTAAAGATAATTCACAGAGAAAGAATCTCCTAATGTGTTGCTGAAATATGTATTATATTGACAGCCAAAATGAAAACTCACTCTGTTTTCTTCAATGTTTAAAAAGATATACCCACTTTAAGATGTTATGGCATGTTAAACTGTGAAGAAGAAAACATATATGGCAAATTAATATTAAAATATTTTTCACATGTTCTTCAGCTGTAATAACTACCAGATCTCAAAAATGCAATCTCTAATGATTATTGAAGTATATGGAATATGCTTGATTTAAGGGCAAATAATTATTGTATGCATTTGAAGAGTTTTCAAACTCTCACTTAAGTTTATAAACCTTTTCAGCTAATCTTTGTGTTATGCAACTCAGAAGTGAAGGAAAGAGATACATATAAAAATCTACTACTATGCTTTCCTCCTTTCCTCTCTCTTTCCTGCCCCTTCCTTTCCTTTGTTTCAACATTTATCAAGCACTTTGCATGTACCAGACCCATACTCAGTAGAGAAGTTTCAAGATAGAATTAAATTTATGATTAAGTATAGGAAATTGAGAGTATTAAGGTAAGCTTGAATAGCACGCACTCAAATAGAGTTAAGGTGATTATATTCATCCAGTTTAAAACATTAACTCCTATCCTGCCTTGGCCACAGGAGTCTCCACATTATACCGCATTCTAGGTTCACCAACATCATGACTTCCCTTATCTAAGGATGGATGGATTTGGTGAAAATCTCATAAACTTTTCTCACAGAAGGTTTACCTTTACCTTTTGTCTTTTATATAATCTATAGGATTTATGCAATGTGTGTGTGTGTGTGTATGTGTGTGTGTGTTTCTTATTACTTAATGCAAGGTATGTTAGTCTAAGTGATGCCTTTCTATTAAGATTTTGAGAACAGCCACCTCCATCACAAACTTCTCCAGGGATCTCAGCAGTCTCTGAATCACCAGAAAGCAACAATAAACAAGTTGTTACACTGACTGGTTGGAACCTCTCGGGAACAATATTTCTGAACTGGACGTACACATCTTATATAACTAACTGCTTCTGCTTCCCCTCTTTTGTCAGATAAACCCTCCCCAGCACTCACTATACCTAGCACTCTTTGAGCTGTTGTGTTGATGGAAAAACATTGACAAAGATGTTCTCAAAGACAATGAAGTTTTAAAGGAGTTGAAGTTTGAGAGATTCAGTATGTAACCTTCCTCTTAATTTCTGAACCAAATAAAGAAGCCAAAGTCACCAACCAAAAGAGAAAGAAATGTTCGCTTTATTCCTGACTGCAGCTGTAGACCATACCTCAGTGTGAGAACTCCATGTGCTGGCCAACAGGTCAACGAACAGCTCATCCGAGGAAGTGTTGGACTTTCCAGAGAAGTTAAGTCTTACCCAGGTCACCAACTCACACTGATTCAGGATAAGTGAGAAAGGACGTACATAGAGATAGATCTCTTCCACATGATGCCAAAATTTCCTCCGTCCACTTGAGAAATGGAAACCAACAGCTGGTACTTATGAATGAATTAACTCCCTCCACCTCAAATTGGAGCAGGGAGAAGAGTAGCCAAAAGACCAATGGAAATGCTTATGCAGAGCAGAGAAATTGGAATTACTCAACTAAACCTTCCAGCAGAGACTGTATTTTGTCAAAAAACACCCTAAATGCTATTGCATGTAAGTGATGAGTCACTGAATTCTACACCTGAAACTAGTATTGCACTGCATGTTAACTAACTGGAATTTAAATGAAAACATGGAAAAAAAAAAAAAAAAAAGCACCCTAAATGCAGTACTATGTAGTTTATGTCTACCATGATGGTGACCTCCATGAAGTCAGTAAATTCTTCTCAATTTCTTTGAACTGGATGGGTTTCAGTCTTCATTTTATTATCACAGGAGTCCTGTGGGCCATGACTACTGAAGAAATAACAAAAACATTAAACATTTATTATAGTATATAGTAATACATAATATCATACATGTTATACATTACATAAGAGGAGAGGAAGGAGAAATTTTCTGCCAGCTAGTAGATCTAACTTTTTGACTCGCCACGTAGTAGCAGTTGAAATACTTTGAATAAATAAATGTTAAAAAAAAAGAGAGAGAGAGAGAGTTTTTATCTCTTTCTAACTGGTGAGGACGGCTTACTAATTAACGTACTTAAAGCCTAGTGTTTTCCAGCAAAAGCACAGGACTGTCCCCAAAACATACATCAATGGTAGCCTTATCCTTTGACAAGAAAAAGAGGAGAAGAACGCACTGAACAGCTTTGTTATTACCATAATTACACAGGTGCAAAAAAAGCATTAAAAAGATCAACAGCAGCTATAGCAGCATGTATTGCTAATTAAAATAGAAATCCCTTATCCTACAGTGACGAAACAAATAAACTGACAAAGGTAGGAATCTGAGACCCACAGAAACCCCCAAAATATGAAGCCCTAGAAATTAATACTTTAAATTTGTAAAAGGCAACATAATATTTGTAAAAGACAATTTAACATAGTATTTTGTGAATGGTGAGGGACAGGGACATAACCAGGAATCTGATGTGAGTGAATTGACCTTCATTGCTAATTTTTACTAATAAAGTATTGATGGCAACATAAGGACCACACTTGTAGAAAGCATATGAGCTCTGCTTATGTTCAAGGTTAACTATTTTAGTACATATCCATATATGTATACATAAGACCCTTTTTTTTTTCCTTCAAGATTTTATTGAAGCTTTAGTAAAAATCCAGGAAATAGAAAAAAAACTGCGATAGGCAAATCTGATCATGCAGTGCTGCCTATGTTACGGACAGAATTGTACCATCCCACAATCTATATGTTAGTACTAACTTCCAGTATCTTAGAATGCTACTGTATCTGGAGATGGGTCCTTTAAAGAGGTAATTAATTTAAAATGAGACCATTAGGGTGGGCCCGAATCCAATCTAGCTGGTGTTCCCATAAGAAAGGGCTATTATGACACGGAGGAGGAAAGACCTTGATAGGACACAGTGGCCAGAAGGTGGCTGTCTACAAGCCAAGGAGAGAGGCCACAGAAGGAAACAGCCTTGCTGACACCTTGATTTTGGAATTTTAGTCTCCAGAGCTGTGAGAAAATAAATTTCTGTACCTGAAGCCCCCCAGTAAGTGGTACTTTGTTGTGGCGGCCCTAGCAAGCTCATACTCTGTTCTCACTCATGAGGCACTGCACATTGTTTGAAGCTGCCAGAAAAGCTGACTCCAAACTGCAGGGAGCTTGGTTTCAGGATTGCAAGTACTCCGAGTTCACCTATAAGGAAATAAAAATCGAACATGACATAGGCTTTTAATAAGAAAGAGAAGCTTTCTAAATTATAAATTTTACTGCTCTATAATTCCTTTCTTATTTAAAAATTATAATCTCTAAGTTTAAAGTAGCTTACATGGGGTGCCTGGGCGGCTCCGTGGGTTAAGCCTCTGCCTTTGGCTCAGGTCATGATCTCAGGGTCCTGGGATTGAGCCCCACATCCGGCTGTCAGCTCAGCAGGGAGCCTGCTTCCCCCCCCTCTTTCTCTGCCTATTTCTGATCTCTGCCAAATAAATAAATAAATAAATAAATTTTTAAAAAAATAAGTAAAGTAGCTTACATGCCTTGACCGTGGTTATCCATAGGTAATATTGTAACGAATTTTAGTTCTTGGCTATGAAATTGATAAACTGATTTTAAAGATGTTTCTGAAAATCAAATTCTCTCTTAAAGACTCATAGTTACTCATACTTATTAAAGTAATTACTTTTATTAAAATAACAGTAACTTCAAAAATCTTAAAAATGAAAAAATAAAAATTAAATTAAAATTTAAAAAATTAAAAAATTAAATTTAAAAATTTAAAAATTTAATTAAAAAATTAAAGTTAAAAATTTAAAAAATGAACTGGCATTTGAAAATACTCCATGAAGTAGGTAATACCCTATTGCCTCTTTAGCTCTATTTTAATATACGCATTTAATATTGTAGTTTAGTATTCACAATGGTAACCTTAATATACTTTTACTACAGTTGTTAAATGTCATCTTTGCCCATGTATAATACTTTACCTAACTCATGCTATTCAAATTTTCTTAACTCAAACCTAACCCTGTAGCATCAGGCAGAACACAGTAACTTCAAGCCTCATTCCACGCCTGACTTTGGCACATTTTCCATTATAACTCAACCTATAATTATGGGATCTTAGAACTGTATCAAAGACATTTATTAAATGTACTTAAATTGTGAAATTGTTATGCAATTAGACATGAAATAGGCATTTCATGTACACAATATTACAATATTTTAAATTGAAGTGGAACTGAAAACTCTCTAGTTTTGAATAATATAGAATATTTAAAAGAATAAAAAATAAACCTATGTTTTCCCTGCAGAGACAACATAATTTGGAATTATTTCTTTCAGTTCAAAATTGTTTGATATGATCATACTGCCTTGATAATTTTAGATGTTTTTTCTCATTTGTCGTACCTTTGGTGTTTTGTTTTGTCTTTAATGCACTGTATATGTGCTAAATTCAAGTAGATATGTTCAAGTGCTCTCACTAAAAATTAAAACTTCAACAGGGTAATAATATCAAAGACAGAGTTTAGGATGTCGGAAGACATAAAAAAAAAAGCTATAGACCATTTATAAACACACATTTATTTTTATTCAATACATTTTGTGACCACAAAATCAATTAAGCGATTTAGTTAATTTAACAATTAAGCAGGTATGTTAGCACATAAAGAGGAGAAAGAGGGAAGAGGAGTGCATGGCACATAGTATCTTATCATAGGTATTGATTGGGCCAATCTCTCTCCGATCCCTGGGAAACTTGGTCTCTTCCAAATGGTACTTAATGGCCTTAATGTTCACTGATACCCTATCCTGATCTGCTTGAAATGTTGGCTTTTTCTCTGATATCTTCACTCTGTATATGTACACATATGGACAGATGTTTAAATATGTATACAAAAGACGCACACATATACATTAGTTAGATTTGTCCAGTGAAACAAATGACTCTAGACATTTAACCAATAGGTATTCAATACAGGGAATTATATGTTTCCAGAGCCATTGGCAACACTAGAGGGTGGACACTGAGAATCACAGTTGGCCTTGATGAAATCAGTAAGCACTAGAGCCTTAGTATCAAAAATTTCAGTTACATGAGCATCAGAGCAAAAGCCTAAGATCACAACTCTAAACTTCTATAAACATTGCGTCTGAGGTTTTCTCTTGGTCCTATCTGCTACTGCTCTGGAAGCATAATACTTCTTTTATACCTTCCAATTCTCCCTTAATGTCTCTCAATTAGTGTAGCCTAAACCAAAATTCTGCTGACAAGTCAGTCTTGGAAATATAAGTTTCAGAATTTCAGAAGAATTTCAGAAGAGCTTAAAAAGCTAGGGATGGTATGGAGTATAAACAGATGATATCAGTTATATCTGAGATATTAGATGATTTATTGAACCAAATGACTCTATTTCCTGTTTCCATTCCTTCTAAAGGTGAGAATAATTTGGAGTGTTTGTAACTTTTTAAAATGTGACAATGAGGAATTTTCTTCAGTGCTTGTATGGATTAGAGTATCTCTAAATTATATTTCTGTTTGACCAAGAAGAAAAAGCCAAGGAAAGTTGTGGAGGATGTGGCTCCCTTGTTTCTTGAGCAACATAGGTACTATCATTAGACAGAATCTTAAGTTTACTAGTGAATAATGTTACATGTATGAATTTTTTTTAAGAAATGGAACATATGGAAAACATTGATGACATTTTTTTTAATCTGTTCCAATCAGTGATGTAATTGGTTTAAAAACATCTTTGATTTTGACAAATATTTGATTGTCACTTATATTTTTAGAGCTGTATGGAACTTTATATTTTGTCCTATGTGATCATATTCCTGTGTATTTGAAAGGGAGGTTTAGAAATGGATTTCTAAGCATTCTATCCTTTTTGACCTGTGTATTGTATATTTCAAAGATACCATGCAATCTGACATTTGAATACAACATACAGATATCTGTGATAGAACCAGATTTTTACATAGTAGCAAAATTGATTAAGTGAATTGGCATTTATGACAGAATATGGGAATAGGATATAACAGACTTACTGTGATAGATGAGAAACCATGAAATTAATGATGACTTTAAAACCATTTAGCTTCTCATACCCATTCTACAAAATCTATCATTAATATGTTCTGGCCTGGAAAATAAAGATAGTGATTATAACAGTTAAATGGATACTTCTCATATCTCAAAATATTCTAATCTTTCCCTATGGTGGATATATTTTTTAGGATCTTAACAAAAATATCCTCATGCTGTCTGAATGGAAAAATAATCTCTAAAATGAGTTTTCTTGCTCTGTATCTAAGAAACTATAAAAAAGAAAAACATGCTAAACTGTTCATTCATTTGGTTTTTCTTAATTTAAAATATGTACTAAGTAATTACTATTTGTTCAGTACCACTTTATACCCTAAGAATTTAAATGCAAGAGGATGCTGCAAGAAGATGGGATCCCAATTATTTTCTAAAACTTTACCAAGTAGAAGCTAAAAAGAGGAGTCGATTAAAAATGAAACAGCATTGCGTCTTAAAATTTCAAAAATCTGAATTTATTTTACGAGCATACTACTCCATTTTGTGGCACCCAGGAATCTCTCAAATTCTTCCCTCAAAAGCCTCTGATTTAAAAATGTTAATAATAACTGTCTCCTTTTTATAAAACCATTTTTGGAAGCCACTTAGAGAGAAGGGGTTCAAATTATCTCTCTTGTCCTGAGGCAGAGGCCTATTTCTGCTGTGAAACTACAAAGTAGAGGGAAAAGCAAAGATCCAAAGCCAGGTTTAAGCCATGTTCCGTGCCCAGTCACAGGGTACAGGACACCCTGCATAAAATACCAGCAATGAAAATGTCAGTAGAATGGATGACTCCCAAAAGGAAAGGAGGATTCTGTACCAGAAGTAGTGCTGTGCAGGCTAACACAACAGATGTCCGCCATGCAGACATTCAGCAAGTAATTATAAGAGCGATGGGTGTTATTAAATTGAGTTTAAGGGTTTGTTACCAAGGGAATTTAACTTAAAGCTTGTCAAGATCTTCCTGATGAGTAGAACAACTAGGAATTTGCTGGGTAAAGGGAGGAGAGGTGGGAGTAGGTCAGGAGAGATATTTTAGATAGAATGAATAGCAAATGAAGGGAACAAATTTGAAAGATTGCAGAATATTTAGTAAACCAGAAGAAGTTCAGAAGGGCTGCAACCTTGCGAACAAGAGAGAGAGAGGTCAGGGGAATGGGAGGGCAGAGGTACAGAGAGGAAAAAAGGAACTGGACATGATAGGAATTTTAAACTTGATTTTAAACATACTGGGAAACCCCGTAAAAATAGGATCAATGTGGTCTGATCCATGTTTTAAAACTACAGCTTTGCTGTTGTGTATAAAGTGGAATGGTGTGGAACAAGATTTGCGGAAAAGGGATTGTTTAGTAAGCTGACGCAGGATTTCAAACAGCAGATGATAGTGAATGAGAATAGGATGAAAAAGGGAGACAGAGAGAAATGAGCAATTCAAAGGCTATTTAGTGAGAAGTGATAGAATTTGTAGAACAAGAGAAAGAAAGAACTAATTCTTTCATCTAACACATATTTATCAAACTACTATAATATTACTGGTCTGGGTGATACATTAGTGAATAAAGCAAACAAAAATCCCCATAACCATGGATTATACCTTCCGATGGAAAGAGAATTTTCAGGATGCAAGTTGCCAGTCCTTTAATTCAACCTAACATTAATTGAAAACTTATATTGCAAGACAAAGGACAAATCTACATCTGTCACAAGGTTTATTGATTCTCATTGAAAATCCTCAGTCCTCCAAATAAATTGGAAGAATATAATAAAGTGATGCAGCCCTGAGGGAAAATCTTCCACAGATTTATTTTACACATCGTCAGTAGGTTGAGATAACTCCTGAAAACAGACTCTTGGTCAGACAACCAAGCTGGCTTCCTCAGAACTCACTCCTCTTTGGGACTGTCATACTTGACCAGAAAGAAGACGGTGATACTTTTTCCTGTACCATACCCCCAATAGCAACTTTTATTGGCATTATCCTGCACCATTGTGTTTTGGATGTGTGAGAGTTTATAAGATTTATCATTTCTCCACAGATTACTGGACTGTGATGAGCTCCATCTGGAACTGAATGAAAGGAATGCTAATCATCCTGGATGTGAAACTGGGCAGGCATGTGTCGTCTTCCTCTGGGGACAAGATGAGTAAGTTTTCAACTATATATAGGAGAGTTGCATTAGGTTAAAAGAGAATATTTTTTAAATGGAATTTATGGTAAGTTCATGGGAAGGAAGGTTCTGGGTACCCATAGAAGTGTTAGAACAAAGCAGATATATTGTGCTCCCCCCTCACCAATACAGTATTGCTACTCCTGATAACAGATGCTCTCTCTTCCTTTTGGAAACTATATATTCCTCATCTACGCTCTGTCTATGTGATCTGTGTAGGATTGATGCCAACTCCAGTTTCTGGGCATGAGCAAGTGGTCTGGACCTTGGCAATCAAAACACTTTCTTCCTGGGTCATATTGACTATTTCATGAATGGTCATAAAAAAGAAAACATAGGTAAAAGGGGGAGAGAGAAGTTTGCTGGCTATACTGTTTGAACTCACAGAAAGAATAATGTCAAATCATCTCTACTACTAGCTTTTTCAATGAGTATAAAAGCTATGTCTGTCTTGATTACTGTACTATTCACATGCAATAGGAAAGTACCTGGAAGATAACTATTTGTTTAATTGAATCAAATCAAATTCAATTGAGTATTTTAAATTGTTCCTGGACTGTGAAAATATAATTCTGAGATAAAATGAGAAAAGAGCAAATTATATCACACAATAAAATGAATTCAGTAGCCCTGAATTATTGGTCTTACTTTCATTGGGCATTTCAATTTAAATCTTACCCTTTCTTATCTTTTTCAAGTTTTCAGTTCAAATTTAGAGCCAGGGTACCAGAGGAAAATGTCATATGTGACAAGTCTACTCTTTCCTTCATAATATTGAGAAGACTATTTTTTTATCACATTAGAAGTTTTTCATTGCATATTCCTTAATCTCACTTTAAGTCTGCTAATGAGATATACTGTAATGTCTCCTCTTTATTTATAGGTTAAAGGCTTTGTTGACCCGATATTTGAGGAAGGGAACATAGTAAAATTAGCAGTTATGGATAGAAATGTAATGAGTTGAGTTTGAATGTATTGAGATGACATACTGTCTGATATCTAGGTGGAGATATCCATTATATACTACCCACACATTAGAATGAAGTTTTAAGCTAGAAAAACACATTTCAGAGTTGTCATCTTATAGATGCTAAGTAATGTAGACGGATCAGGAAGTGAGCCCGTTTAAAGAGAGTGTCTAGACTAAGAAATGAGGAATGGAACCACGGACAAGCCAGTATCTACGTAGTACAAAGAACAAAACATAAAAGGATAAATGTAGCAGAGGACAGGAAAGAAAATGTTTCATAAAGTGGGATTAATGTAAATTGAAGACAGGTCAAGTAAGATTCATCAGATTTGTTTATTCAATGAATATTTATTAAACTACTACCATGTGCTCGACAGTGTTCTGAGTATTGAAGAAATAGGACTGAATGAAACTGAAAAAGATCTCTCTTCTTCTAGAGCTTAAATTTGCTCACTCCCTTTCCTTCCACATACAGCTACTACAGGGAAGGATAGCCAAGGGGCCCATGAATGGATCGAGAAGAGTTGTCCCATTCATAAAAGAATATCTACCCCCCAGTTCATCATAGTTTAAAACTGCTCAGGAAGAGCATAATGTCACCACATTGACTAGAGAAAAAAGAAGAGATTAACTGAAAAGTCCCATTTGGTTGAAATATGTTTAAAGCCCCCAAAAGAGAGAGGTATAGCCAATCCTGATGAATTGATTGTCTGAGCCATGGCAAGAAACTTACAGAGGAAGTGGTACCACTCTTCTTAGAGCCCACGGCAGGAGGTTCAGAGGGTAAACATATTTATTGCCACCCTCACCAACCTGAGAAGTGACATCATTCTCAGAGACCTTCAAGTAACAGCTGACATGTGGGTTCACATCCACCTGAAGCTCAAGAGTTAACAGTGGACTATGGTTAACAAGGGTTCTAAATCAACTTGTGTCCTATATAAGTGAGAGTCACTGAAAACTAGCATATAATTACTCTTTTGGCCATCCAATCTCATTCTATAGCAGGAAAGAAATACCATGTTGGTCAGCAGGATCAATCCGTTCACCATGCTGTCCTCCTGAACCCAGGACCCTGGGACAACTATGTGAAGGAGTCACAGAGCACCTCAGAACATTTGACCAATCACACATGCAGAATTGAAAGTTGGAAAACTTGCCAAAAGGACAGACAGGGCTCCTCTCCCAGGTGATTCACAATTGGAGGAGTTCAGTACACCCCACCAAAACAGTCAACTTCCAGTGCCAAGAAGACTTAGAAGTTCAAGGAAACATTTTCGGCCACCAAGCAGTTTGCACCTGTGGCACTTTGCCCATATAAACACTACTATTACAGGCTACTGCCAGCTACCAGAAGGTGACTTAAGAAAAAAATGAGAAAAGCACTCCAAAGCACAAAAGATCTTGAGGCACCAACCTAGAGGAAAGCCCTGTTTTCCAGGTCTAAGGTTCATATTGCAACACACTTCCAAAATAATCTACTACCTATCAAATCCTTGTGTCAGGATCAGCTTCTAAGACAGGTATGTGAACCGAAAGTTAATAAAACAAACATTCAAATAACCAACAGAAATGATGCCTCTACTTACTAAACTTTGTACCAATCCCAGTTCCATCACGGGAGCTGGGGAAATAAGTGTGTTTAATTTTCTAGGCTTCAGTTCCCTCATCAGAAAAATGATAGCAATTCTTTACTTATGGGACATTTCTGAGGATTTAAAGAGATCAAATATTCTACATTCCTCATATTGCTCTTAGCATAAAATAAACACTCAATAAGAGAGTAACATTTATTAATTAAAATATTCACTAAAATTTATGATGATAAAGTAAATGTTGACTAAAATTTACTAGTTCTCTTACTTACCTATTAAAAATTTTAAATATTAAATGTTTCTATTTTATTAAAGATTAATTAATTAAATTAATTAAAATGTTAGTAAAGTAAATGTTGACTATCCTCCATTGTTTCCTTGCTCTGACAGATAATGAAAAATATTTCCAGTGAAAATATTTCAGATTTATGCATAGTAATGAATTTCTATGTAGGAAACTGAACACCTAAATGATAGAAGGATTATATTTTAGATAATATATGAAAATAAGATTGTCTACTCAAATAAAACAATTTATCAAAACACTGGAGGCATGAATAAATTCCAAGGTGTTTACTGAAATACTGTACATGATAAAATTATCATGTTTATCTAGTGCTGTTTTTGTTTGTTTGTTTTAATGAACTCAAATGTATCCTGGCAAACTGATGCCTAATCACCTTACCTGAGAACGGCAGATGTTGACTAGGTTTGTATTAGGTAACTGTCTTAGTTCAGGCTACAAAAACAAATGACCAGAGACTAGGTGGCTTTGGAAACAAATATTTATTACTCAGATTTCTGAAGGATGAGAAGTCCAAGATCAAGGCACCAGCATATCTGATGTCCTGCTTCATACCTGCTTCCTGGTTTATAGATGGCTGTCTTCTCATTGGGCCCCCACATAGCTGAAAGCTCCCCAAAAGCAGACTTTCTCATGATTTTTCTAAAGGTGCAAATCCCATTCATAAGGGGAGAAGCCTCATTACTTCATTTAAGCCTAATTACCTCCCAAAGTTTCTGCCTCCTCTTAGTATCACCCTAGGGAACAGGGTTTCAACATACAAATTTTGGGAGGACATAAACATTCAGTCCATAACAGTAACCATATTCATAGAAATTTAAAATGCATGGAGCACTGGGTGTGGTGCATAAACAATGAATTTTGAAACACTGAAAAATAAAATAAAATAAAATAAAAACAAAGTGCATGAGAAGAGTACAACTTTACCTGTTTTGAAAGATTATGTAATGCCACCTAAAAAATAATAATCTTAAGACACCTATTGGACTAGTGACAAGTATTACTTTGTTTCTCAGAGACTATTTATAATAATAAATGAATGTTGGGGGCACCTGGGTGGCTCAGTGGGTTAAAGCCTCTGCCTTTGGCTCAGGTCATGATCCCAGGGTCCTGGGATCGAGCCCCGCATCGGGCTCTCTGCTCAGTAGGGAGCCTGCTTCCCTCTCTCTCTGCCTGCCTCTCTGCCTACTTGTGATCTCTCTCTCTGTCAGAAAATAAATAAAATCTTAAAAAAAAAAAATGAATGAATGTTGATGTTTTATTGTTTGTTAAATACAGCTTATACACAATAAATACGCTTCATCTGAAACACCGATGACTAAGATACAGAATATAAATTTAAAAAAAAAATTAGAGAATAAGGATACCTGGGTGGCTCAGTCAGTCAAGCATCTGCCTTTGGCTCAGGTCATGATCCCAGGGTTCTGGGATCAAGCACCCACCCCCACCTCCAGCTCCCTGCTCAGCGGGGAGTCTGCTTCTCCCTCTCCCTCTTCTCCTCACTGGTGCTTTCTCTCCTCCTTGCTCTGTTCTATCTCTCTCAAATAAATAAATAAAATCTTTAAAATTTTAGAGAACAACTTCACATAAATAATAAGGTATAATTCTCTAAATAAAATTGAGGGCCAGAGGAAAGAGAGAGCCAAAAGTGCTAAAATAACCATTATATTTAGCCATTAGAGAAGAAGGGGAAAACCACTTATATTAATTGGGTAATGCCAAATAGATAAAGAAACTAGTTTATTATAAATTTCACATTAAAAGTGATTTAGATTTCGTGTATACTATTTAAGCATCATTATCAACTAATTTTACCATAAAAATGAATAAAATTTCTCAGCATATAAAACTTAGTTCCTACAACATGATCTCCTAGCTTTTCTCTCACCTCGCTAGAAAATTACTCACTTTACAAATATTTACTGTGTATTATACTCTGTACCTAACCTTGTCTAGGCACTGAGGAACCCTCTTACTAGTCTGAAGAAGAAACAAACAATAAATTAATAATCACACAATAATACTATTTCTTCTCAGGCAAATTTACTGGATACTCTTTGCTTTTATATTTATATCTACATTTCCTATGGCTTACAGTCATTCTATTTTCCATGCAGATTTTCTTGGTTATTCCTAAAATACCAAATACATATAGACTCTTGATTCTCAAAGCCACAAATTTGTATCTGACCTCACCTTTGATCTAAAGCCCTGAGTTCCAACTAGTCTTTCTGTTATAACTAACATAGAATATCACCTAAGCTGACCCCTGGCGTCTTCCACTCTGGAACACTCAAAAGAAAAAAGTTCTTCTATGTGTCTTTCATTTTTCACATCCTGTTGCTAACAAAATCTGATTTTGTTACTTCAGAATTGTTTATTCATCCATTCATTCATTTATCAAAACTGTATTTACCACTTACTATACGTCAGGCACTAGGAATAGAGAGAAATAAAACATATATATATATACAGTTTTAAAATAAGGTAGTTACTTCTTAGGACAAGTTGATCCATTCTAACACAGTATGAAAAACAATATGATGAAAAGCCATGTGTCAGCATAAAGAAAGAGCAGCTCAGACTGAGAGTGGAGTGCTCTAAGAAGAATTTAAAAAAAAAAAGTCACTGTAGGGTGACTTCAAGAGCAAATAAGGACTGTTTTAGATATTAGACAAAGGATCAGCTGGTGCATTAGTACTGATTGTGTAAGAGAACACAGCACAGTCAAGTAGGTTCAAAAAGTTTAATATGACTCTGGTCAATAAATGAGGTATCAGGAAGAGATCGGTTTAGGTAATCAGCTAAGACATAGATAGTGCTTGAATACTTTCCCGAAAGCTATGAGAAGTATTTGAATGCTTTAAATAGAGATTTGCATAAAAGTCTGTGCATTTTGGAAAACCATTCTGACAGTATTGTGGAGAAATAATGTTGTGCATACAAGCTTGGATGCACTGTAACCTGTTAGAGACGAATTGAGTCTCAGTGAGATTAGTTGTGTCTCCCAATGTCACTTATCTAGATTCCATTCTAGGGTTCTCTCACTCCAAATCCTGTGCTCCTGTCAACCTTGCTATCCTGGCCAAGGTGCTCATCAGGAAGTCTGTCATACCTTAGTCATGCATATTACGCCTTCTTTCCAGTCTCATCTTCCACCACTTTATAATATTTATTCCGGTAAGACTGAATGCTTAGTTCACCCAAACACCAGGATACCTCATGCTTCAGGATCTTGGCTCATATTTCACCTCATCTGTGTCTACAAGTGTTGCAACCATTTTGTAAAATCAGTATGCACCCTTACTGAAAGTTTGATTTGGATGTCAAGACTGATTATACCACACACAAAGGGTAATAAAGCTTCCTGGGGAGAGCAGAACAGTCTTCCCAAGCTGGTCCAAAAAGGAGCTTGCGGGAGCAGGGAAAGAGACAGGCTTGGGGTTTCTGTGATGGTTAAGGGTGATGGGATTCCTGCACACTGGTAGGGGCTTGCATGATTTGAAACTCCCACTGCTGCCAAAGGAAAGAATGTGCTTCTTTATCAGCTTGCCCAGATGTGAAACAGAGGGGAGGAAGGGATGTGAGGCTTAAAGCTATCAGCAGTCAAACAAAAAAAACATTGAGTCAGACTTTTATTACGGTCTATCCATGATGTTGCTGACATAAACACAAATGATTACTACACAAAGAGGCATGGCTTCTATATTAAGGTTTACCCAAGTACTCTGCTTTTATTTTTTCTCCATAGTTCCTACTACTACTTGATAAAATTTCCTTAATTGTTTATTGTCTGCCTCTCATATTAGAATGTAGTTTCCATGGTATTAGGTTTTTGCTCTGTTTTGTTCACTGCTTTATCTCCAGTATGCAGAATAGTGACTGACTTTTGGTAGGTGTGCAGGAAAGATTGTTCGAGTAAATTAATCAAAAGTTGAGGGAAAGGTACATTGCAATAGTAGATATTTGGAAAGAAATCTTTTTTTTTAATTGTTATTATGTTATGTTAGTCACCATGCAAGTACATCATTTGAGCTGTATTTTGAAGAAATTAATTGATTTCAACAGACTTCTAAGATAGTTAAAGCAGGAAAATGACACAACATAAAAAGGTATTTGGCTTAATTTGTACTTCTACTTTGGCAAATTTTTTCATTCTATTTGGCCTCCAATTTTTCCACATTAACTTGCAATTTAGTATTTAGTCAGGATTGTCTCACCTGTCTATTGAAGCAAAAACAAGTTCCAGTAAGAATGGCTTTGACAGTGATTGAGTAAATGCTCTTTGGTGATCTTGGTTTGTCTGTGGCATTAGGTATGGTTCATTGGTGGTATTGATGGAGAAGTTTAAAATAACAGAGATGATATATGAACTCAGAGCCCCCAAGAAAACAGTACCTAAGATATCAGAACAGGATGCCAAATGTGTTTGCTAAAGTATGAGTAGAAAAACTAAAACTCAGGAAATAAATTTATCTGCATTGTTATTGATGCAGTTATGAAACTTATGCATATAAACAGAGTAGGCATTGCATTAAGAATAAGCAAGACACTTATTATAATGATCTCAACTATCTTAACTGTCAAAATAGTTTCCTGTACAGTTTCACACTTCTAATTTTCCTCACTCTGTTGTATACATTATTGAAAGGTTAATCTTCTGGAAGCAAAACTGAGATCTGGTCATTCCTCTCATTCATTTATTCAAACAATGTGTATTGACTATCTGTAATATGCAACGCACTATTCCAGATAGTGTGATAGACACAGATATAGTCCTTGTTCTCATGAATTCCCAAATCATCGATTGCTCCCCATTACCTAGAACAGCGTTTTAAAGGAATTTATGTCACTCTGAATTAGACAAAAAAAGATACAATGGTCAAGCAATGTAAAAATGTTCTATAAACTTTAAAAGTACATTATGCCTTTGGTTCTTCAAAGATAATGTAATGTTTAATATATTTGAAATTTTCACTCAGAAGTGAGTGTGCATATGTATAAGTGTTATGTGAAGCAGCTTTGATGGGGATGCAAGAGGCAACATTCTGGAGAAACATTTCTTTATTTTGTATCTTTCACAATTTCATAAATGTACTGCAAATGGTTCTGCACAAAGAACTTTCAATAGGCACTACTGAAGGATAAAATAATTTATTAATCAGTGCAAAGTAATGAAAAATTAGATCTCATACTGTTGAAAGATGACACTGTGGAGATTTTGGTGGACTAATTGCAAAATGCCTTACAGAAAATAATAAAAAGGGTTCATTTCTCATTCTAGGATTCATATTGTGACATGTTTACATTTAACCTCCAGTGCTTAACACCCACAACATAAACAACAAAAAATCAATTTGACTTTTTGAAAATTCCAACTGTATTCTTTTGGGTACTAGAAAAGAGCCATCCAGCCTATTCCCTCATGTTCAGGTAGGACTCAACACTAACGGATGAATATCGATATATTAAAATTATATTTCCTGTCCATAGCAGATGAAATACCACTTTAAAGAGCAGATCCCATTTTTGAAAGGAAAAAAAAAAAAAAAGAAAGAAAGGACAATAGAGAATGATGACACAGTGAAATTATTTAGAACTTCACTTACAAAGTAAGATCATTAGAGAAAGACAATTTGTTCTATACAGAAATTGCTTTGTTAAAAACCTGGAGCAGTGAGGATGGAAATCACATTCTTAAATATATCAACAACATTTTCATTATTCTCCCCAGACACCGAGTGTTTTGTTTAGTTGCTATTAGTATTCCACTTAAAAGCGAATTGCAATAAAAATTTTGTTGAGGTAGATGAAAGCTCCTGCAGTTATTTAATATTGCTTAAAACAAATTGATCGCACACCTTGAAAACTGCCTATACTCAAAAGAATCCCTGTTTAATAAAAGACAGATGAGAGCAAATAATACATTAGAACATTATACCAAATTTAATAAAAAAAAACTTCTGATGAGTTAAAAAATTACATAACATTTAGATATGTCTTTAACAACCCTACTTATGAGAAAAACATTCAGATTCTACAGATTATTTTGAAAGAACTAGGTACATTCAATAAAACAAAATCTCCTAGATCTACCTGAGTATATGAAAAATTATCTTTATTCGTTTGAGACTTTTTGATAGCTGACTTCAGTATTTATTATACTGGTGGGATGTATTATTTCAACCAACATGGTCATAAAGAACAAGGTTAAGTCAAGGACAAAGTCAGTTCAAATAAAGTTAAGACTGATTTCTCGGAGAAAGGATTTTTTCTGTATAGTAATTTCTATCCATAAGGCCAAAATCATTAAAAAGAAGAATGATTAATATTCACTGTACATGTGGGTTTGAAATGAAAATAAAGATATTGATGATCAAAATCATGATAATGATGACAAAAACAAATGACAGAATGGCAAAATCCAGTATTTGTTTGAAATGGAAAACTGCCTGCAAGTATCACTATTGACAAAAATCATACATTCAATCTTTATAAGCATCATAATGCCAGTTACAGTGGGAAGCATCAAAATGAATGCATACAAGTTGCAGAGTTACCATGTTTTGTCTCCAGTGAGCCTACAAGTCTGGCTTCAGTAACACCATCAATATGATCATAGCACCGTGTAATAGCAGAATGATGCATGTATACGTAGGGAAAGGTATGCATTTGTACACACACTGGAATTAAAAAGGACTATGTGTAGATGTTCATGAGTGCTTCATATTAGTCTTGAACCTAAAAATCTTATTTTAAGCCCTCCAAATTTAAAGTCCCCATTGAATCTTGGTGATATATAAACTATATATGTATATATATAACTTGTGACAA
This sequence comes from Lontra canadensis, assembly GCF_010015895.1. Taxonomy (NCBI): domain Eukaryota; kingdom Metazoa; phylum Chordata; class Mammalia; order Carnivora; family Mustelidae; genus Lontra; species Lontra canadensis. The sequence goes on along the minus strand of NW_022630995.1, from coordinate 19,256,665 downwards.
AATGACAAACACTGATATATTGAAAACATATACATTATATATTATATATATATATATATATATGGCTTGTGACAAAATGACAAAAACTGATATATTGAAAATATTGAATTACTACTATAACCACTTTTCTTTTCTTCCATCCTTTCTCTTGTTTTTGTTTTTGTTGTTGTTGTTGTTCCATTAGTCTTTTTTTCTCTTGTTTTCTTAATACACATGTACTCAAAAAACATAGTTAATAACAGACATTTCCCTGGTATTGTCGATATTTTTTCTGAGATTTTTTTAAAAGATTTTTATTTATTTATTTGACAGAGATCACAAGTGGGCAGAGAGAGAGGAGGAAGAAAGCTCCCTGCTGAGCAGGGAGCCCAATGCGGAGCTCGATCCCAGGACCCTGAGACCATGACCTGAGCCGAAGGCAGAGGCTTTAACCCACTGAGTCACCCAGGTGCCCCAGAATATTTTGATCTTGATGAATTCCCCAAAGTTCATTTTTGCTTTTGTTTCCTTTGCCTTTGCAGACATATCTTGAAAGAAGTTGCTGTGGCCGATGTCGAAGAGGTTACTGCCTATATTCTCCTCTAGGATTGTGATGGATTCCTACCTCATGTTGAGGTCTTTTATCCATTTTGAGTTTATATTTGTGTATGGTGTAAGAGAATGGTCAAGTTTCATTCTTCTATACATAGCTGTCCAATTTTCCAAGCACCATTTATTGAAAAGACTATATTTTTTCCACTGGATATTTTTTCCAGCTTTGACGAAGGTTGGCTAACCATAGAATTGTGGATCCATATCTGGACTCTCTACTCCGTTCCACTGGTCTATGTGTATTTTTTTTGTTCCAGTACCATGCTGTCTTGGTGACCACAACTTTGTAATAAAGCTTGAAATCAGGCAACATGATGCCCCCAGTTTTGTTTTTCTTTTTCAACATTTCCTTAGCAATTCAGGGTCTTTTCTAGTTCCATACAAGTTTTAGGATTGTTTGTTCCAGATCTTTGAAAAATGCAGGCAGAATTTTGATTGGGATGGCATTGAAAGTATAGATTGCTCTAGGCAGTATAGACATTTTAACAGTGTTTATTTTTCCAATCCATGAGCATGGAATGCTCTTCCATCTTTTTGTGTCTTCTTCCATTTCTTTCATGAGTGTTCTGTAGTTCCTCAAGTATAGATCTTTTACCTCTTTGGTTAAGTTTATTCCCAGGTATCTTATGGTTCTCGGCATTATAGTAAATGGAATCAGTTCTCTAATTTTCCTTTCTGTATTTTCATTGTTAGTGTATAAGAAAACAACTAATTTCTGTGCATTGATTTTGTATGCTGCCACATTACTGAATTGCTGTATGAGTTCTAGTAGTTTGGGGCAGAAGACACAAACAGACACTTCTCCAAAGAAAACATACAAATGACTAACAGACACATGAAAAAATGTTCATCATCATTAACCATCAGGGAGATTCAAATCAAAACCACATTGAGATACTACCTCATACCAATTAGAATGGCCAAAATTAACAAGACGGTAAAAAACAAGTGCTAGAGAGGATATGGAGTAAGAGGAATCCTCTTACACTGTTTGTGGGAATGGAAGTTGGTACAGCCACATTGGAAAACAGTGTGGAGATTCCTTAAGAAGTTAAAAATAGAACTACCTTATGACCCTGCAATTGCACTACTGATTATTTACCCCAAAGATACAGATGTAGTGGAAAGAAGGGCCATCTGTACACCAATGTTCATAGCAGCGATGGCCACAATCGCCCAACTGTGGAGGGAGCCAAGACGCCCTTCAACAGACAAATGGATAAAGAAGATATGGTCCATATATATAATGGAATATTATGCCTCCATCAGGGAGGATAAATATCCAACTTTTGTATCAACATGGACAGGGATGGAGGAGATTATGCTAAGTGAAATAAGTCAAGCAGAGAGAGTCAATTATCATATGGTTTCGCTTACTTGGGGAGCATAAGGAATAACATGGAGGACATTGGAAGAAGGAAAGGAAAAGTGAATTGGGGGAAATCGGAGGTGGAAACAAGCCATGAGAGACTCTGGACTCTGAGAAACAAACAGGTTTTTTGGGGGACAGGGGTTGGGGGGTGGGTGAGCCTAGTGGTGGGTATTAAGGAAAGCACGTATTACATGGAGCACTGGGTGTGGTGCATAAACAATGAATCTTGAAATACTGAAAAAATAAAATTAAATTAAGAATAATAAAATACATGCAGAGACTTTTGCTAGGGGAATTAGGATTTTTGATAATTTGATTCAGACATCTTATACAGATGAGACTTTAGAAGTTGAGGTACCTGGGACGTCTGAGTGGCTCAGTTTGTTAAGCAGCTGCTTTCGGCTCAGGTCGTGATCCCAGGATCCTGGGATCGGGTCCCACATCTGGCTCCTGACTCAGCAGAGAGCCTGCTTCTCCCTCCCACTCTGCCTGCTGCTCTCCCTGCTTGTACTCTCCCTCTCTGTTAAATGAATAAATAAAACCTTAAAAACAAAACAAAACAACAACAACAACAAAAGAATAATAAAATAAAACTCAAAAGAAAAATAAAGAACAAATTTTTTCTTCCTGTATTTAGCATTTTTCTCTTCACTATTATTTAACTTGTTACATCAATATCTTATAAGAGTTTGAACAAAAATACCTTTCTTAAACCTTTTTTCAAGAAATTTGGAGAACTACGTAGCCTTCTACATTGAAATGAAAATGTATGCAATGTTATCATAAGGTAGTTTTGAAAATTGCCTCAGTCTAGTCCTGAAGTCCTCGTCAATAAGCAAGTGAGAGCATATGCAAATACTGATGCTGTGACAAAATTCAGATTTTGTGAGAAAATAAGGAGAAGTGAAAGTTAATAGAGCAGACATAAAACATTGTCTTAGTTTACATGATTTCATAACTTCATAACAACAACTTGATTCTTAAAGTTCAATCAATAAATATTTGAGCACCTACCTGTGCCAGTCACTGTTCTAGGTCTGGGAATTCAAATCCATTATTTTGTTTTAATATATCAATTTAATTCTTAAAACTGTGTTAGAGACTATAAAGAATAAAAAGTAATTTTAATACATTTTCTGTACCTGCAATTCAAGATCATATTTTTTGAGAAGCTATTAATATAAAGTAAGGAAAAGAGCTGAATGATGAAATAAATTTGAAAAAGTTGTTTCATTACTACAGAATTTCTCAGCACTTTTAATAAAAACAGTTGCGTTATTTCCGAGAAAGGAAAGTGGGCAGTATTTCCAAACCTATTTACTCACAGGACTTTCTTCTCTCAGGGTAACAATTAACACTTTTAAAAACTAGTGCTCTGGTAAAACACACACACACACACACACACACATGCACACACACACACAGAGAGAGAGAGAGAGAGAGAGAGAGAGAAAAGAGGTAATAGGCCAAGAGAAAGGCTCAGAGGTAAAGAAAATGAAGAAATTTTATGTAACTTTTTTTTGCAGGAAATCTATGCATGGTGATTATTAGTAACTTCCTTTTCTTCCCCCCTTCTTTTTTCTTCCTTCCTCCCTTCTTCCTTCACTACAAAGATCTAGTGCTTTTTTTTAATGTTTATACACAGACAAGTTTTAATTTTTTTCATTGGCTCATGATTTTCTCTACACTGAACATAAATGTGGAGTGAGAGGAGTGTATCTATAACCAAATGTCAAGTTTATAGTCTGTATAAAGTAGAACATACCCTCAAAACAAAAGCAATCTTTCTAGCTTCCCTTTATCTTTCTGAGCTCCCTTATTTGACAATGATTTGGTATAGGTAATTCTTTGTTAAGTTTATTAGCACTTTGATGTTTCCATAAAGTTTTGTGAGTTTTTTTTTTAATAAACCACATTTTATTTGTTTTTAGTGAGTGTTTTGAATAAACTTGTTCTGAGATAACTACATCTCAAAATCCATTATGTATATTGAATATAAAAATACTTTTAATTATAGAGAGAGAAATTTATTTATGCTTAATTTCTGAATATTAGTGAAAACATTAAAGCAACCCAAATGTTCAGAAATAGTAGTGCAATAAGGGAGAGATCACATTCAACTTCAAATATAAGGACAAATGGGGATTTATTGCCAAGGAACTGTGTGAGTATGTGTGTGTGTTAGGGGTGGGGATGTTGGGATCAGTGTGCCTGTGGATGGGAAAATACTAAGACAAAACACAAAGGGAAGAAATTTCTGGCTAAGCCACAACAACAGGATTCTTGTTGAAGACCCACCAGGGTAATCAGATATCAAGGGTGGGGGATTCTTTCTAAATCAACTTAGCAGGATTCTTGCTAAAATTGGACTCGGCAGGCCTGGTAAGGACTGGGGACCAAGGCTGAGATCTCCTCAAAAACATGGCTCAGAGAGGCCTGGCAAAAGTCAAGGAAGATAGTCCTTTCACTAGTATATTATAGATATATTAAACTCTTCTTTTGAAAAAATTCTATTTACCTGGAATACTCATCCTTTCCTCCTGAAATGTTAAGTGAGTAGTTACCGTGTTCCAGTTACACATTTAGGCAATGAGGAATCCAATGTCTGGGAAAAGATAGAAAGTGAAGGAAGTGTTTGTAAACAAGTATGTGTGTAAACAAATAATGTGAAATATTGATAAGTTTATGGAGAAAATATATTAGGAAAATGCTTTAATGAGTGGCAATGGAAAAAAAGTTTAGGAGGGGTGGTCTGGGAAGGATTTTCTGGTGGGATCAGATTTGAGCCCAAACTTGATGACTGAAAGGAAGTAGCCACAAAGAATTGTGGAAGCAGCATCCTGAACAGGGATGGCTGGTACAGGGCCTTCAGGCAGGGACAAATCTGGGAATGTACCTTGAACAAATTCCCTCCATCTGCCCTTGTTCATCAAACTGTCATTTCCCTGCTCAAGATCTGACAAAGACTTCTGGCCTCATGAGGCTAAAATCCATGCCAGTATGATCTGTCCTTTCCTCCATACTGTGATTCTTCACATCAACTTCTGAAGTCAGCTTCTTCAATTTTCACCTTTTTCCTCATGCATTCTTTATGAACTTACTCCTTCCTTCTCCCTCAGGTATATTCATGACTCTCTCTTAATGTTGGTCTCTGCTCAAAGGTCAGCAGAACCAAAGAGTCTTTACCAACCACCTTCGATTTAAATAATATCCTGCCATCTAACCCTCTAACTGCTTTCTGTTTATTTTTTTCCAATGTATATATAATTTCTAGGATTATATATATATATATATGTATATATATATATAACACATATAAAATATATGTGTGTGTGTGTATACACACACACACATATATACATATTTTGTCCTTCACTTTCACCTATTTTGCTGCCTCCTACAATGTAAGCTCCCAGGATAGCAGAGATTTGCTTGTTTCATTAAAAATGGTATCCTCAGCACCCAGAAGAGCTCTTAAAAGGTTGCCCGTATGTAATGCTTATTTCTTCACTGTATTCTCTATCGCTCTCTGAGCTAGCTATTATAAGCTCCATTTGACCGATGAAAAAAGTGTGATTCACAGAGCTCACATAACTTACCCAAACCCACAAAGCTTGTAAGATTCAAATCTACTTATATCTTTCCAAAAATGATGTTTTTAAGCACTTAGTAGAACACATTTGTAAATTACTGATAACAATAAAACATTTGTTTTTAAAGATTTTATTTATTCATTTGAGAGAGAGAGAGAGAAGGAGATCATGAGCAGAGGGGAGAGGCTGAGGGAAAGGGAAAAGCAGACTCCCAGCTGAGCAGGGAGCCTGATGCCTCGGGGCTCTATCCCAGGACCCAGAGATCACGACCTGAGCTGAAGGCAGATGCTTAACCATATGAGCCATCTGGCAGACGAGCCTTCCAGTTGTCCCAACAATATAACATTCATTAAAAACAATAAAAATTTAAACAATTATCTCTTTAAGATACAAAAACTATAACTTAAAAAAAAAACTTATGGTGAGTAAAGAATAAAGGCACTTTTGTTAGTCACATATAATTTCAGGGAACATTAGAAAACTTGAGACACAATACTTCCAGTGTGTTTATCATGTTTTATAGGTAACGGTTGGTTTACAAGATAACTCTTCATATAAAGTTCCATAATTCAAAGCCCATTTCCTAGGGAGAAAAAATCAGATACAAGAGACCAGAAATATTGCAAATGTTGCAATATCAAATGCTAACAAGTATTGACTAAAAGAAGTCTAATTAATTTGTAATGATTTTAAAAGATGTACTATTATATATTGCTTCTCCTTCCTTTGACTTATGCTAAAAAGAAAAAAAAAAGTTGTTGTGTTATAGCCTACCTAATCGATATATACAAATACAGAATTAGGTGGTCCAATTCAAAGCAGTAGCTGTCATAAAAAGGATATAGATTTCATTTCTCATCCTCTGATGTACGAATTTCCATATCTTTATCTCATAAAAGCTTCCATGTGTTTTACATTTTCCTGCATTCTGGAAGTTGCATACTTTTTACTAATGGGAGAGGGTAGAACTAAAAGCATTTAGAAATAAACCTTCTTACTTGAAAGTAATACAAATGCAGATGCATCATAAAATAATTATTTTTAAAGCTTTGGAATGAATATGTGAAATTAGAGATAAAAGAGCAGGTAGAATGATTACTTGATAAATTAGAGTATTGTGTTTTGAAAAGAAGGCAAATACTAAGCAACCAAGACAATTGTGACTACATTATTAAACCCTCTCATGAAAGAAAAAATTCCTCCTCTCACCTGTAGTTTGAGACTGCCTTTAGCATGAAAGATAGGGTTGCAATTAGAGTGATATAAAGCACAAGTACCAAATTATGTTTATTAGTGGATGAAAGACTCACATGTGGTTTTTTTTGTTGTTACAAATGAAAATTACATGAACTGCCTCTAATGGAACATAATAGGACATTTTGCCATATATATATATATATATATATATATATTTCCCTTTTGAAATATATATATATATTTCCCTTTTGAAATGGCCTTGAATCAAAAAAGCTGTAGAAGTGCCTTATCTTTAGCAATTGCATTAGCCACTGCTGGCTGGGATCTTAAGGCATTTATCGGAACTTAAAATACAAGTGATACAACTTTTAGGAATCACTGTACCAGAAATTATCCACATAAAATGAAAATAAAGGATATAAATTCAGGGATATGTATATCAGTGAAACAACTAATTAACCTAATTATGCAAATCATAAATCTGATAATTCAGTTAGTATGTTTATTTGAACAAAGTTCCTCTGATACATCTGATTGAATTTTGGAGGAAAAGTACCTTTTTAGAAAGAGAGCAAAATTAATTCTTTTCTTAAAGTACATTAAATCTCTATGTCAACTGACTTCTCATTTAGTGTATGAAAGGAAGGAACTTATCAGACTTAACTTTAAGATATTCATATGTGGATTTTCCATAGCAGATGTGTAGCCTCAGGCAGACTTCTGGCACTCAAATTTCTGTGCTACTTTCGCTAGATATATGTACTTAAAGAATTCAAATTAACATTATTAACAATTAAAGAAAAACATCATTAGAGAGATAAATATTTCATGCGTGTATACTCATATAGAAATACAAACATGCACACATACTTGGGTGTGTGCACATACATCTACCTTGTAATGAAAGTAGATGTTCTTTGTTCTTAAGCTTTTATTTAAATTCCAATTAGTTAACATGCAGTGTAATATTAGTTTCAGGTGTAAAATTTAGTGATTCAAAACTTAAGTACAACACCAGTGCTCATCTTTGTTTTGTGAATTTTTCGGTAATACTATTCAGTTCCTGAAATAAAGCCTTGCAAAGGTAGGGCCTGGAACTAGGGAAGGACCTGGAAATCCAGACAAGTGTACAATGATGACATAATAAAGCCTAAAAAAAAAAAAAAAAAAAAACTAAAGTGAAGATTTTTTTTTCTAGAAAAAAGCCAGCAACATTTCCTTACAGCTCATAACATCTGGAAAAAAAAATGCACACTCCCCAGAATTGGCTGCAAATCCACCAATTTGAGGAAGACACTGACAGCATTAAAAAAAAATTATGAATAGAGCTCAGATAATTAGGGTAAAAATATGATAAAGTTCTTACAGGTGCTCTACACCAACTTTTGGCAAATGAAATAGAAGGATGAGTGAAATTATTGTAAAGCAGTCTGGGATTATTCAATGTAACTAAACTTGGGTTTACTGCATTAGTTTCCTAGAGCTGCTGCAACAAAGTACCAAAAACTGGGTAGCTGAAAATAACAGAAATGTATTTTCTCACTGTTCTGGAGGTGTTAAGTCCCAAAGCCAGGTTTTGGCAGGGCCACGCTCCTTCTGCAACCTGTAGGGGAGAATCCTTCCTTGTCTCTCTAGCTTCTGGTGGTAGCCGTCAGCCCCAGGTGCTCCTTGGTGGTGGTAACATCACCCTGGTCTGCTTCTGTCTTCACATGGAGTTCTCTCTCTGTCTTCATCAGTTCTCTGTTGTGCATGTCTGTCTCCATGGCCAAATTCCCTCTTTTTCTAAGGATACTGGTCACATGGAAGTAGGACTAGTCTAATGGCCTCATTTTAATTTGATTACTTCTGTAATGACAATATTTCCACAGAAGGTCACACACTGAGGTACTTGGGATTAGGACATCTATGTATCTGGGGGTGGGGCAAAGACAAAACCTAATTCAACCTGCAACAGTTCTACTCCCAATACATTGCAGAAAAGACATAAGTATTGGGCCAGGTTCTCAAATTTGGGGAGGCAATGTGAAGACAGGATAAGTATACATAAAAACCTGAGTTTTAATACCGACTGACTCTACCCACTGCTCGGAGTTTACTGCATCCTCTGACTCGTCCTACCCCATCACAAAGTCTCTTCATCTGTAATAATAGAACTTCCATGAAAGCAGTGAGAATTAACAGAGTGCTGACCTCAAGAGTCCAGTCACTAACACACCCTACTAATCGGTGTCCCAGGAGTAGCCTCCAATAAGTTTACGTAGCAAAGTCCACTAGAGTCCACTAGACCACATGTGGCTGAAATCAATGACCCAGACCTATGACTGGGTTCCTAATCAAGGGATTAAATTAACCCCATATCACGCTCCTAAAAACAAATCCTCCCAGATGCACATGAGCAGGGTTCTTCACTTCCCCACTTCAAAATCTGGTTCTGGTGTTTGAATAATTGTTTAGGAATCTCCAAATTAAAGCTATCCCAGAGAAATTGAAGCATGTTTATTTCCCTAAAAAAGATGCTAAATAAGCTCACACATTTTTAAAGTTCAGAGTGAAACAACTGTAATCAATTTTTCTAAGAATTTTAAAAGCAAAGGTTATTAATGTATTAATAAATTTTATATTGCTTCTAACAAGACAATGTTACTGCAATCTATAGCTATTTCACACAATTTTATACTAAAATGAAATCCCAACCCTGTTTTTTTTTTTTAATTCTGTATCTATGCCATTGGATAGAATTATGCTTAAAAGAGTAAAGAATTGGAAATGGCAAGATTTCATTTCTTTTGATGGCTGCATAGTATTTTTTAATTTTTTAAAGATTTTAGTTATTTATTAGAGAGAGGGAAGAGGGGGAGGGAAATCAGAGCAAGAGAGACAGAGAATCTCAAGTGGGCTCCGCAATGAACATGGAGTTGATGCCTCACTCGATCTCAAAACCCTGAGATCATGACCTGAGCCAATATCCAGAGTCCCTTTAACCAACTGAACCACCCAGGGGCCCACCATCACAATTTAAATACCAGCTTTTCCCTTTGCCAAAGACCACAAATGGAAACTGAGATCTGACATTGATATTTATTTTAAGCTTGTGTGTAGTCCTAATATGATCCAAATTTTTCTGAGGTTACAATAATAAATGTGAGTTAAGTTTCAGGTTTTCAATGAAGTCGGAGACTGCCTGGGAAATGAGAGTAAGCTCATGAGCTTAGGTGCTTTAAGCATTGTTTCAAGATCCAAATCTTCCATTATTAAGTAAATCTAGGTTTCACTTCAAAGGACTAATCATGTTCCACGTATGTTCTCTTGCAGGAAAAACAGCAATTTCTCTTTGTATAAGGTAATTCTGTTTTTAAATTGCAGTGAAATTAATGCATTGTACAACATTGTTTAACATGAATTGTGGCAAGAAGATTCATGTTTGTTATTTATATTATCATATAATAATATATGTATAATGCACTTACATTATCATTTGTTAAAAATAAATATATCAGTTAAAAAAGAAATAAAATTAATAGTTTGGGGTTTTTTTTAAGATTATTTATTTATTTATTTATTTGACAGACAGAGATCACAAGTAGGCAGAGAGGCAGGCAAAGAGAGAGGAGGAAGCAGTCTCCCCCTGGAGCAGAGAGCCCGATGCGGGGCTTGATCCCAGGACCCCAGGATCATGACCTGAGCCAAAGACAGAGGCTTTAACCCACTAAGCCACCCAGGTGTCCCTCTAATAGGATTTTATCATGCAGGTATATTGCAGAGAGTAAACACACAAAGGAAGTTAAGGGCAATGTTAGAAATTATTTCATTCCAGATTTCCTTCTCTGTTTCTATTAGGAATTTCTCTTTAACCAAAGTTTCTAACATTGCTAATTAACACACTTGAAATGGCCTCAGAAATTGTTTTTGGACTGCTGTATTAATTAGCTTTCCACTTCAAACCAAAGTTCTTTGCTACAAAGTGTTACAATTGCCTTTCTCAGTCCAAAGACAAATCAAAGTCCTATATTATTTGTTTCTTCACACAGTGATGGTCTGAAATATTTCACTGAATCAGGATTGTTCTAAAAAACAAAAACAAAAACAAACAAAAAAAGAAACCAAAACTAGTGTGTGGAGTTTATATCTTATGATTGACCTCAAATATATTTGTACTCTGGAGAGCTAGTATTTATCATCAAACTGCATATTTTTATGATATCAAAACACACTTTCATTCTACATTGGTAAAAGACATTTTAGACAGGCAAATTCTCTTTATATTGAAATATATGTTATATAAAATATAAAAATAATAGATATAAAGAATTTCAAGTAATTATAAAACAGTGGGAACCATAAAGTGGTTTATATATTTAGAATACTAAAATACTGAAATAAAATGCAAATCTTTTTTATTCTTGATAACTGTGGAGTAATATAACATAAGCAGGAAAGATAATCTTTTAAATTTTTCCACATCAGAAGCAACACATCTTCTGAAATTATTTTTCTTTAAATTCTCTTAAGACTATATATAAATAAATATTAAGTAACTATTTATTGAGGGCATAAATTATGGCAGAATGTAAGTTAAGAAATGGAAAAACAAAGTTTAGTAAGGCACAGGTTTTTCCATTGATAATTTCATGATTTTTTTTTTCCTTTTTGTGGGTGGGGTGTTTTCTTTTCTTTTTAAATTGAAGTACAGTTGACATCAAATATCCTATTAATTTCAGGAGTAGTTATTCAGTATTCGTATACATTATGAAATGACCCTCACAATAAGTCTAGTGACCATCTGTCACCATACAAAGTTATTATATTATTGAATATGTTACCTAGGCTGTAAATTACATCCCAATGACTTACTCACTTCCAACCTGGAAGTTTATTCCCCTTAATCCTCTTCACCTATTTTGCCTTCTCAGACTTCTCTTGAAGTGTAATCCACACTTGCAAAAGAAATGTCACTGGGGATTGGGGTGCCTGGGTGGCTCTGTTGGTTAAACATTTGACTCTTGATTTCTCCTCAGGTCATGATCTCAGGGTCCTGATGTGAGCCCCACATTAGACTCTGTGCTCAACCAGAGTCTGCATGTCCCTCTCCCTCTGCTCTCCTCCCCCTGCTCAAGTGTGTGTATGCACATGCATGCCTACTTTCTCTCAGAAAATAAATAAATATTAAACAAGCACAAAAAGAAATGTTAACTGAGAAATATTTTCAGAAATAAAGGCTCTTTGTACTAAAATGTCTCTAATAGAAGAAAATAAGTGGCATTGCAAATGAAGACATTGAAGGAAAAAATTTTTCAGTGTTAGGACATGATAAATATGCATTCACTTACTCTCTGCACGTTTATTTCTATGTGTCTCATATATTCAACCACAAATATTTATTGAGTACTTATATTATTAGCATTTGGCAGAATAATGGCACGAATTGTATCTAAGATATACATAGTCTGCCTTCATGGAACATACATTCTAGTGGAGCCCCTATGCATGAATACATAAACATAAAAGCAATGATTTCTCCTAAAGAAGAGATAAAATAGCTAGGTCCCCCGTATCCAACAAGGTAGTTTGCCAGTTTGATTTTTATATATTAAACTGAGAAGTGGGGGATAATAGGACCATATGTCCACTTAAAAAAAAACAAAACTTTTTTTTTGTTTGTTTTTTTCCGGTCTGGTTTACATAGCAGAATTCTCTTTAAAGTATTCCTCAATTCTTCTGAGTTGTTAGCACCTAAAATCAGAAATTTGTTTCCTCTGACTCTAGACAATCATTACAGAGAAATATCCCTTGACTAGACATGCCTTGTTTAACAAGGATTCTTTTGGGGAAACTTGTTAATCACTCAGACCTAAACTTTTCACTTACTCATTTTTCTTGATTTTAACTCCAGACATGGTGAAGTTAAATAAATGTAAAAACTCAAGATTCATCATGTATCCTTTCATTTAATAATTTTAAATGCTGGGCATGGAGAAAGAAGTAGATCATATATCTCAAGAGGATGGTTTCTTTGTTTTGTTTTAGATTTCACCTACTTATTTGTCAGAGAGAGAGAGAGCACACAAGCAGGAAGAGCAGCACACAGAGGGAAGAGTAGGCTCCCTGGGAGTCCAATCTGGGACTCGATCCCAGGACCCTGGAATCATGACCTGAGCCAAAAGTAGATGCTTAATCAACTGAGCCATCCAGGCATCCTTTGGTTTGGTTTTAAATGAGGATGCTGGCTATTTCTTTTGTTGAGTTGAAAACATTTTGTAGTTTCCTGGAATTAGAAGACGAGGAAAAAATTAAAGGAAAATCACTGAGCTGAGATGGAATACTATGCAACCAGTAATTAGGTTTATTTTCAGAATATAGGGGCACTAGCTGACAATTTAATTAGTGCCACAATAGTCCATGTTGTCTCTTATTATTCTGTTTTTCCACTTGATTCAAAATGTTTTAGCTTAACTGATGATAATATTGGACAGTCTGTAGAACAGAATATGGTGTTGTTGTATTATAGGGCATCCAACTTTGCTTTGGGGTTCAGAGATCTTCTGAGAGTGCTAAAGATGAGACTATGTAGGATAAATAGGCATTTGAAGGGAAGCTAAGGGGTGGGCCATTGGAAAGAAGAGAAGGAAAATCTGAGGCACACAGAATCTTTTTGAATTTCCAGCTTTATTGAGATATTATTGACTAAAAACTTTTGTAAGATTAATGTGTGCATAATAATTTGATAGACATGTGTAGTGCAAAATGACTACCACAATGGGGTAAGTTATCACCTCTATCCTCTCATACAATTACTATATTTTTGTAGTGATAATATTAAGATCTATTCTCTTTCAAGTATCTAATATATTATTGTTAGTTACAGTTACCATGTTGTGCATTAGATCCCCAGAACTTACTTCTCTTATAGCTGTAAGTTTGTACAGGCTGATCAACATCTTTCCATTTCCCACTCCCCGCATTCACTGGTGATCATCATTCTGCTCTCTAGTCATATAAATTTCTCTTTCCTTAGATTCCTCATAGAAGTGAGAACTTACAGTTTTTGTATTTTTTTATCTAATTTGTTTCACTTAGCATAATGCCTTCCCAGTTTGTCTGTGTTGTTGCAAAAAGCAGGATTTCCTACTTATTTGTGACTGAATAATATCCATATTTTCTTTACATATCTATCTATCATATTTTACCTATCTGTCATATTTTATCTATCTTGATATATATATATGTATATATATATATATAATATTTTCCTTATCCATAGCTATCTATCATATTTTCTTTTCTATCATATATCTATCATATTTTCTTTATCTGAATCTTGACATGAGGCAACAGGTATAATCAAAGGTCAGATAATTTATTACTTAATATTTGATGTGAAGAATACTGAAGTGCTCTTAAAGCAATGGGAAGTCATTACAGGGTCTTAAGCAATTGAAACTGAAGGAAGGAAATGTTGGAAAATAGAATAGAAAAAAATTAGACATTTTTCTATGTTGTGATGCAAACTTGACTTTTCCACTCTTAATTTTCATGATTTGTCAAGTTGATTCTGCAGAAGGGATGATTACTAAAAGTTTCTTTCTAATTATGTATAAAAGCACTTTAGAGAGATAGCAGTCATTTCTTAGTTCCCTGCCATTCATTGAGTCTGTTGTGGAGAAGAAGAATGTGATTATTTGTTGCTCTTCTTATTTTTGTCTATACAACTGTGGATAGTACAATATCACTGGGGTCACATGATGTTCAATCAACACACCATTCTCTTATTTCAAAAGGAACACTCCATTCTACCATGACAGTCCATATGGGCAACCAAGCTCCTCATAAATGCAACTTTGAGTAAGATATGTCACAGTAGAAAGTATAAATAAATTGCCACAATTTTTACAAAATTTTAAATTAGTAAAATTACAAATTCTGTTTCCCCATACATGCTATTAAATGTTCAAAAACCTGGAAATCTTAAAAAGAAATCTATATTTGGCACACTAAAGAATACTTTAATTTTTTTTAATTTTGCTATTTCTCTAATATCTTAAAAGAAAAAGAATTTGTGATACTTAAGCATTCTAAAATGCAGGTGCATTGTGATACATTAATACAGTTTTCTATACTCATAAACTTGTCTATAAATAAATACATTCATATTTAAATTATATGTTTCCTTTGAAAGACAGTCAAAACCAATGTTTAAATTAATATGAGCAATTATTTCTTAAAGCAAGTGAACTATCTTATAGCCATTAATTTGTATTCCCCTTTGTTTCTTCTACTAGTACTTTGGAGGAAAATTAAGTCCCTTTACTCTATCTTTAGAGATTTAATTCACTGACATTTGTTGCTTATAAGCTATGAGTAAATAAGAAGGAAATAAAACCAAAGTCACAAACTTTATTATTATCAATTAAATAATTTTGACAGTATATTGCTTAATCTCTAACCTATGTTTTTATTATTATATCCACATTAACATGAGGGTTTAACAGAACCTAATCAAAATGTCTTCTTATCAGCAAAACAAATTATCTTAAAATTTCTTTGCAAAAATAAATCTCTCAAAATCGGTATTGTCTCTCTCTCCACAATGGCATATCTTTTTTGATTTGTTTCTCAGGTGTAATCTATAGACATAATGTAATGACACTTTATCAACTCCCTTAGAAATCTTAAATTTTAATAATCCTTATTTTCCTAAAAAGAAAATGCATTGAATAATTGAAACAATATACTGCTTATTAGTGCTAGTCACCAAATATTGATTGCTTTCCACCTTTCTGATATGGATAGGCTTTAAATTTGAGCTTTCTTGAAAATAGTGGTGACAGGAGATTAGCTGGAGGAAGGGACATGTATGGTTTCCAATTAGAGGTTTTAATTGCAGAGTAACCCCCCAATATGTATTTTCTATGGCTTTGATGACTAACAATGTTCTAGTGTCTACCAGTCTGAATCCAGCATTGAGGACATTACAGAAATAGAAGATATAATTCAGTCAATCCTTGGCAAGAAATAAGTCTTTGTGAATTTAAACCAGTGAAATTGTGTGTTTGTCTTTCACTAGAGCATAATCTATGGTAACAGATATGTATATGTAAAATAAATATATACATGTACAAAATAAACAGTGAAACTTTTTTTAGTTAAATTATTTTGTAATTGAGATAAATCTATTGTAAATGCCTTCAGTAGAAAAAGTTAGTGTCCACAATGGCAATAAAACTTGTGTTGCTGCCTCTTTATACACTATATTATTCACTAGACACAGTTTTTCTCTCCTGTGCCAACTTTTTACAGATGCAAGTCTGGAGATAAAAAACATGAATTTTTACAGGGAGAGAAATAATGAGTCCCCATGGGTAAGTTACCTTTGAGATTTCCAGGAGATAAACA
Source organism: Lontra canadensis (assembly GCF_010015895.1). Lineage (NCBI taxonomy): Eukaryota > Metazoa > Chordata > Mammalia > Carnivora > Mustelidae > Lontra > Lontra canadensis. Next base: position 19,240,522 of record NW_022630995.1, on the reverse strand, counting down.
TTTGCACATCATGACCTTAAACATGTCTCAGAGAGAAAAAATGACCATTGCAAAGTAGTTCTGTTTACCAAGTCAGATCTGTCAGACAGTGCACCTAGACCTCATAAAAAGTGACATCAAAAGTAACCAATTAAAAAAAAAAAAATAAGTAACCAATATAGGCAACAGAATCCAAATAACACTATGCACTTGTTGGTGTAACTATACTTATTCTGTAAGGTAACTTATCCAAGATAACAATGAAAACATATTCATTTGAGCTGAAATTTAAAGACATTTAAAGCTATAGAGATAATACTCTAGATTATATTTAATTATTTGATTTAATTTATTAAGTATCTAATAAACTTTGTTAAAATATTAAGTATTAACACAATGTTTGAAGAAGTTTCTATGGATCTACCATATATTATTTTCATTCCACTGCTAGATAGTGCTGTTTATTGTTTATTGACTTTTATTGTTAGATAATGACCAGAATGTAACATACAAGTTTAAGAAAACATTTTTTGTTTTGCTTTCAGTGTTCTTCCTGATTATTTCATTCAATAAATGCTTTCTGCAGTTCCTATGCAAAATTAATTAATTTTAGATCATACTATCCATATGATTCATTACCTTCAAATAATTTCAATATCTACTCTGCCATCCACTTATTTCCATGGTGATAACCCTAGACCTTGTCATTACCAATTACTGCCACCTTTTTTTTTTATTTCTTTTCATCATAACAGTATTCATTGTTTTTTGCACCACACCCAGTGCTCCATGCAATACATGCCCTCCCCAATACCCACCACCTGGTTCCCCCAACCTCCCACCTTCTACCTCTTCAAAAGCCTCAGCTTGTTTTTCAGTGTCCACAGTCTCTCATGGTTCACCTCCCCTTCCAATTTCCCTCAACTCCCTTCTCCTCTCCATCTCCCCATGTCCTCCATGTTATTTGTTATGCTCCACAAATAAGTGAAACCATATGATAATTGGCTCTCTCTGCTTGACTTATTTCACTCAGCATAATCTCTTCCAGTCCCGTCCATGTTGCTACAAAAGTTGGGTATTCATCCTTTCTGGTGGAGGCATAATACTCCATAGTGTATATGGGCCACATCTTCCTTATCCATTCGTCTGTTGAAGGGCATCTTGGCTCTTTCCACAGTTTGGCGACTGTGGCCATTTCTGCTATAAACATTGGGGTACAGATGGCCCTTCTTTTCACTACATCTGTATCTTTGGGGTAAATACCCAGTTGTGCAGTTTTACTGCCACCTTTTGATCATCTTGATGACCTTACTTTACTAATGAACTAGTTTAAATTTTATGGTCAGTTCTCATAATCATTACCTCTCATAAACCCTTGATTCCTCTTTCATTGGCTCTTACATGTATTGAAAATCTATAACTTCATTTAAATACAATGATCTACCCACTATGAGCTTAAACCTATGCAGATAAATCTCACAGAAGAAAAACAGCAATCACACTAATTGGTGTCCTTTTCAAAGTCATGACAGCCGGCCTCCAGGGGGTATAAAGCTGTCTAGAAACCACACAAAGTATCTCCAACCAACCCATTTCCCCATTGTCTTCAAGCATTCTTCTATACTTGCCCCACCCCCCCCATTCTTAATGACCTTTATTACTTCACAGAGAAAACTGAAGTAATTCTAAAAACCTTCATAGACTCCCATCACCACATATGGACTCTTTTTTACTCCCATGGACTCTTCCCTTCTGTTAACAGAACTCTCAATGCTCATTTCTCAAGCCAATTTCTTAGCACTTCATTAGGTAATATCCCCTGTCATCTATTCACCTCTCAGTTCCCAACTCTATATTGAATAATTATCATCAGCATATTTCCCCATTCTAAAAGGAAGAGGAGAAGGAGGAGGAGGAGGAGGAAGAGAGAAAGGAAAAGAAGAAAAAGGGAGATAGGAAAAATACTTCTGACTAAATTTACTCTTCCAGGTTCCAATTTATCTACTCCTTTTAGTAGAAAATACCCAGCAATGTCTATGTTTACATTTTCTCTAAAACCTATTGCAGTCAGGTTTCTTGTCCTTATCATTCAGCCAAATTGATCTTGTCAGGTTCATCAATGACATCCAAATTGCTAAATCCAATACCAATTTTAAACTTTAATTTTACTTGGCCTATTAATAACATTTGACACAGATAATAATATCTTTTCCAGAGTAGCACACTCTTAGTTTCCTCCCTGTTTTACTGGTTGATCCTTGACAGAGTCCATTGTTGATTCTTTTTTTGTTGTTGTTGTTGTTATTTATTTATTTATTTTTTTGTCAGAGAGAGTGAGCACAGGCAGACGGAGAGGCAGGCAGAGGCAGAGGGAGAAGCAGGCTCCCTGCTGAGCAAGGAGCCTGATGTGGGACTCGATCCCAGGACGCTGGGATCATGACCTGAGCCAAAGGCAGCCGCTTAACCAACTGAGCCACTCAGGCGTCCCTCCATTGTTGATTCTTGCCTATCTCCCAATCTTTTAATAACAGAGTGCTCCAGGACTCAATCCTTGATTCTTTTCTCTTCTCTGTTGAGATTTAGTGTTCTGGTTATCTTATTCTTCTATAGGCAATGACTTTTACATTTACTTCTCCAGCACTGTCCTCTCTCATGAACTCCAGAGACATAGTCAACTACTTATAAATATATGTGTATACATATCTTATTAATATATCGAGCTTAACTTGGACAAACTCAACTTCTGATCTTTTCTGCCAAGTCTATTTTGTCTTCATTCTTATTCATCTCAATGCAAAGGAACTCTTAGTTTTCCATTTTTCAGACCAATAATGGTGGAGTCAACCTTGATTCTTTCTCTCATACCTCAAAATCTTCTAAGGAAATCTGTTGTTATAATTTCAAAATATATCTCAGATGAGATTATTCTCACTTGCACTGCTATCCATTCTAAACAATCTACTATCAACTTCTTCCTGAATTATTATAACAACAACCTAACTGGTTTTCCTACTTTGCCTTTGCCCCATTTAAGACTATGCTTAACTCTGTAGCCATTTTAATCCTTAATACTACTCCTTTGCTAAAAAGCCTCCAAAACCTCTGCATGTTTCTCAGAGTAAAATCCAAACTCCCTAAAATGTCCTTTATGTCCTAGATAGGGGAACATGGGTGGCTCAGTTGGTTAAGTCTCTGCCTTCAGTTCAGGAGATGATCCCAGGGTCCTGGGATGGAGTCCCATGTCAGGCTCTCTGCTCAGCAAGGAGTCTGCTTCTCCTTCTCCCTCTGCCCTTCCCCCACCCATGTGCGCTCGCTCGCTCTCTCTCTCTCTCTCTCTCTCTCAAATAAATAAATAAAAATCTTAAAAAAATATGTATCCTAACTAATTTGCTATTTTCTCCACTTCTCTGATATATATCCTACAACCTACAGCCCTCAGCTTCTCTGATATATATCCTACAACCTACAGCCCTCCACTTCTCTGATATATATCCTACAGCCCAATCCGTGACTCACTGGGTACTAACACTTGGGCTGTTCATGGTCCTTGTGCTGGCTATTCCCTCTGCAGATATTAATAGATCTAATTGATTAGCTCATTCTCATCTCAAATGCTCAAACACCACCTTCTCAATTAGGTATCTTTTGATCACTTTCTTTAAAATAGCCAACCATCCTTACTCCCAGCACCCTTAAATCTCTATACCTTTTGTTATTTATTGCATTTATCATTTTTTAATATACTGTCCAGAAAAGTTAGCATAGCAGGGTTGACTGTTATCTTTTAAAAGATCTACTTACAAGACTGACACTTGCCAGGCATCTGGGAACTTGGGACGTTTCTTACAATCTTACTAACTGTGAAAATGACTCAATGTGAATAAACTGCTTGTGTAAGTTATATGGTTTATGCTGAAAATTTTGTTTTCTTTTGTTCTGTTTTGTTTTCTGGGAGACACGGATTTAAGTGCGTACCAGAGAGGGAGTGCATATATGATCTTCTGCCAATAAAACTCTGGGGACTAAGTCTCCACTGAGCTCCCTTTGTTGGAAATATTTCGTTATATAATAGTCATTATATTTCATTATATATTGTTATAATTTGTTGGTGAGGGAATTAAGTGAGTCCTACATGACTCCATTAGAAGACAATTCTAGAACTTTGCTCCTGGTTTCTTCCAGACTTTTCTCTGCACCTTTTTGCCTTGCTTATTGTACTTTGCATCCTTTCACTGTAATAAATCATGGCCATGAGTCCAACTATATGCTGAGCCCTGTGACTCCTACTAATAAATTATTGAATGTGGAAGTAGTCTTGGAGAGTTCTCATATATACAGCATGGCACTTATTTATGTATTTTTCCATTATTTATCTCTTCCAATTATAATATAAGTTTCAATGACTGTTTTTTTTAATCAGTTTTGTTCCCTGTATATCCCATGTCAAAAAATATCCAAATTATATTCTGCATCTCATCTTTTTCTTCTGAACTATAGGCTCATACAATAAACTATGTAAAATTAATATATGAAAAGTTGCATTTCACCTTGCTATCTTCCCCAAACACAATGTCAACAAATGGCAACATTCTGGATCTTAATAGAAAGTCCAAAAATACTGAACCTATACTGAATAGTTCAGTAAGACTAATATATTCTCCTTCTGTTGCATCTCTTGATTTTTTCCATTCCCCTCCATTTCAACTTCATTTAGAAAGTAAGTTGATTTAAACATAGGTATAAAGGCTTTAAACTTATTACCAATTACAGTTATTGGCAAACATGGGGGGTGGTAAGTCACTAAGGTAGGGTGGTAGGTGAGAGAATTGAAAAATCTTTGAGGAGAAGAGAGAACAGAGGATAGTACATTGGAAGAGTCACTTCCAAGAACAGTAAAATAATTCAAAGTTTTGAAAAGTAAGAGTAGGAATAAAGGTTAGTTACTCATAGTTAATAGTTACCTGTGATAAAGGGTTTGGTGGTTCGTATATTTTGGTGCTATGAAAGTCAAAACTCCTTTATGGGCTAGGAAATGTGAAATGAAGAAGAATGATCTAGAAACAATGGTGAGGAGAAAGGGAGAGATCCAAGCCAGGAGGTATAAAGCATTACAGGGGAGAAATAAAACAAAACAAAACAAACAAACAAAACAAACAATTTACTAACAGTGAGAGCCTCCATTTTTTATTGCACCTCATTAATAGAGGGAGATAAACCATAAGTGACTCTTAATCTCACAAAACAAACTGAGGGTTGCTGGGGGGAGGGGGGTTGGGAGGGGGGTGGGGTTATTATGGACATTGGGGAGGGTATGTGCTATGGTGAGTGCGGTGAAGTGTGTAAACCTGGCGATTCACAGACCTGTACCCCTGGGGAAAAAAATATATGTTTATAAAAAATAAAATTAAAAAAAAAAAAAATTTAGAGGGATACAGTCCTGGAGGAAAGCTCGGTTTCAGTTACAGCAAAAAAGTGAACACAACGTTTATTACAAAGGTTGAAGATATGAGAAATCTCTGATGCTTAATCAAAAGTTCAGAGAGTTTAGTTGAAAGTTTTCCTGGCAAAAACAAGGAAATGACAATTATTTTACATTTGTTCCAGATTTCTATTTATTTATACTCTACTTATATCTTACAAATTCAATATTTTAATAATTTCCTATTTGATTTATGGGTATTTATTTTTTATTTTCAGCATATTAGGTCTTACCTATTTTAATTTAATGATAAATGTGTTTTAAAGTAATGACTATAAACATAATCCTTTCTTTGCTTCTCTTTAATAGAAATACATACCAACCAATGAAATTTATATTTCTAAGTAAAGTTGTAGAATCCTTTCAAACCATTACTTTTTTTGTTGTGTTTTATGTGTTTTATGATATTGACTATATCTCATATTACAGTGTGAACCAAAAGAGAGCCATAACCACATCTACACCTGTAGTATCGTATTGGCAGTCCTTAGCACAGTGCCTCACATGGAAAGGTGCTCTAGGAAAATGTGCGGAATGAATGACTGATTCTATATACTTTGGAAATTTTAATCTCTTTGAAATTTTTTATTGGGGTGCTGCTGTGAATCTGTATTCAGAGATGCTGACAAAAATTGCTAGAAATCTTTCTGAGGTGCCAGCAATATCTGCTGATGTGCTAACTGGGCCTCTTGCACACCACTGGTAAGAAACACATTCAGGACAGGAGGCTGCAGATACCAAGGAGGCAGTGCTGACTGCTGCAGGAATGCTGTGGGAATGACACAAAACACAAGAGCTCAGAAAAAGAAGCCCCTTCTGCCTACTGTTTCCCTCCAGTGCCCTCTACTGATAAGGCTTAACGCTGTGCTGGATGGGAAATGCTAGATGTTAACAGGGCCCACACCCAGCATCACAAACCAAGCCAAGGGAGGGTAGACTTAGAGCTGAAAGGTGACACGTTGATAACTGACCCACGTGTTTATTTTATTTTTTTTATGATTTTTTTAAAGATTTTATTTATTTATTTGACACAGAGAGAGAGAGAGAGAGAGAGAGATCACAAGTAGGCAGAGAGGCAGGCAGAGAGAGGGGGAAGCAGGCTCACCGCCAAGCAGAGAGCCCAATGCGGGGCTCCATCCCAAGACCCTGCGATCATGACCTGAGCCGAAGGCAGAGGCTTAACCCACTGAGCCACCCAGGCACCCCGACCCACGTGTTTAGATTCCATCTTGACTAAGAGTACTTGTAACAAGAAACACATGTCTTCCCTGCATTCAGATATGGAAAGAAAATAGTTTCTTTATCACTCATCCTCATGAAGAAAAGCTGCTGAGTAGCAGAAAACAAACACACACAACAAAACACACACTATTTTAATTCAATCCTTTACATTTATTACAGTGTTATAATTTAAACATTTATTTTAGATATATATTTAGTATGGTTATACTACATGCTCAGTCTTTTAGATTTCCTCTCATTCCTACAATTGCACTCAAAGATGGCTTTAAAGATGTGAGACCTGAGGTTTATACAGCCTCTTAGTGATGAGGTGAAAAGAATCCTTCGAGCTACACAGCATCCTCTGGACCATTTGAATGTCTCAGTGAGAAAGTACATGGTGTTCTCTGTTACCCTTACTGGATAGTTTGAGAAGTAAGACTGGTTCTATCTGCATTTTGAGCTTTGTTATTTACTATCATTATCATAATCTATATGTAGGCTATCCTTTGGCCTCTACTACCTCAGTGTTAGGTGTTGTCTTTCACATCCTGTTATTATTAAGTAAAAGAATTTTTTTGGGTGATCAATTACAGAGGTTGTGATAATCACCAATTCAATTTTATGTATCTACATGTGCTGCAATTTTGCGATCCCACCAACAACTGGTTTATTTCTAGCTTTCTTGGGAGACATAGAGACTGCTAATAGCTGGCCTAGAAATACATGACACTAGTCTTTCAGGGACCACCTCATAATTAAAAGGTGTTTCTAAAAACTATGCATCTTGATGTTTACCTACAAAGGTTGGGGATGGCAGAGATAAAATCTGTTTCTTCCTACTCACCCTTTTATTCTCTGTTGTCCTTCAGAAGCAAAACAACATGTAGTTAAGCTTTGTATTTTTTTTTTAATCATATCTCACTTCTTCCCTACTCTGACTTCATGGTTAAGCTTTATTGTATAGTACAAGAGATCAGCTTACTGACAAGTGAGCCAAAACTGAGAATTATTCCAGAAAAAGTATTTCATTAATATACAAAATGTACTTACTGCAAATATATATGATGATGATTTAATATTCTACATAGATAAAAATTGCTTTCAAATCAGTAAGAGAAAAATTCTCAATGGGAAAAAATAGTTTGACGGGAATAGTGTATATTCAACAGAATAAATATAAATGCTTAATATTCACTATAGGCCAAGTAAATATAGAACAAATGCCATTTAAAATGTGTATGTATATATGTATCAACATATTTGTTTATCAAATTCACAAAGATAAAGGAATAATGGTAATCCATATTTGCAATAATATAACATACATAATTGGCTTGAACACCTGAGTTAGAAGTCACTGAAAGACGACATTGCAAGGCCAAACACACCATGACAGACAATCAATTAAAAAAAAAAAAAAGATATTACCATCAGAAACACCTTATGGGAAAAAAAAAAAAAGAAAAAAGAAACACCTAATGGATCTCGAGAAACAAAAAATATCCTTAACACTTGGGAGTAAATAGAAACTCTGAATTACACTGACTTGTGTGGGCATGTCTGAACATATTTTAGCTTAATCATAGATAAATTTCTTACAATTATCATCAAGTTTTTATAGGAAAAAATAGAAGCTAAAAATATGTAGTCTCTCAGTGATTAAGAAATGACTTTAAGATGCTGCAGGCTAACAGGAATGAATAGTATGAAGACAGAATTCTGTAGGTTATGTAGCCTCTGTTAGTTTAACTACTTAGACCCCTTCCTAATAACTATAAAGGAGCTATTAATCTGTATCAATTTACTTTCTCATTTAAGCAATATATCAATTACAACCGATTTAATAGAAGGCATATATATATACTACAGTACAAGCTAAGTTAGTACAACAAAAATTCTTAAAATATAAGAGCTTAATTTGCTTGGATAATAGAGGAATATTTCTTTCACACATAATAGTTCAGAAATGAGTTATCTAGAGTTAGTGGGACATGTCAACCATCCTCTATGTATGACTTCCACAGTTGCTCTGTAATCCATCTTTTCCCAGCCAATAACAAGGAAAAAAATAAGTAAAGGACCTGTGTCGTGCTTTTTAAGAAAATGACTTACTTTGCCCCTTTTGTTTACCTCCACAATATTTTCTTTCAAACTGAAAGGACAGACAGTTTCTTGCAACCACACACAGGTGCAAGGGACTCTGAGGTTGTGTTCTTCAGCTGCGTAGTCACACTCAACTAAAACTTAGGAATTTACCTACAAAACAGGAGAAAAATATCACTTTTTTACCCTACTAAATGCTCAAGTTCTCTGTATTAATGTAGCTGTTTGCTCATGTACTTACAAAAGTGGATGTGTAATGTTCTAGTTTCCATTGTCTTCATCTTGACTGAACCATGTTCTCTCCTTTGTGATTGTAATGTTGTATGTTGTACCTCAAACAGAACTTTTTAGGGTTGATGGTCCCTTCCTTCCTGGAGCTTGATTTGGAAAAAAAAAAAAAAAAATTCCCAATTTATCAGAAAAACAACAACAACAACAACAACAAAAAAACACTATTAAAATCACCTTACTAACAACCAAACAATTTATGCATTACTTCAGAACATTATGATGCAGAGTAGCTTAGCACTCAGGCATATACCAAATCTATTAAATATGACAGAATTACTTAAAATTTTCTGATAGATACACAGTCCATGCTCACTTGCTATATTTTTATACCTTCTTTTTTTTCAACCCATGACAATTTGGTTTCTGTCCTTTATACTCCTAATCACTAAACCTGAAGTAAATTCAGCAAACAGACATGAGAATGGAAACTTCAGACATAAAACTTGAATGACAGTCACATTATCACGCAGACAACTAAAATATCAATGAAATAAGTAGGAAATATAGTGAAAAGAGAGATAAAACATGTGCATGAGTGTTCACATATTGCCTGTAAGTTTATCTGTAGATAAGAAAAGACATCAATTTAAGTGTATGGCAATAAAAAGTAAATAAAAAGGAAGATTAAAGTAGCAGTTCAAAGAAACAGAGCTGTATAGATATTAAACATATGGTGAGTGATTTTATGACACCCTCTGGGTACCATTAAAACACCCACAAGTAATCTGATTACTTGTCCCATCTGGAATCCACAAAGCTTCAGGTTAGTTGCTGTGTACCTAACTGCATGCCCTCAAAATAATTGGTGTTGTCTTAATTTTTTTTCCTATTAGCATTCTCCATCACTGCCAAAAATGACATGAAAAGAGTATCCAAAGTGCATAACTAAATATGGCAAAGGAGTTTCATCTGTTATTTTTATTTTATCTCATTCAGTCTCTTTTCATTAGAAGTTTTGAAGAGTGAAAAACATTTTTATTTCATCTTGCCTCATCTAGTGTCTTTTGTTTAGAAGTTTTGCTGATTTGAAACACATCATAGTCTGTCCCAATTAATATGCATGTGTGTATGTGTATATGATTTCTATATGTATCACTTACTGCAAGTCAAGCAATTCTAATGCCCTTTAAATCAGTAGGTAGAAACTTATATTATTTATATGATTTGCTTTTGTGTACTACTACACCTTCCCTAAAATTTGTCTGCGTTTTAGACATTTCTTAGCAGTTCCAATTTGAAAACCACTTGCCAAAATATATTTCAATAATTTTTTAGTGCTTTCAAATAAATTATTATCTTAGAATTTATCCTCAAAGACAGTTAATTTAATGGGACATAAGCCTAGGAATGTACAAAAATTAATTATTTCAACTTTATATATTGTAATATAAACTAAATAAATAATCCTTTGGTAACATTTTCCTCTTTTCTCTCTTTTTTTTACTGTTTTCTTTGTTTCTGACTTGTTTTTTAAGGTAGTGAAATGATCAATGACAATAGAAATTCTTTCACAGTGACTTATAAGTTAATATTCAGTCTTTAGCAGGTCAGGGAAGGCTAGTAAGTCCAAAGATAGTACCTTTAACAATAGCAATTTTCAAAATGAACTTTCTGGGAATTACTTGAGCTATGAAGAAGACCAAATATTTATATAATTTTATTCTAAATTCTCATTTCCCATCTGAAATGCACTTAAACTTATTTTCCTATTTAATACCCATGGATATGACTATTTTTAATTGTGGTTTCAAAGTTTTCCCAGTTTAATAAAATTATCTTTATTTTCCTGCACCTTTCATGTTAATTTCAACTCATTTTTCCATAAGCCATTTAACTGTCATGATTTTCCTTTTTAAAGTATTCATTAGAACTCTCATATTCAAAACAACTTCTCTTAACTTCCAATTTAAAAAAAAAAGGGGGAATGGAAATGAGGAAATGAAAAAATATCTAACACTAATAAAATTGAATAAGTCAGACAACATAAGGAGAGAATATCGGACAAAAACAGATGAAACTAGATTAAATTAAAATATTCTAATTTTTACAAAGTCTCATCTCTGTATCAGAATATGGGTAGCAACTTATTTCTATGCAAATAGTTTTTGGAGGTTGGGAAGGATGGAAAATAAAATTTCACTTCCCTCTTATACTACCGTCATCTCTTCAAATCCATGCAGAGGTATAACTACATATGAACTAAGTGGGAAATGGCAAAGAGGTAATATATGTGAGACAGACCCACTGGAATGCAATAGGTAGATTCTTGGTAGGCAATATAAGACTTAAACATAAAGCCTGAAATGGGAGCAGAGAAGGAAGGATATTTAATCATCACCATAGTGGAAAATGAATAATCAACAACACACATCTGCTATTATTACCAACAAGGAGTCTGGTCTAATCTTTCCTACTTCTAGATGAGTTATCAAAATATAACAAAAATGGAGCCTAGGGAAATATACTGTGGAACAAGGTGAATGGAACTGCATTTAATTTTCTTTTGGAAATCCAATTTTGCAATTATTCTCTCAGGTTTTAAATTTAAAGGTAACTTTAAACATTACCCACCTCTTTATGAGTATTGTTTACATCATTTAAAAATGCATTTTCCTAGATTTACACACTGAGTCATCAAGAATTGCTTAGGAATAAAATCGTTGCATTTTTCTCTAACTTTGATATGAAAAGAATGATCCCATCATTAATTTTTAAAGATATGTTCTTTAATTTTGAAATTACTTATTTCAATACATAATGGATTTTATGTGCATATATTTGCCTATATACATATGCATGATTTATATTATTATAGCCTTAGATATATATAAAATAACTATATGTAATGACATTTTTGTTCACAGGATTTCAGAAAGACATAAGTATTTTTTAATTAAAATATGAATCATTAAGAAAATTTTTGGCATTATAAGGTAATGTGTATATAATTAAAGTGTATACATGTAGGCATTCTTCCTATTTTTTGTATGTGTATATATTTTAAGTGTTGTAGCCACTATAGAATATCTCCTAAACATCAGTGACAACCTACTCATTCTCTTAACTTCCTCTACTATAAAGATAAGAATGAAAAATATTCATCTTTCTTAAATTGCCTGGCAGTTAGGGGTAGTCAGGTACCATAGTTCTGCCCAATTGGATATAAGCAGAAGTACTTGTGGATGATTGTTTTTTTTTTCCTCCTTCCTTTTAATAAAAAAGTCAAAATTAATGAGGTGATGGTTTGGAGCTTTATAATTTCTTCTATCCTGGAACATAGACTTGAAGCCTAGAGATAAAGCAGCCATCTTGAAACAAATCCTACACCAGGAACTGAAGGGCAAAATGAGAGAAGGAGCAGGGGTCATTTATGACCTCACTGAACTGTTATAGGGACACTGGCCTGCTTTGAGATCAATAAATCCATAATTGTTAAACTACAATATTATCATTTTCTGTTATTTCCAATGAAAGGAATGCTAACTGATATAACCAATTCATAAATTTTGGAAGTTTTCTTGATGATTTACATTTTAATAAAATATATCATTCCATGAATGCCTTCATGAAAGCCTATATATAGGAAATATATTTTAAAGAATAGTGACAATAAAATAGTACTTTCTGTTTTTAATTTTTTCTATTGTTTAAGTTTTTGATAATAGCTGCATTGATTAAAATATTTACAAGTAGAAATCTTATTTTTAATATAACTATAATATTATTTTCACATAATAGCATCAATTTTACTTGAATAACCTGAAACATGTCTCCCTTCAAAATAAATCAATAAGTTATTGAAATCAGAAACCAGTACTGACATCAGCAAATATCTGTTGATTTTTTAATATGGTGCTAAAGTAGGCTTTACTGAGGAAATAAAATGTTATTTTTTACCAGAGATAATATCAAAGAAAACTTCATATGAACAAAGAAAGCAAGAGTAATATGCAAATATCTTCCCAAAAGACTTAACACATACCCAAATTGTATAACAAGCCATTCTTACCTGCTTCCTGAAAATTCCCTAATCTCAATGGTCTGCTATCACTTTCTGTGAAGTGAGTATCAACTCTGTTTACCAGCAGAAGTTCCCTGGTCTTTGTCTGCAGGCACTGAAAGAACCAATAATGGTTTCATATTGGTTAATATCTATAATATATTTATACTTTTTAACATCTTCAGTAAGATATTAATTCAAGTGAATAAACTCAAATGCCTATTTCACTGTATATCATAGTACAATCTGTATTACAGTTGTCTAAATCTGTAATATACCAATACTGTCCTGCATTTATTGCTAAGCACCTCTCATAGACTACTGAAGTAAAGGATGCATAAAGTGAATTTTATATGCATATAATAGATCAACATGCCTGAATGAGCTAATTTTGGATAGGATACTGAATTAAGTCTGCACTGATCAAATGCAGCTGGTTTGATACCCCAAACAACTGGATTTTATTCATAATTTTAAGAAGAAAAAAGCCACAATATAATTCATCATGAACATTAATTTGGTGTTTGTGAATAATAAAAAGAAACTGAGTAAATATGAGAAAGATGGCAGAAAAGCAAAAAAGAAAGGAAGGATATTTATAGATATTTTCAATAGGCATTGTATCCTTTCTCAATACATTGATCAGTTTCATATAGCACCATAACTGTATATTTTCTTCCAAGAAAGTGTTTTTGTTTTTTTTTAACTGTATAGTATCTACTTCAGTTATTTCAGAAAGCAGACACTCAATAAAATTCTATTGAAGATTGAACTCATTATTTCTTTTCAAAAACATGATTTTTGCTTCCTTTTGTTTTCTTCCTTAGACTCTGATGGATGAGAATTTTGTGATTTGAATTCATTATGAATTATGTCAAATTGTGTCAAATTTGTAATTGTGCTAAATCCTTCCATGTTTGATAAGCTATTCAATAATAAATATGTACACTATTTTGCCAGTATTCCTAGAAACCTTATCATCTCCTTTTCTAATACAGCATTTGAACCTTCACATTGAGCAATGATAACACCTATAATTGAATATGTCAATAACAAGATACAAAATTCAATTTAAATAGGTTATTGTAATGAGACTGATTATATTATTATGGTATCATGAAAATAGATGAAAGATTATAATAGATTAAATATTTCATGCTAATTATTCTGCTATTGAAATTTGTGTTTTTGTTTTTGTCACAGTTGAATTGTGGCTGCTTATCATAAAGCTACTAAAGGGAATTCTGGATCTACATAATATCTAACATCTGCATAAAAACAAATAAATCACTGCAATTATTGGCCTAGTAGGGTTATCCATAACAAATATACAATATTTTCACTTTGTTTTCTGACATTTTTACCTTGTCTCATAGATGCAACATATACTTGGAATTAGAAGGGTTGGTAGGGGAAAGAAGAGAAAAAAGTAAAAACACAAGGCAGACCTCACATAATCATTTATTTGGATTCATTATTAATTTCTTGAGAACAAAATTTTTCAAAAAGTCGTAATTTAATCAACTAATATAGGTATACATTTCCATGAAAGTGGGAAACAAGAAAAATATATTATGACTAATTATCAAGGAATCAAGTATTATCACATTGAATTTATAAAGTCTGCCTGCAGAAAATTTACTGTTAAGACTTTTTGTACGGTAATTAGCAAAAAACGTCCTTATAAGAAAATTAATGTCTTTTAGCACCCCATAGCATTTTCCATTGAATTTGTTCTAAAAATGCAGTATATTAAATTTTTAAAAAATATTTACTTATGTTTGATATTTTAAAAATCTTTATGTCATCAATATTTTTCCTTTATCTTCAAAATCATTCTGTACCATTATCTATCCAGTTCTGTGCCTGAGGAGACTGAAGTTCATGGACTGAGTCAACAGGCTCTCTTGCCCTTGGGCTACCTACAGGCTTCAGGACTATGGAGAGAAAACTAGTGGATGGGTGACAATGAAGATGACCTATCCTTTCAGGCTCCTTTTTTGTCTGGCTACAACTTGGCTATGACTTTGTTCCCAACTGAAGGCACAGCTTCTATCAGGTTGGGCTGCAGCACTGTCTTCAGCTTCTGGAACTCTCTATCCTCTTGACCCTTTGAATACTAGAGCTGATGACATTCCTCCATCTTCTGGGGTTAGCCTGGAGGCTTCACCATTCTTTGTTCTTCTTCACCATGCCCATGTTTTTGTAGTCACCATATTCAATTCTTTTTAATTATTCCATTTGTGTACACCATCTGGTTCTTGCTGGGATTTGGATTATTACTTTTTTCTAAAAATGTAGTATAGTGTTTTCATGTTGAAATGTTACAACTCAAGTATCCAATATTACCAAAGTTATTTATGTCAGATTTTTAATGTATTTACTTAAATACATTAAATGGCATGAGCATTTTAAGTGATCTTCAGTAAATACTAACTACACATTTGCCTCCTTAAAGTATGGTTAGGTCTAATTTAATATTTGTTTGATGTGTAGGGTCATTATAATAGAAATATTTTATTAACACTGATAGTTTTAACCTCATGTATAAATATAAATGGCATGGATTGAAAAACACTTTCCAAAATTGTCCCCTAGAAAGGATTAGCATTCATACTATTACTATCATAAGAAGATATTTACTTCTCAAGGAATAACAATATTTTTAAATTCTTTAAAAATTTTGCCAAAGACAATAAGTAACATTTTATTATTATTTTAATTAGCATCTTGATTGCCAGTGAAGTTAAATTTATTTTCATATGCTAAATGGTAATGTGCATTCTTTTTTAGTGAAATATCTTCTCACAGTTTTATCCATTTATACTTGAGTGATTAAATTTTACAAGACTCTGATGCCAATGTTTCTATTGAAGGTAAAATATGAATGGTGATGTTATCTATTGTTATATGGATGGTGAGGTCATCCATATCTGGTTTAGGAAAAGGAGGGCATTTCTGAGTGTAGGTGATAGTTTTGTTTTGGAGAAATGACAATTTTGTGGTGATTAAATGACATTGAAATAGATATGGGTAGCTGACTGTAAAGTTTACTAGAGCCAGGTAGAGAGATTTATACTAAAAATACAGAGTTGATAGACTTCAAAATATATATAATGCAAATCATGTTAGTAAAGAGTGTATAAACAGGAGAAATGGGACATTATAAACAATAACAAGTTTATGTGGTGAGCTTGAAAGAAGTTTATATAGAAGTAGTAGGGTAGAGGGAAGAGGAGAATTAGAAACATGTAATATCTCAGAAAGTAAATGAAGTGAGATAATTCAATATTATCACATACTGATAAAGGTAAAATAAAACAAAAATAAAATTATGTATTATGTTATTAATAAAAGAGTTTATTAATGACTTTTGAGAGATATTTCCCTTTTATAGTAGAACTAGCAGCATTAGGTTCAAGAGATCATGAAAGCTGAGTAACTGGGGATAGGAGAATAAAAAATAACGAAAGGACTTATTGTAAAGGAAAAAGAGACATCTTTGTTTATGGGAAGATGTGGAGCTGAGGGAGTTTAGTTTAGTATTAAAAAATGAAACATAGGAGGGAATTAAACGTATTTGAATGCTAATGGGAAGAAATTAGATTGGTCAGAAAACCTCAAGACACAGGAGATGATAGGGGACCAGTACATGGATTTAGTTAACGAAGACGTCAGAAAAGGACAAGATCCAGAGATTAAACTGAAAACTAAGAAGAATCAAAACCTTGTAACAGGAAGAACTTGGAAATCGTAGATGAAAATGCAATTATGTGTGTCAGTACATTGGCATTAAACTAAGTTAATTTTATTAGTTTGATGGCATGTAGATTCTTTGGAAAATGGAAGCTAATTTTCATCAACATGATGGGAAGATAAAGTGGATGGTAGGACTAAATATTTGAGTATCATAGAAAAGTAACTACTGAGGAAAAGCAATAGACTGGGAGCAGATATCTGGTAAAAGATTTGTCTCCAAAATATACAAAAAGTAGTTGCAACTCAAGAAGACAATAGCACAATAAAAACTGGATAAAAATATTAACAGATATTTCACAAAAGGGGATATGTAAATCTCTAATTAGCATATTAAATAATACTCGACATCATTAGTTGTTAGGCAAATGCAAATCAAAACGATGAGGAGATACCAGATACAACTTTACACCCTCTAGGTTGGCTATAATAAAAACTAAACAAAAAATAGACGATGACAAATGTTGACAAGGATGTCAAGAAAAAAAACCTTCATATACAACTGCTGGATGGGAAAATTAGCAGTTATATTGGGTAACAGTTTGGTAAGTTCTCAGAAAGTTAAACATAGGGGCATCTAGGTGGCTCAGTCATTAAGTGTCTGCCTTCAGCTCAGGTCATGATCCCAGGGTCCTGGGATTGAGTCCGGCATCAGGCTCCCTGCACTGCAGGGATCCTGCTTCTCCCTCTCCTTCTGCTGTTCCCCTTGCTTGTGTTGCCTCTCTGTCTCTCTGTCTGTCAAATAAATAATTAAAATCTTACAAGAAAAAGAAAGTTAAACATAAAACTACCTATGAGTTGTTTTACTCATAGGTACATAAGAAAGAGAAATGAAAAAACAGTATGGCCAATCAAAGACTTAACACAGGTTCTTATAGTATCATAATTCATGATAACAAAAACCTGGAAACAACCAAAATGTCCATCAATTGGTTAATGTATAGCTAAAATATAAAATATCTCTATAAAATGGAATATTATTCAACAATAAAGAGAAAATAATGATGCATGCTATTTCATGAATAAACCTCAAAACTCTGAAGCAAGATACAATAGACCACATATTATACAATTAATTTTTAGGAATTTTCCAAAAAGCAAATTTATAGATAGTAAATAAATTAGTAGTAACCTGGGACTATAGGTAGGAACAGGAATTAACTATAAGTGGCATAAGGGATTTATTAGAGGAATAAAATGTTCTAAAACTAATTAATGATGATGGTGAACAATTTGTGTAAGTTAGTAAAAATCACTAAATTGCACACTTGAAATGGGTGAATTTTACGAGTAAAATCTGACTCAATAAAGTTGTTTTAAAAAATAGTTTCTGAGAATTTCAAGGCTTTGTGAGTAATGTATGAAAAAGATATCAAAATGGGAATCTTTCTGAGTCTATTTTAGCTAAATATGCAAAAGACCAAGTACAAAATAGTAGAGGTCAACTTATCCCACATTCTATTTAAAGATGTTGGAAAACTTCTCTAGGTATTATGATGAAAATTCTTTAAAAAATGTTGTGGTTTTTAGTTCTTATAAATATATAAAAGAATGAAAAGTAAAGAATTTTAGAGGAGAGCCTTAGGGAGATTACCAGGAGAGTTTAATGTTTGTCTCCTAGAGTAAGGGACAGTGGGAGCTGTTGTTTGATTTATTCATCACTTATGTGAATAACTACCTGCCTTGCTGCTCTGATGGTAGAGAAAGAAGAGTCTTCATTAGAACTGATCTGCAGTCTCAGAACTTGTTGGGTTAAAAGAAATAAATTTATTTTGTGTACATTAAACTTGAGCCAAGTAGGAGAGATAGAGCCATTTGGGGCCATCTTGAAAGCATTTCGTCTAAGAAACCTTTCTAAATAAGCAATGGGATCTCAACAGCGTGTCTAGGTGAACCAACAAATAACAGAGGCCAAAAGTGAATCAGAAGAGTCCAGCCAAAGGAGGCTTTACTTATATTAAGAAAAGGCAGGTGAAAAATATCCAGGGATAGGGTATCTCTGACAAACCAACAGAACACTTCAAGATGTCCAGGTTTTTGAATCTCTTCAAATCAAGAAAGCATTAATGTCATATAATGATATTAACAAGCAAATAAGGTCTTTTCTTTCTCTCCATTACTTTTTTGAGCCCCAAACTATTCCAAATCACAGTTGGAAATCTACAACTAAAGAGAATGAGGAAGATCAGAGAAAGAAAGAAGAGCCCCAATTTTTCCTATTTCTAAGAACAGGCTTGATCTAGAAAAAAGCCAGGAATGAGGGAGGAATAAATTAAAAATGAATATCAGAGTTTTGGGCATTATATGATATTGAATTATTATTTTCTAAAATTAAACTGTTACTTATATCTATAGTTACCAGAAGCTTTTTATTGTCTGAGTGTGATTTGAAAAATTTCATGCTAGAGAACTTGTTCCACATAGTAGGTTTAAAAGAATATTGATGGAGAAGCAAATTGTCATTTGGTTTTATCGTATCAAATTCCAAGTTAAGAAAAAGAGACTAACTGGCATTATGAAAAACCCAGTTGAAATGAGGGATGATAAAATTTATAGTTATCTACAGTCATCTGAGTGTGTGATTTTTTTTTTTCTTAATAGAAAGAGATAGGGTAGTTAAAGAGCAGACAATGGAACCACACTGCCTGGATTTTAATCTGGTTGTACCACAAAATGGCCATATAATTTTGGTCAAATTACTTAAATTCTTCTTATCTTTATTTTTTTTCTCTTATCTCTATTTATTTGCTTTTTTAAAACATGGATTAATGAGACTACTTACTTTAATGAATGTGAAGATTATGAAGTTCTTATATGTTAGCTCGTAAAATAGCAAATTGTACAGGGTAAGTATTCTATTGTTATTTATTATTATTATAATATTATTATTATTTTCTTCAGCAGCTCTCAGTTGCCTATATGTAGAATGGGGACTTGATAACGTATGAATATTATACACAACTGAGAGGTGATACAATGGAAAAATAATGGGGGTGTTAAGAAAATATATAAATTGTCTAAAATCAAGAATTACAGAACCTATGCTAGATGGGGGGAGTGTAAGAGAAGGTGAGTGCTAATAGTTAAGATGTAGGATGATGACTTTTTTGTGACGTAAATGAAAATATATTAAATAATCACATATTATGGGATGAATGCCATAGTTTAGTAAAACATGGAAGGGTATAGAACCAGAGGTCTGGAGGATATTCCAGAAGAAATATGGAAGTATGAATTAAGTATTTGAATTAGTGGATCTGGAAATAGAATGTTAGGTATGGAATAACTTCATGTGGTGAGAAAGACCTAGGGTTGACCATGGATATGACATTTAGAATAGAACAGTGAAAAAGAATGAAGAGAAACAGATGAGGAAAGTCAGGATTTGGGTATTCAGTAATTTGTGTATGGTTTTGAAGATCGCTTAGAATATTGGCAAGTTATAGAAAAAATAAAACTTCAAAGAATGATGATAAATAACTGGGAATTTAAGAAACGTAAACAGAGAGGAAGAATGGAGTATGGCACATATGGATTTCATTAGCTACACTGAATGCACAAGTCTGATCATAATATTTGGTACATACAATTTGCCATACATGTATAACTTTAATAAAGGTGTGCACCTTAGAGGAGCTGTGATTTTCTTGGTCTTGGAAAGCAATGGTCTGGAAAACACAACATGGAATGAGGAGGGTATGATCTCATATCTGTCCCTATGTCAGAATCTGACAGAGATGATGGATAATTATAATGGGAGTTTTTGTGGGTTATGGCATCAGAAGCAGCTTCCATCTGAAAAAGCTGCAGGTAAAAGAGTGTAATTAGAGAAGGGTCAGGCATTATTTAAGATGAAGAGGTAGAAAGAATAAATAAGGAGTTGAAGCATATAAAAAGTTTATTCACCATAGGGTGGTATAGCATGGAAAGATTTAGGAAGGAGAACAATGGAACCTGATCACATTTGTCCACTGCATTGATGGTGCCATGCTGATATATCTATCTGTAGACCAAAAATATTAACTGCTCCCATACATCTTGGTATGTTACATGTCTAGCATAAGATAAAAGCCTCATTCATTTATTATAGGCCAGACATTATTCTAGCACTTCAATATAACTGGGAAAAAATAGAAAACAATATTGGCTGAAAAGCAACAGATAATAAACAGAAAACAATATGAATAAGTTATATAGAAAGTTCAAAGTGTCATGATATTTAAAAAAAAAAACTAGAGCAAGATAAAAGGTTTCAATGGTTTGGGCACGGATGGGTTATAGGGTTATATTTTGGATACTGAGACCTAGATATTTGAGCGAAGTCTTGAAGAAATTGGAGGATTTATTCATGAGCACATGTAGGAGAACATTGCCGTCAGAGAGCAGGACCAATGCAGTACCCTAATGTGGCTAACACATTAACTCCTGTCAAAAATGATGATGGCTCCAACCACAGTGATAGCATTTGAGGTTATAATAAGTGTTAAGGATCAGGATGTTTTGATAATTAAACAAGATAAAGTCCATGAATAAACTAATGATAAAAGTATGCCCTAACCTGAGCAACATGATTATCTCAATTATCTCTGAGCCTGACATTCAAATAAATGCCTAAAGGCAAGCAAATACCAAACAATAGCAAATCCCTGCACTTACACATGTAGTGATTTGGATATCTAGATAAATAATTTGTTTTATTTTTATTTCCTCTACATCATAAAGAACAGGTAGGAGAATCTGAATTTCTATTTTTGACCTCGTTGATGATTAAAAAAACCTCAAAAATCAGGGTGTTTGGGTGGTTCAGTTGACTAAGTGTCTGCCTTCACCTCAGGTCATGATCCCAAGGTCTTGGGATCGAGCCCCGCATCACTTCTGGGTCCCTCCTCAGTGGGGAGTCTGCTTCTCCGTCTTCCTCTTCCCCTCCCTGCCACCACTGTTCATTTTCTCTCTCTCCCTCTCAAATAAATAAAAATCTAAACACACACACACACACACACACACACACACAACTCCAAAATCAAAGCAGTATATCTTAAGACCTAAATAGAGAGGAAAGTGATAGGTAAGAGGTTATAATTAAATAATAAATTTTCATTACCATACACATTTAAATTCATGGTCACTTAATTTCACTTTTAATGAAAGAATCTTTCATGGGCACAGCAATGTTTTCAGTGATTTAAACTTTGTAGAATTGTATACATGTGATTTAGAAATATAAGGCCTGTAATAACTGGGTACAGAACATTTATAAACCCAACTTTTTAAAAAAAATACATCATTAATTCACTAAAGAAAGTACACATCTGGTGTGTATTATGTAAAACTCATTAAGTAACTTAAAAATGAACCCAGGACAATAAAATGCAAGCAAAAAAAAAAAAAGTGTAAGAAACATTAGGCAAGGAAACCAGCAAAGGGATGTTTGCATAGTTTCAGTTAATTTGTACTGAATAGTGAGATCACAGAACACACTAACACAAATTCAATATGAATCAAAAATTAACTAGACAAAATAGTAAAACAGAGATCCATAGTTTTTGATTATTAACTTTTTCTATATTCTTTGCAAGCATGAGTTCTAAGTTTGGTGAACTTATTTTTGTTTATGTCTGAAAATGTTTAATTTTTTTTTTTCAATATGAGATTAGTTCAATTAAGTGTTCCACCATAATGAAAACGCTATGGTTTGGGACAAAAATATTTCATTTCTAATTTTCATTATTTAATAACTAGTGAGTCAAACTGCTTATACACTAAGAAATACGAGTGCTAATTACGGATACAGAATTGTTGTTATTGTTTTATGGTAATTGTAGAAAATGAATGAGCTTCATTTTCATTTTACTCAGAGAATTAGTTATTGAAAGACTTTCTCAATGAAAAGGAATAGTAGGGATTAGATTAAATTATATATGACTTAAACCCAATAGAAAATTAATGAGAAGAAAGTAAAAAAAAAAAAAACCTTGTTAAGCAATGAGCTCAACTACAAAATATAAATAACAATGACTTATTAATATGGTGATGAAAAAAGATTAATTAGTATTTCCTACAGAGAATTTTATTGCAAGAAGGAAGTCATTAATCAAGATTTTGAGTTACACCAATTTTAAAGCATGCTGATGTTATGAGGCCAGAACATAACATAAACAGAATTATAGTTCAATTCATGTGGTAGGGAGTTATGAATGATTAATGTTTATAGGGTTGTTGTTTTTTTTCCCCTGAGGAATGATCAGTATCCCAGCATTAAATTGTCTTAAATATAGTGAACTTGAACTTGTTTGACATGTTTGTCATTAAAGAAATTTAATGTTGTGGGGAACCTTGCTGATGATGTAGGCACAGAAAATAAGAAGTGGGTAAAATTCAGTATAACTAGGGTCTATCTTCAGAGGAAATTAGGCCATTGAGTCCAAGATTCATTTTCAGAAGGAAATCAGATTAAAAACCATAGGCTAGGATAGAAGGTGGCTCAGATTGCTCATTTTTCATGGTTAAGAGTTTTGTATGGAGAACGTGCCTACATACTTTTGTGGAGTCTAGTCTTTAACAGTATGAAAAGAAAAGCCCCAGTGCCATCAGGTCTAGTTTTCATTGACAATCTGGTCAGGATAGGATAAATTTTGAAGGTAACTGTTTTTCTTTTATGTAAAATGGGTAAGTCTAAGATAAGATTAATAAGGTTTAATTTAATAGCCCTCCTGTGCTTTAAAGGAGATCATCATGAAATATTCAAGGAGTTTTAATAAAACAGGTAGCATAAAAATTAAAGATACAGTATATCATAAAGTAATAGGTAATTTTAAGTATATTTATTAAAGTTAGGCAAAAAATAATTGGTAATAATGAAAAATAAGTCAATTATTTTATATGAAGTATACTTCCATAACAATGTGTACTATAAATACTTATATCTCTTGGTGATGTGACTTGCACAATTTGGGAGATTTTTTCATTGTATTAGAGATTTGACTAAGATATCTGACTTTAGGCTTTTGAGAATCAATGATATGAGAAAACTCCAATTTGAAAAGTAGAACTTAAAAAAAAAGATGAAAAGGAGTGGATTATAAAACTCTTTCAGCTAAAGCTTGATTCATTGGGGGAATTTCTTAAACATTCTATTCATCCAAGATATTATTCAATTTATAAAATAGGACTCCCAGAGAGCTCTTTTGGAGCACACATATTTCATAGAATGACTTCCTACATACTAAAGATCTTTTTTGAACAAAAATGAAAAGTGGTTCAAGGAAAAGGTGGTAGCTATAAAAGGGTATTTCAAAGAGCTAAAATTGATTGATTCTGGACATATGTAATTTTTAAGTTAATACCTATTTGGGGTTAAATACTGGTTATTCTAGTGTTCGCACACTGTATTTGGAATGCAAGTATAGTTATTGGGGAGGAAATAACACTAAAAATTGATGAATAGTTAAGTTAAATGTTATGGAGTTTTGTGTTATAAATGGGGAGTTGGTACAGTAAGCATATTCACTGTGAATGCGTGACAAAAATTATTAAAGAGCTGCTACATTTAGCTTTTCCCTGAGGATTTAAGTTAGCAATATGACTTTAATTTTTAAATACTTGCATTTTCATTCATTTAATAAATTTGTAGTGTTTTTTTCTTCTTGAAACGTTGACATTTTCAAAAACTCTATTCTAAGTTTCTATTCTCTTCAATCTTACAAGTATTTCAGCTTATTTTTCTTACTTTTTAATTATTATGTTATTTCTATTCTTTTAAAGACAGCCTTACATTTCCTGGGAACTTTAGACCACCTCTATCTAAGTTTATAACCTAACACAAATATCTTAACCTCCCCAAACCTGCCTATTCTTCTGACTTCGTTATCAATAGCCATCTTGAATCCTCTCTCTCACTGGTGACCCTAATTATCAAATGCTACACATTCTCTCCAAATGATTCCCTTTAAGCCAATCTGTAGAAAACCATCTGTTCCTAATAATCTTAGACTCATATTAGAATTGCCTCCTAAAAGCACCTGTAATCTTTCTCTGAGATAATTCTGTCTATACATGGTAATCCTATTTGGCCTGAAGATAAAATTTACAATTAAAGTTACTGTTGGCCAAATGAGAACTTAAAGCTGTGTTTGTCTTAGACTTCAGTGCTCCAACTAAAAATGCTTATTTTAAAATTTTGAGTCCAAGTTCCCTGCTCAGATCTGTTGAGGGAGAATCTCTATGGAGGAACCTGGAAATCCGGATTTTTTTTTTTTTCAATTCTTCAGGAAATTCTCATGACCTTTGGGGGCTAAAATTAGAAGTTCGCAATTACCCTTATTGTAAACAACAAGAGGGCTGGCTAAAAGGCAGATTGCCATGCCCTCAAGAAGTCTCAGGATAACCCTGTAAATAAATAACCTAGTTTACTCTAGCGCTGCATGTCTGAAGTCTGACATTTAGAATTTTTAGTCTTCAGGATTTACTCCATATTTTGAAGGTAGATGTTTAATTTCTCATTCTGGGGATCCCAAACGTGTCAATGTTATGTTCAAAGAATTGACAATGATTATTCAGTGCTGTCTAATGTAATATTAGAGTTCTCTTGCAGTATACACAAATCTCTACAATATTCCTTGATTAAAAGGGACACAATCTCATCTACAACTATTGATTGTAGACATGTTCTTTTTATTGTGGTTAAATTAGTTTGCTCCTCTATTCCATCAGGTAAAATTAATAAACAATCCGTTATGACCCCAAATTGAGAATCTGATTTAAATTGCACTAAATGTACATATCAATTTTGACAAAAGTTGCCTCTTTATCTAATCATTTCATGTACAAACAACATATTTTTAAATTAGGTATTTTATATATCAGTATTTTTCTGGTTTCTGTCATCTAGATCTTACACACTTCTTATACTTAACATCTAGAAATGAAAAATAATACTTATTTCTTCAGTGAAAGAGATTTTCTTTTTTAAAACATTTTTTCAACTCATTAATTTAACAGATTAAGAGTCATTCTGTCCTACACATTTACCACAAAACTAATCACTACATAGATATTTTCTGATAGTTGGAACAATTCTTTAGTGTCTTTCTTTTTGGTATGCATATTTTCCTATTTTCTTTCCTTCATCCTATTACATTGGCTAAAATTTTCAAACTGATAATGAATGAAAATGTTGATAATGACATCAGTTGACCTGTCCTTGTCCAAAATTAGTGGCAATAATAAGAGTTGAAACTTGAAGGGCTATGTATCAGGGTCTTGTGAACATTTTACATGTATTACTTTTTTTAATTCTCTCAAGAATACTGTGAAGGAACTAAGGCACAGAATGTTAAATTATTTGCCTGAAATACTAAAGCTAGGAAAAGGAAGAGCTGTGTTTAAACCCAGTTAGTTTGCTCCTTTTAATGTTTGCTGACCAATCCTTGTAGTTTCTCCTTATTGTGTAAATATAAAAAAACAAGTTCCTTTCATAATAATTTATTCAGAAATTTTAATAAACTGTTGAAACGTATCAGCTATTTTTATAAATGTGTTCATATGATCATATTAATTTTCTTTAGGTTATTAATGTGAAGATTCATAGAAATTTTTATCATAATTTTGAATATTCATTTGTGGGATGAGGAGAAAGATGACTTGGCCATGAATTTCCAATTCTTCCTGTATTTGAACTGCTACTGTTTTACTAAAAATTTGGCATCTTTATATATAGATAAGAGTCTATATATATTTTTATATGTTCTATAAGTTTTGTGGTTTTTTTAAGATTTTATTTATTTATTTGACAGAGAGAGATCACAAGTAGGCAGAGAGGCAGGCAGAGAAAAGAGGGGAAGCAGGCTCCCCGCTGAGCGGAGAGCCCAATGTGGGCCTCGATTCCAGGACCCTGAGATCATGACCTGAGCCGAAGGCAGAGGCTTAACCCACTGAGCCATCCAGGTGCCCCTGTTCTATGAGTTTTTAATAATGGATGTATTTGCCTCATAATTAAGCTTTTATTCTCTATACTGTATTAGTTTGAATACCACAGAATTGTGTGATTCTACTTCTAAATTTAAATACAGCTTATACCTACAAAACCACATGCACCAGAGGTCTTTTTATTAGCAAAACTTTAACAGTCTGTTCCATTTCTTTTTTTAGTTGTGTGGTCAAGTATACACTAGGTTTTAAGTCAGTTTTTATAATACAGGTTTTATAAAAATAATTTTAAAAGTTACTAAGAAACAAGTATTTAAAATGAAAAGAAACAGAAGTATTTTGTTGTTGTTGTTGCTTAATTAGTGCCCTCTAAGGGATAAGAGTATCCATAAAATCACTTATATGCAAAACTTTAAAAACTCTTAAAAGGAGGGGCACTTGAGTGTCTCAGTTGGTTAAGCGTCCCACTCTTGATTCTGGCTCATTTCGTGACCTCAGGCTCCTGGGATTGAGCCCCTTATCCTTCTGGCTCCACTCTCAGTAGGGAGCCTGCTTCTCTCCCTCTCTGGCCCTTCCCCCCCCAATAAATAAATCTCTTAAAAACTCTTAAATGGATTTAGCAGTGAAATCAAATGAATTGTCAAATTTTTTAGTTCAGAGATCAGCTAATAGTTTCATAGAGTATATTACACAGTTAGAAGGGAATAGAAAGTGAAAAAAAGTTTAAAGGTATAGTAGGTGAAACCAAAAATTTCAACAGCCCATTTCTTTGGCTTTCTAAATAGAGAAGTGAAAACACTGAAGAAACAGAATTGGAGAACTAATAGATAGTTTCCTACAGCTGAAGAAAAAACTAAGCATTCAGATTTAAAGAGCCCAGCAAGTTAGATTAATAAAAATTATTTCTATTTAGCTATGTCCTTTTGAAATTATTAAAAAAAAAATCCAGGGACATGGAAAATTTTCTAAAAGTTTCCAGCATAAATAAACAGATTAATTACATGGAAGGAGAATTACTGCCATTAAGCTTTACAATGAAAAAATATTTTTTTACCCTATAATTTTGCAGGTGACTAAAGAAACACTAAATTAATTGAAGTCAAATGGAGGTTTTATTTTTCAAAAAATATTTACAGGCAATAGGTTAGAATATAAATTTTTAAAAATAATTGCTAGAGGGAAATTTGCAAACATTTTTAAATACTTTGGTTAAATAGCAGAAGATTTCATTATTTGTTTTTCTTAAATTCTACATATGAGTAACAAAACAAATGAATAAAGGGGGGAAATAGGGAGAGAGACAAACCAAGAAACAGACTCTTAAATATAGAGAACAAACTGATGGCTACTAGAGAGAAGGTGGCCGGAGGGATGGGTGAAACAAGTGATGAGCATAGGGTATCTTATGGCAGTATTGAATCGCTATGTTGTATAACTGAAACTAATATTACACTGTTAACAAACGAATTTAAATAACAAGAGTAAAAACAATAAAAATCATAGGTCAAATTTATTTTCAAAGTACATGTAAATGCGTGAAATATTTTCAAATTTAAATTCATGGATATTTAAAAAGAATATTACTCTTAATGAGGAATTCAAGAATTCAAAATTAGGCATACATCATGAAGTCTATTCATTATATTATTAGGCCAGCAAAAATAGGTAAGTAAATAAATAAATTTGAAAAACCTAATTGATAAACACAGTCATCATTCATTATAAATTTAAGAACCTAAGAATAAAATAGAAGTTATTGCAGAGATAGAAGTTCTCTCCTAAATAATTTAGTACAAATATTAAACTATTGGTAAAATTCTAGAAATATTTTTATTAAATTCCAAGATAGCACAAAGGTGTCTGCCTCAAAGCAACTATTCAAATCTTTCCATTTGTTCAATGATTTTGGAAAAATCAGTAGTATTTTAACCCACACTACACAGAAGAAAAATAAACAATTGAATGTGTACATACTTACTTGTAAATACAACAAAAATGTCTAAAGAAAACTCACCAAATTTATTAACTCTAATAACCTCGAGAGATTAGAGGAAGGCAGGCATGGGTGGTTTCCTTCATTCTGAATTAATCTTTACCAAACAGACTATTTTTGCAATTTGAAAAGATATTAAATAGCTATTTAACCAAAGAGAAATGTTCTTTCAAAAATTCAAGTGTTGAGTCTATCCAGATCTAGACAACAATGTAGCTTTCTATTCTATTTCGATTTTGGGGAATTATTCCTAAAATTTTCACATGTTTTATTTTTTTAAAAGTGAATCCAGGAGCACCTGGGTGACTCAGTTGGTTAGCATCTTGCCTTGGACTCAGGTCTTGATCCCAGGGTCCTGGGATCCAGCCCCATCAAGGGAATTCCTGCTCAGCAGGGAGTGTGTTTCTTTCTCTGCCCTCCCCCCAATTGTGTGTGCATTCTCTCTGGACCTCTCTCAAATTAATAATAAAAAGTGAATCCATATTATACATACTAACCCAGTTTCTGGTGTGTATATTATAGGAGGAACCATTGGAGTAAGTTCGATAACCAATAGAAAGTCTCTGCATTTTCATCTAGCTAATGGGAAAAAAACAAATTTTATGATAAAGTATAAATTACATATAAAACACTTAAAATTTAAATAAAATGGAATATCATTTATATATAATGAATTATATCCATACCAATATTATATCAGTATATTTAATATACTGGATTAAATTGAAAAATGGAAAGGGTATAAATGATGAAAAAAACCTAAAATTTATAAGTCTGATATTTTTATAAAAATCTGAGGTTTGAGAAAACTAAAGTTGACGCAACTATAAAATAGACTGGGAAAGGAAAAAAATATTCTAATGCGAACAATTATTTAAAGGATCTTTAAAATTTTTCTGAACAGAAAGCCGTGCACAAGAAAAATCATCCTGAGTCCTACAGCTTCACAAATATGATGGAATTTCTTTAGAGGTAAGATATTTCAAAATGTTTGATTTCATTTTGGCATTTTCTTTAGGGTCTCCATTAATGATGAGAATCACCTGAGTACTTGATAGAAGATTTGCAGGTTGTCTGTTACCTGTGTTTCATGAAGCCTGGGATTTCTCCCAGGTATTTTTATTTTTTAATAAGGTACCCAGGTGATTCCTATCATTAGGGAACTTTATGAAACGTGGTTTTAAAAAAGGATTTCAGATTAGTCGTAATGAAGCAACATATTATAGCAAAAATGATTTTAAAAAATTCAACCCTCTTCTGCAAAAAGGCGAATCAAGGTCACATAAAACTACCTCTAGTCAAATAATCTTAATATTTTGGTAGACAATTAAATTTTTTTCTATAGCACAGTATTTGTAGACTAAGATATAGGAATATTAATTTTTGTTTTTTAGAAGTTTATTTCACTGCATTATCATTTATGTGTTTTGCAAATATTTTCTCTAAATCCATAGATTAACTTTCATTAATCTTCTGCTTCACAAAGCAGAAGTTTTAATTTTAGTGAAGTCCAACTTATTTTTTTTTTCTTTCATGAACCATATATGGCAATATATTAAGAACTCCTCACCAAATCCAAGGTCACATAAATTTTCCCGTTTTCTTTTAGAAGTTTTATAGTTATCATTTCACACTTACATCTGTGGCCTATCTTGAGATGTTTGTGAAAGATGTAAGGTCTGTGTCTAGATTATTCTTTTTTGGCAAATAAATGCATATGGATGCCCAGTTGTTCCAGCACCACTTGTTGAAAGAACATTCTCTCTCCATTAAGTCTCATTGGCTCCTTTGCCAAAGGTCAGCAGACGGGGTCTATTTCTGTGTTATCAGTTTTATTCCATTTGACTGTGGGTCTTTGCTTATGTATTTTCTTATTGTAGTTTTATAATCTTGAAACTCTGTATTTCAAAGCTTCTGTATTTTCAAGTTCAAAATCCAACTTTGTTTTTCTTCAGTATTGTATTGACTACTACAAGATTTTTGCCTTTCCATGTAAACTTTATAAACAGTTTGTCAATATTTACAAATTGCTTACAGGATTTTGAATATTATTCCAATGAATCTATAGATTATTATGATAAGAATTGACATTTTAAGAATTTCCATAAATTTTAATAAGTTGGATTTTTATTTTAACCTCATTAGAAATAGTTCAAAATTATTCTTTCTTCTTTGATCTTTATGTTGTGTACTAGTGTGTTGTTTGATCTCCAGATACTTGGGGATTTTCCAACTATCTTTGTTTGAATAATTTCTAATTTAATCCCATTGTGGTCTGAGAACATACTTTGTATGCCTGGTACCATTTAAATTTGGATGTGATTTATAACACAGACTGTAGTCCAGCCTGGCAATTATTCCAGGTGAGGTTAGGAAACTATATTTTGTTGTTGTTAGAAAAAAATTCTTTATACATGTCAGTTAGATCAGGTTGATTTATAGTCTTGTTCAATCAACTATATCCTCACTGACTTCCTCCTGCTTGATAGAGCAATTACTGAAAGACGTATGTTGATTTGTCTATTTCTTTCTGTTCTATTAGTTTTTGTTTCCTGTGTACTAAAGGTATTTGATAATGGAGTATTCCCAATTTCTTCCTCTTCACCTTTGTGACATTGATACCATTCATTTCACTTATCCATCCATTATATCCATATAATCACCCAATGCATTGTTACTGTTATTTCTTTAAACATTTGAGAACAATTAAAAGTAGAAAAAAAATGGTTTGTTTTCACAGCCTGTTGTGCTAGGGAATAAAGAAAAGAGTTGTAATATAAGGTTAAAGACTTGAGAAGCAGATCAAAAGTTCTTAGAATTTAAAGTATGGCACTTTCTCAGTTATTAAATTCAAGAGCTTTGTTACTTGAAGTGATAGAATATGTGTTTATCAAAGGGCAATGATTTGCTTCAATTTTATTTTTAGATAGATTCTGCTTTAGTAATTAACAAAGAATATTTTTTGTGAGAAATTAACTGGGTAATATATGGTAAAGTGATTAAAGTGATATATAACATCTTGAATATGCATGTGTAGATGTAGATACAAATTCTAAAGGCTAGAACTTTTCCTTAGAGTCCCAAAGTAATAAGTACTATGAAGTGTCAGCTTTTATAAGTAAGTAATATTGTTATTTCACTGATTAGGTTTTAAGACTTTATGTTTATACTTCATTAGAATTTTTATATTCTAGAAACTTTACTGCAACATGTATGAATAATTTTGTGGGAAATCATTACAACCATCTATGGCAGTTACTGTCATATTAATTTTTGATAAGCATGTAATTAAAAGATGTCATCACTGTATTAATTAGAAATAAGACTAGATGCTTCAACATTTGGAAAGTACATGCAACACAAATAGAACCATAAAGTTCACTTCCTGGTGGTGACTTGCTGCCAGATACTTAGCAAAAGTCATCTTACAGAGTTAAGAGCACAAGACATTAAAGAGCTTTTCTACTCAGCATATTGGAAACCATAATTATTACCAAACCTTTGCTATTAAAACATCATCAAATTATGTTTATAGAATATAATTCACTGAGAACTTCATAGCTGTTTTCCAACAAAAAGTCTGGCCATATTAGTGCATAGGGAATGCTAGTATTGACTTCTTCAAACTAATAAAAAGCTGGTGTAATAAATTATGGCTCCAGAGTGAACAAAGTAACCCTTATTGGCCATACGATGTTAATGTAGCCATAAAAGATTTCCTCCCTACTCAGCAGTAGACGTAGAACCACATCCATGAGGAAAATACAAGATAGGAATTCCTTTATTGAATAAAACAGAACATCAACAACAAAAAAGAAATACAAGAAAACTCTCTATTTTTTTTACATCTGTTTCCGGTTACTAAGCATTTGTACAAATGTTTTAATAAGTGAGTTTCTTGAAAAAAATACAAAATTATTAAAATAGTGACTAATTGATAATACGTTTTCTGGATGTCATTGCACACCCAATTGGCTTATTTAATCACCACAGCAAATCTTTAAGGAGTGTATAAATAACCCTTCTCCACATTTTTAAATATGTGATAACAGGCTTAGAGCAAAGAAATCATTTGTCTAAAGTCTTATTGCTGCAAGTGAAAAAACATGGTTTGCCTTATCATATTTTTGGTTTTGTTAATTTATTGTTTTTTTCTTTTTATTTTTACTAGACACTTTCTTAATATTTCATCATTGTACTTATTTGACAATACATCACTTACCCACTTTTTAAAAATTTATTATTGAAGTATAGTTGATATACACAGTTATATTAGTTTCAGCATAGTGATTCTGCAATTTTATGTTACTCAGTGCTCACCACAGTAAGTATAGTTGCCATCTGTCACCATACACCATTATTATAATATCAGTGACTATATCCCTTATCCTATACAGCTCATCACTGTGACTTACTTATCTTATAACTAGAAGTTTATACCTCTTAATCCTTTCCACTTAATTCACACATTTCCTCATCCATCTCCCCTCTGGCAACCACCAGTTCTCTGTATTTAAGTCTGTTTCTTTTATTGTTTGTTCATTTGTTTCCTTTTATTATAGTCCACATATAGGTGAAATCATATGGCATTCATCTTTCTCTGACTAATTTCACTTAGCATAATAGATCCATCCATGTAGCAACAAATGGTGAGATTTCATTCTTTTTTCATGGTTGAGTAATACTCTGGGAGGGGGGTGTGTGTGTATATACGCCACTTTATCCCTGTATCTATTGATGCATACTTGGATTGTTTCCATATCTTGACTGTTGTAAATAATGCTGCAATAAACATAGGGATATATGCATATATCCCTATCATCCTGAATTGGCATTTTTGTTTTCTTTGGGTACAAATATGTAGTAGTAGAATTACTGGATCATGTGGTATTTCCTTTTTTATTATTTTTTTTTTTATGTTTTTAGGAATCGCTGTACTGTTTTCCAGAGTGGCTGTACCAATTTACATTCTCACCAATAATGCACAAGGAATCCCCTTCCTCCACATTCTTACCAATATTTGGTCTTTCCTGTCTTTTTGATACTAGCCATTCTGACTGATGTCAGGTGATATATGACTTTGTGTTTTTGATTTGGATTACCCTCATGATTAGTGATGTTGAATACATTTTTATGTGTCTGTAGGCCATTTCTGTGTCCTCTTTGGAAAAAATATCTGTTCAGTTCCTCTGCCCATGTTTTAATTGAATTGTTCAGGGTTTTTTTGGTATAGAGTTATATAAGTTCTTTGTATATTTTTAATATTAACCCCTTACAGATATCATCTGCAAATATCTTCTCCCATTGATTAGGTTCCCTTTTCATTTTACTAATGGTTTCCTAAACTATGCAAAAGTTTTTATTTTGGTGTAGTCTCAGTAGTGTATTTTTTATTTTGTTTCCCTTTCTTGAGGAGACCTATCCACAAATATGCAGCTAAGGCTGAGGTCTGAGACATTACAGCCTATGTTTTCTATCAGGAGTTTGATCGTTTCAGATCTTACACTTAGGTCTTCAATCATTTTGAGTTACATGCAAAAGAATAAAATTGAACCACTTTCTTAAAATTTCGTTCTTTTGCATGTAGCTGCCCAATTTTCCCACTACCATCTATTTAAAAGACTGTCTTTGGGGCGCCTGGGTGGGTCAGTTGTTAAGCATCTGCCTTTAGCCCAGGTCATGATCCCAGGGTCCTGGGATCGAGCCCCTCATTGAGCCCCACTTTGGGCTCCCTGCTCAGCAGGAGGCCTGCTTCTCCCTCTCCCTCCCCCACTTCCCCCTGCTTGTGTTCCTTCTCTCACTGTGTCTCTCTCTGTCAAATAAATTAATAACATTTTTTTAAAAAGACTGTCTTTTTCCCATTGTATATATCTTACCTCCTCTATCACAGATTAATTGACCATATATATTTATATGGGACTCTATTCTTTTTCACTGATCTATGGGTCCGTCTTTGTGCCAGTTAACTTTACCTATTTGAAGTGAAAAAGTTGGCAAAAAATTGATACATTTACGTTACTTTTTAAAATTTAAGTTTAATTAACATGTAATATACTATTCCTTTTAGAGGTAGTTTAGTGATTCATCAGCTACATATAATACCCAGTGCTCATTATATCAAGTGCCCTCTTTAATATCCATCACCCAGTCACCCTGTCCCCCCAACCACCTTCCCTCCAGCAATCCTCAGTTTGTTTCCTACAGTTAAGAGTTTCTTATGGTTTGTCTCCCTCTCTGGTTTCATATGATTTTATTCTTCCCTCCTTTTCCCTATGATCTTCTGTTCTGTTTCTTCCACATAGGAGTAAAATCATAGGGTAATTGTCTTTCTCTGATCTACTTATATCGCATAGCATAAAACTTTCTAGTTCCATCCACATCATTGCAAACGATAAGATTTCATTTTTTGATAACTGAATAATATTCCATTGTGTATATATAACACATCTTCATCTATTCATCTGTGGAAAGACATCTGGCCTCTTTCCATATTTGGCTATTGTAGACATTGCTGCTATAGACATCAGTGTGTAAGTGGCCCCTTCAGATCATTATGTTTGTATCCTTTGGATAAATACCTAGTAGTGCAATTGCTGGGTCATAAGGTAGCTCTATTTTCAACTTTTTGAGGAACCTCCATCCTGTTTTCCAGAGTGGTTGCACCAGCTTGCATTCCCACCAGCAGCATGAGAGAGTTCCCCTTTCTCCTCATCCTCACTAACATCTGTGGTTTCTTGACTTGTTAATTTTAACCATCTGACCACTATGAGGTGGTATCTCATTGTGGGTTTGATTTGTATTCCCTGATTACCAAGTGATGTTGAGCATTTTTTCATGTGTCTGTTGGCCATTTGTAAGTCTTTGAGAATCTGTTCATATCTTCTGCCCATTTCTTGACTGGTTTATTTGGGGGTGGTTTGGGGTGTAGGCTACAAACTTAATTTTGTGTTCCAATTTCATCTACAAGAGGTGGAGAAGGAAAAAGAAAAGGTACTAATTTAGACTAAATCATGTCCACCAAAATATATTGTTTGACAATGTGGAGGAAACCTGAGCCTTGATTGAAAATGGGCACATCATCTCAGGATTTATAAACTGTTTCACCAAAGAAAGATACATTGGAATTTGCCAGACATGTAGCCTGGTATTTTACAATAGATGTGTCTTCTTGCACAAAAGTGAGCTGAGGTGGCCGGGGTTGGGGGGAGACTGGGCTCAGTGATAAACTTAACAACTTATAAATACCTTATGCATTGTCTTTCTAATCAAAGAAGTCTAAGATGGGTATTGCCTAAAGTGGTAGTTCCTTGGTAAAGTTGAATAATTTTGCTCATGTAATTCTCATTATTTCCTCTCTTGTTTTTTAGGGTTTTTTTTCTTTTAATGGAGATATAACTGACATATAACATGTTGTGAAGTTTAAGGTGTACAACGTCATGATTTGATACACTGATAGTGCAATGTGATTGCCATCAAACTGTTAGCTAATACCTTTATTATGTCAGAATTACTATTTATTCTAGCAATGGGAACAATTAAGATCCATTCTCTTAACAAGTTTAATGTTTAAATACAGTTTTATCGTCTATAGTCATTGTATTTATGTTAGATCTCTAGGCTTTGTTTATCTACTAGTTGCAAATTTGTATCTTTTAAACGTAAAATGTTCAGTTTTTAACCCAATTAGAGATTTTGAAGTTTTAATCCATAAAGAAATAAAACTAATAATTGCCTAAAATTAGTACCTTTAATATATAAGGAAGTCTTTATAACACAATGATACTAACTATTCACAATCTATATAGATCATTATGAAGAAAAAAATTAGTTATAAATTAAAATGTTTGCTTACTATTTAATATTTGTTTAGTTTCTGTAATATCTCAAAATAACAAATAAAACATTCTAAAACAGGGGAAACTGGGTGGCTCAGTGGGTTAAAGCCTCTGCCTTCAGCTCAGGTCATGATCCCAGGGTCCTGGGATCCAGCCCCACATCGGGCTCTCTGCTCAGCACGGAGCCTATTTCCTCCTCTCTCTCTACTTGCCTCTCTGCCTACTTGAGATCTCTATCAAACGAATAAAAAAGAAAAAATCTTAAAAAAAAATTCTAAAACATAAGGGAAAATAATTTCAGAAATTTAGACCTTTGTTAGTAAAGATTTTAATATGTACATTATAAAAATATTTTATACACCAATGGAAAAATAATATCTAATGTATACTTTTTTTAAAAAATTAATTCCAGTGTACTAACATGCAGTGTTATATTAGTTTCAGGTGTACAATATAGTGACTCAGTACTTTCATATATTACTAAGTGCTCATCAGGATAAGTGTACTCTTAATCCCCTTCACCTATTTCACCCATCCCCCACCTTCCTTCCCTCTAGTAACCCTCTATTTGTTCTCTGTAGTTAACAGTCTACGTTTTCGCCTGTCTTTTTTTTTCTTTTTGTTTTATAACTCCATATATGAGTAAAATCATATGAGAAAAATCCTATGTATTGTCTTTCTGTGATTGATTTATTTCACTTAGTATTATACTGTATAGATCCATCCATGTTGTTGTAAATTTCAAGATTTCATTATTCTTTATGGTTGAATAATATTCCATTATATATAAAATCACATCTTCTTTATCCATTCACTTTACATTGGACATTAAAGCTGTTCCTATATAGTTTGGCTGTTATAAATAGTGCTGCAATAAACTTGGCATACATATATACTTCTGAATTAGTGTTTTTGTATTATTTCAGTAAATATCTAGAAGTGGGATTACTGAGTAAATGGTAATTCTGTTTTTAATTTTTGGAAGAATCTCCATACTAGCTTCCATAGTGGTGGCACTATTTTACATTTTATAATTAATATGAAATGAGTTTAAATATCCATTTAACTTTTCCTCTGAAGTCTATTGTTTAGAAACTGCTTACACATTGTGTGCAATCTACAATTAGTGTGCAAGAAAAGTTATAGAGCGAAAACAAGTAAAGATATCAATAAAGTGGTATTGGTATATCATCACATATACTTGCTTGATTCAAAAACAAACAGAAAATTGTTATTGATCTCTCACCTTAAATACCAACAAGGAAGTTTTAACCCTGATTTAATTAACTATATAACAGTAACACTTTGTAACAGATTTTTCTGTTGTTATTAACCAGGAAAAAAACTATAATGCATTTAGGGGAAACAATAATTCCTTCAAGAATGAGTGTTCTTCCTTTAGGATATCAACTGATATTAAAACCAAGAAATGTAACTGAGAAATGAAAATTTCCCTGTAGAAATATCAAACCCCAATTTTCAGAACACTGACCTTTGTTTTAAAGTATTAAATCTTGAATAGCAATTATAATTCCTAATGAAATTCAGATGATGGATCTTGCTTTGTTGCTTCAGTATATTATTCTTGTTGGCAATTGGAAAAATAGGAGAAAAACTTTGAAATATGTGAAATATTTAAAAAGCCCATTTCCCAAATTATTCGAAATTAAGTCTCAAAATTGGTAACCTGGAATATTAATACATATTTATTTTTCTTTTCAAAATATTGGGGTCTTTATTCCTATAGGTTGAGACTCTTCCTAAATATTATAGTCATGACATAAGAGTAGCATGTGCATCTAGGCTTACAAAATTATTGCAATTTACATTGATATTTAATGTTTGCAAAATATTTGTGAAAATATTTTGAAAAATATAATCTATAAATAAGTTATGTGATATTTTAAAAGCTGTTGAAATTTAGATTGTCAATTATAAACAGGAAGGAAATGTTACCTTGGGGATCTAGTTCATTTGAATGGTCAGTGAAATCACTGAAGGTATGTGAACCTGAAGTAGATAATCTAGATTGTCAGCACTGAAATTCTGCCATACTATGATATTGTCAGAAGAACGAAAGTTGACATAAATGGAGAAATAAAAACTATACTGCAGTATACAGGATTATAGAGATAATATATAGATTACAAGGAGAAACGTGATATTGAAAACACATTGTATTAGAAATCTAAACACATGGTCTTTATTACTACTATGTCACCCTCT
Organism: Lontra canadensis; assembly: GCF_010015895.1. Classification (NCBI taxonomy): domain Eukaryota; kingdom Metazoa; phylum Chordata; class Mammalia; order Carnivora; family Mustelidae; genus Lontra; species Lontra canadensis. The sequence continues at coordinate 19,201,712 of NW_022630995.1, read as the reverse complement.
CATAGTTTTGGATGACATCTTCCCAATTATACACAGATGGATTCGAATTTGCTATCTCAGATTAGAAGCACCACTAAGAGGTAAATTAGAAAAGAAATGTAAAATACCTACTTCGGGACAGGATTTGTATGTGCGTGCATGTATACACATATATTTAAGTGAATTTTTTTAAGGTTTAAACATACAGACACACTTCTTAACATATTTAAAATAGATCTTAACATATTTAAAATAGATTATCTCAAGTCTTTAATAAGTACATCTGGGCCTCCTTGAGGACCATTTCTATTGGTTACTTTCTTTCCTGTATATGGACGATATATTCTGTTTCTTTGTGTGACATATAATTTTTTGTTGAGAACTTTACATTTTGAATATTACCATGTGGTGCTCGCTTCAGCAGCACATATACTGAATATTACCATGTGGCCTCTCTGGAAGTGGCCTCCCCAGGATGTGTTGCTGTTGCTTTTTGTTGTTGTTATTTCTTTGGTTTATGCCATTTCTGAACTAATTTTACAAAGTCTGTGTTCTTTGTTACATGTAGCCACTGAGGTCTCTGCTCCATTAGCTTAGTTAAGGTCAGCTAATGATTGTGTAGAGATTTTTTTACATGCTTGGAACCAAAAAGTTTCCCAATCTTTGCAAAGTGTTCTGTGAATGTGTGGGGCACACTTTTATACTCTGGCAAGCAGTTTACAACTCTGCCTTAGTCTTAGATTCCAGCTGCAGAGGGCCTCAAAGTTAACCAGAGGTAAAAGCTTTGCCTTGTTTTATGTGTTTCCTGAGCATGCCGCAAACCCTGGGCATGCGTACAGCCCTCTAGATTCCCAGGAATATGACTGTACTTTTCAAAGCCCTTATTTTCCTAAAGCGTCTCATTCCCTCAGGTCTCCTAAGCTTTTTGGTTAATCTACTGTCTGCTCAAATTTCTGTCTATTGCCTCAGTAACTAAAATACCCACCTGTACAAGTATTTTTGACAAATGCTCCCAGATAATAATTTTAAGTTGTGAGTCAGGGAAGATAAAGACAAACCTTTTGACTAGATTTTCCTATAATTCAGGAGACAGATGAACTAATGATAATTATCTAGGAAGAAGATCAATTCTGTTCCTCTCAGTACTGGTACTAGAAATGTTTTGTTATTTTCAACTGTACCACTGTGCTGGGAAGTGGGGAGAGGGACTGGTGGAAGTTAAAATGGCAACAAGACTTACTGTTCCTACAGATTTTCAGCATTTTTCTTGAACAAGTATTTCCATAATTGCTATAAGCTTTTGGCTAATTTCCAGAGTTCCAAAAAAGTTGACTCTGACAGTTATTATCATGTTGTTCATTGCTTTTATGGAGGGGCATATATTTGTATTTCCTTATTATGCTATAATTACCCATATTCTCTATTTTGATTTTTCCCTCTACTTGTTCATTTTTATTATTTGTTTTTCAGTTTATATATTTTTTAAAATTTCTTTGTTTTTCATTGGGTTCAGTTAGCCAACATATAGTACAACATAAGTTTTTGTGGTGTGTTGGATGATTCATTAGTTGTATATAACACCCAGTTAAATATGTCTCAGAGTTTACCAGCAGAAAAGTTGTATGGAATGTTCTTCATTGTCATTGTATTCTTAATCACTTGATTAAAGCTTTACTCAAATAACTTATTTACTTGTAATATGTACTTTTAATAACTTACCATGTTTCTAATGCCTAGCAATTTTTTGTCTGATGTAGAAGTATTGAATCCATATGTGATAATAATGTTCTCTTAATTTTGTAATAGAATTTTTGATCTGAGGAGTTTATTTTCAGAATTTCTATGAAAATCCATCCTATTTCTTTCATATTCACCAGTTAACCTGTTTTCAACTTAATATGCAGTTAATGTAACTTTTCCAAGGTGCAACATATTACTACCTACAGCCCCTTACCCAGTCACAATTTAATGGCTTTTTTTTTCCCCCCAAATGTTAAAGTTTCTGAATAAAAGAGGCAGGGGTGTGTTACTGACAGAAGAAAAATTCTATGGTCACTAAAAAAATAATACAGAGTAGCATTTGACTAAATGATTTATTTTTATCTGTCTCTAATTTTGTTTGGGGTTTCTTTTTTTTTCCTTTTCTCTTTTTGTAATCTCTATTTCATTAAAAAGAGGATGTATGTGTCCTCAATTGTAGTTTTCCATCCAGTTCCTTCATTTTTTGTGTGTTTTGCATAAATTTCATAAAGATTTTGTCAATAGGCTGGTTTCAGACATTATATATTTTCTTTTCAAAAAATGTTTAGGCATCTTAAGAAGGAGCTGAAGAGCCTCTTAGCCACATGAAATATCCTAACAAGTTTTAAAATGGAAAGGAGTTTGGAAAATCTGTCATTAGTAGAGAACCTGGAATAGAAAGGAAAAAAGCAATAGGAAAACAACTTGGTGGGAAATTATGGTAGTTGTTCAAAAGGAAGTTTGTAAGGATGGTACACTTTAGACACCGGGATGTGAGATGATGTAAGACAAAATTTGGGGGTGTACTGACTGACATAATTATTTGCTGATTAATTATAAGTAGAAAGATGGATGGGCCAAGGATCATGTCATAATTATAATCTAAATAACTAGATAAATAACATTTTTATTAGTCAAAGGAGGAAATAAGAAATGAAATGTAAAATGTTTGAATGGTAGAGGAACAAAAACAGTCCAGATCTAAGATGGATGTGTGATAGTTGAGGTAATGGCAGAATACAATCCACTGACTGAGGGAGCTGGGGGTGTGGGGAGAGATCTCTAATGCCTATCACACTATTATACTACCCAACATCAGATTACCAATTCCCCTAGAATAAGCCACCCTAATTTATTTCCCCTTTATTAAATAGTAACTCCATTCTTCCAGTTAATGTAGCCACAAATATGAATTTATTCATGAATTCTTTTTTTTTCTTTCCCTTGCATTTCATAACCATAATCTGTTAGGAAATCTTGTTGGTTTAACTATTTCCTGTTCTGGTGTCATCATTTTGCCCTATAATAATCTCAGTTTATTTTAAGAGCCTATTAACTAATTTCCCTAATAGCATATTTACCCTTTTTCAAACTAGAGTATTCTCAAAATAGCACCTAGATCATAATACCTTGCTACTCTGTGTGTGAGCCAACAACTCACATCTCATTGTGTAAAACATTACCTATAGGATGCCTTATGAAAGAGTTGCAAGCATCAGGCTGTGCTACTCATCGTTATCTTCTCTGTTTTCACTCGTACTGGCCCACCCACACTGTTCTCCTTGCTTCTCTTTTAAAGCATAGCTTTGTTCTTCCCCCTTTTTCTCTGTATTTGAAATTTCTTCCCCTGGATTTCTGCATTGCTCAATCCCTTACCTCTTTCAGATTTTAGCCAATGTCATACACTCACCTTTAAATCTGCAGTGTCTTAAATACCGTCACAATCCCTAACTTTCTTCTCCTTTATTCAATAGTACTTCTCAGTTTGTTGACCCTATCCATTTTCTAGGGCTACTGTAACAAATTACCACAAACTTTGTGATCAGAAACAACAGAAAATAATTCTTTCAGAGTTCCGGAGGCCATAAGCCCAAAATCAAGGTATTGGCAGAATTGGTTCCCTCGAGAGGCGTTAAGGGAGAATCTGTTCAGTGACTCACTCTTAGCTTCTGATGGCAGCTCGTAAACTTTAGCATCCCTAAACGTGGGGCTCCATCATTTCAATCTCTGCTTCTGGGTTAACATAGCCTTTCTCCAGTAATTCTTTGTCTTTTCCTCTTCTTATAAGGACAGCTATCATTGCATTAGTACCTGTGCCCCCAATCCATGATGATCTCATCTCAGGATTCTTAATTAAATATACAAAGTCTATTTTTTTTCCAAATAATGTCACATTTATAGGTAACAGGAATTGGGATGTATTTTTAAGGATATAAATCAACCTACTACATTAACTTAGTATTCCTTCATTCATTCATTCTCCATTTCCCTAACAAAGATTAAACATATTGTTTATATTAGCATTGACCAATTTCTGGCACACAATGGAAGCTTAATAAATACATGTTCAATAAGTGAGAAGAGAAAGTGTGGAAAAGACATAGGAGTTATCAATATAATTGAAACAACAAGTAGAAAAACAAAACAAAACAAAACAAAAACCATGGAAGGTGAATTTGAAAAAGAGATCAAATTTGTGTGAAAGTATGCAAAAAGAAAAAAAAAAAGAAACCCCCCTGAAGTCAAAAGTGTGTTTGCATAATTAGGGAATGGTTGCTAATGTCAAACGTCAAATTGAAAGAGGCATAGAAAGGAACATCCCAGTGATTTTGCATATTTGAATTGTGTTTAAAAATCTTCATAGAAAATGGAAATATATCCAAATCTAAGAAAGGTTTGTACTCTGGAATCTTAGTGGTTATGTTACTACTTCATTAAAAATGACAAGATAATGAAAGGAAATACTCTCTGTTACTGATTAGAACTCTTTGCCTCCATGGTTTGGGGCCCCTGGGTGGCTCAGTCTATTAAGCATCTGCCTTTAGCTCTCGTCCTGATCCCAGGGTTCTGGGATTGAGCCCTGCATGGGGCTCCCTGCTTGATGGGGAGCCTTCTTCTCCCTCTCTGTTTGCATCTTCCCACTCCCACTTCCCCCACGCATGGATGAGCACTCTCTATCTCAAATAAATAAAATTATCAAAAAAAAAAAAAGAGAAATAAATAGATAAATAAAAAGAAAAATAAAAAGAGGGATACCTGGGTGGCTCGGTTGGTTAAGCAGCTGCCTTCATCTCAGGTCATGATCTCAGGGTCCTGGAACCGAGCCCCACATTGGACTCCCTGCTCAGCAGACAGCCTGCTTCTCCCTCTCCCTCTGCCTGCCACTCTGCCTACTTGTGTTCTCTTTCAGTCTTTCTGTCAAATAAAATCTTAAAAAAAAAAAAAAAAAAAGAATTATTTTCCCTTTTTTTTTTTTTTTGGGTGCTATTCTTGTGGAATCTCTTACCTCCTATTCCCATTGAATTTCCAGTATATAGTGTATATGTTTGGTGTTTGATAAATATTGGGACCTATTAATATGTGTATTGTCTCCAGACTCTTCCTTTTAAACTGGACACAAGTTATATTTCGCTTACTAGTTATATTCTTCCAATTCCAACCTACCCATCCTGTTGTGATAATTTATAATATTTTTCCATTAACAGTATCTACCAATAGAATTTAAAATAATTCAAAAAATTAAATTCAACCTATTAATAGAAGCAGAAGTTATTTTCAGTATATAAATAATAATACTTCAGTATGAAAAGTAAGCATAGATGAATGCCTTTTATTCAGAATATTAAATATTGAATAATAGTATATGACCATAAGGTATCATTTGCCATTATATGTTTGCTTTTTCTAGTAAAGAGAAACACTACAAAATAATGTAAGCAATTCAACTTTGACCACAATGAAGATGAGTTTACTATATGCAAATATTTCAAGTATATATGTGTATATATATATATATATATATGTGTGTATATATATATGTGTATATATATATGTGTATATGTGTATATATATATGTGTGTATATATATATATATATATATTTAATTTTATTATTATTTGTGTGTGTCTGTGTGAAGAGATGACATTCCTACTCATTTCCAAGATTGGACTCTTCAGGTCTCATTTATATACAAGTTCTTCTGGGAGTTCTTGCTTGACCACCACCTAACTTAAATTCAGGCTAGGTTGTTTTTTAATGGGTTCCCATAAGACCGTACTTCTTTATCATAGTATTTTTTTCTCAGAATCTTAGTATTCATGGATCTAACATTGGTTGCTCCTATAATGATATGCTGATCTACCAGAAGGTTAAGGAAATGGAGCAACATTTTATTTAAAGAAAATCATAACATATAAATGGCATTGTTCCCCCTCCAGTAATTTCTGGGACAAGCTGAATATGTATGTATGTATATATGTATGTGTGTAGGTAGGTATAAATAAAGACTAGTTACATTTACAAAATTGATATTCAGAAAGATACCAGATATATATCAGCAACAAATATCTTTTGGTGTGTATCTTATGATAGCTCTGTTGGTATTATGATTTTTTTAAAGATTTTATTTATTTATTTGACAGACAGAGATCACAAGTAGGCAGAGAGGCAGGCAGAGAGAGAGGGGGAAGCAGGCTCCCTGCCGAGCAGAGACCCCGATGTGGGGCTCCATCCCAGGACCCTGGGATCATGACCTGAGCTGAAGGCGGAGGCTTAACCTACTGAGCCACCCAGGTGCCCCGTTGGTATTAGTTTAATCCCAGACCAATAAATGCTATAAAGTAGGAAACAAACAATCATACAAACAAAAACCCAAAAAACGATGTGGTATTCTAATCATTTATGTATTTTTTTCTTTTTCCATTTTTCTATTTTCAGTTTTTGGATAGGTCTAAAAGCATTGTAGAATTAATTGTTTTAAATTTTATATTAATATACTTGAGGTTTTTTGTGTCCATGGTAAGTTTCCTAACTTCCTCCTGTCTCTTCTCTCACTACCTGCTTGAAGAATTTTTTTTTTTTTTTGTTACAGTTCACTTTTTCAATAATTACTCTATCCACTTTGGTGGAGTTTGGAAGTTCGATCTCTCACTACTCTCAGTTTTTTAGTTCCTTTCTCTTTCTGCCAAGGCCTTTATAATTAAATAAGAATTATGTCTCCTCTAATCAAATTCCAAATCCAACAGTAAAATTATATTGACTTAAATCAACAAGCGTCTGAAGCAATTTTTCAACTCATATTATTTTAATTGCTTTTCTCTTTTACAGTGACTTTGTCCTTCAGTATGAGATTAGGCACTGAATTTCTCTAGACCAACAAGATGGCACAAAACAATTTCTACCTACATTTTCATGGGAAGATTGGATACCTCCTGAAGAGATATAGAATCTGAATTAAGGAGGAAAAGAAAGAAAAACATAGGTTTCTGGATTAATTGTGTTTAGGACCAAATCATTGTAATGATAAATTATTATGAATTATCACTAAATGTATATTAAATAAGATAATTTCAACAAAACTTAAGAAAGCAATTTACTTTTCTAAATATATAATGTCTACATATTATTGGATGAAACTATTTTCACGTATTAGATAATTTTGCATTTATTACATTGTACAATGTGAGTTATGTAACTTACATACCATGGGTATATTTAAACAATAATAATAAAAAATGTTTTAAGGTAATATACTTGAAATATTTGCATATAGTAAACTCATCTTCATTGTGGTCAAAGTTGAATTGCTTACATTATTTTGTAGTGTTTCTCTTTACTAGAAAAAGCAAACATATAATGGCAAATGATACCTTATGGTCATATACTATTATTCAATATTTAATATTCTGAATAAAAGGCATTCATCTATGCTTACTTTTCATACTGAAGTATTATTATTTATATACTGAAAATAACTTCTGCTTCTATTAATAGGTTGAATTTAATTTTTTAAATATATATATATATACACATTTAAATATATATATATATATTTAATTTTTTAAATATATATATATATACACATATACATATACATATATATATATATACACATATATATATATATACACATATGTATATATATACATATATACACATACACATATATATATATATATACACACACATATGTGTGTATATATATATATAGAGAGAGAGAGAGAGAGAGGAATTCGGGTGCTAGAAAAATATGTAGATTAAAGAAATGAAAACATTTAGTGTGTGAGAGTATGCTCACTTGGGGGCTACGTGAGAGAGGAAGCTGGAGAAGTGGTCTGGAGCCCAGTGCTGAGGAAGTTGGACCATCTGAGAGGAAAGATGGGTGAAGCAGTGAAGTGACTTCATCAGATTTGAGATTTAGTGAAATTGTTCTAGAGTAGTACCAAATCCATATGTTGCATAATACGTGTAAAATCCTTTTCTCCAAAAGTTAAATAGGTCAAAATAAAATATGTCCCCAAATAATTTGATATACCAAGAAGAAACACTGAATTGGGGATCTGAAGATATGAAGTTCAACTTCTGCCATTTACTAACTGTGAGTTTAGCCAAGTTATTTAATATCACTTTAAATGTAAATCCATAAATTAGAAATATAAACATTTTAATAATCTCATTCACAAAGTGGGTTTAAATAAGACCTTGAATGTACTTTTAAAATCATTAAATATTGAATATTTTTAGGAATATTGTTATGGATAAAATATCCAAAATACCTTTCAAAAAGGATAAGAATAACATGTTAGAATTCAAAAGCTATAAATCTAAAGAGAAAAAGAAAAATATTTTATACTTTAAACGTTTTTTGAGGGGTGCCTGGGTGGCTCAGTGGGTGAAAGCCTCTGACTTCGGCTCAAGTCATGATCCCATGGTCCTGGGATCGAGCCCCACATCGGGCTCTCTGCTCAGCGGAGAGCCTGCTTCCTCCTCTCTCTCTCTCTCTGCCTACTTGTGCTCTCTGTCAAATAAACAAATAAATTTAAAAAAAAATTTAAAGTTCTTTGAAATAAAGCTCTATAAATGAAAGAATTTATAATCATACAGATTAGAACACACCTATTACATTAGTTATAACTATTGGCAGTTTTCATTTCTTGATACTTTTTATGACTTACTGAAATTACGAGGCCCTCAATTATAGTTTTAATGTAACTGTTACCTCAGGCATTTGGTTATAATAGCATTTACGTAACAAAATTAGGTTATAATGAGATTTGTACCATAAGCATATGATTTAACCAGCGTAAGAATTTAATTCATTTTTCTTATTTTTAAAATTAACTTAATCTTAAAAAAATTAACTTAATCTTATTCTATCATGTGCACTTTGTAGGTCCTTTTAAATGTTTTTTGAAAAAGCAGATGATAAATAAAACCATTCTGCTTCGTTATCATTTGTTGAATAACCAGATGGAACTATGTATTTTAAGTCGGCGTAAACAGTTGTGGGTTTTAAGAACATTCAAAATAAAATGTTAGAAAAAAATACCATCAAATAATATTGAAAATTAAGGAATAGAATAATATTTAAGTTAGAGGGTGGGTTAGAAAGTAAATGGAGTTCTATTTGGATAAATTAAGCTTGAAATGCTTGTGTGACTTCTATGAAATCTAAAAGGGAATTTTACTTTTAGAAATAGATGCCTTTAGTTCAGGAATGGGGCAAAGACTGAAGGCATAGATTTTGGCATCAGCTACGTAAAGGTGATATTTGAAGTCTTGGGATTAAAAGAGCTTGGAAATGAAAGGAAATCCTAATTTCAAAAGTTGGCAAGAAAAAAGTAGACAAGTATGTCAAGCTGCAAAGGATTATCTGCCAAGTAAGAAAACAAAGGGAATCCAATGTGATAGAAACCAATGACAAAGAAAATTTCAGGAAGGATGAGGAAACTTATTATAGAAAGTAGATTGAAAAAGAAAATGAAAAATGACTATGAAATTTCAACAAATGCTTTTTTAAAAAAGGAAATCTTAGAGGTTCAGTCCAACATAAAAGTAGCAAATGTACCAGAAGGAGAGTAAGTAAATTTTGGAATGTGCAGCGCAAAACTGTCTGAGAAAGACATTGTTTTTTATATTAAAATGACAAAAAACACTACAATTTTACTGACATTTTATAGAAAGTATTAAAGGAAGACAAAGAAGATTCTAGAGAAGTTTGGCTAAAAGAATGTTTCAGGAATAAGGAATAATGAAAGATAAAGTGCTCATCCTATATTGTTGTTTATCACTATGAATATATAAAATAACATCCATCCTCTAGTAAAAATAATGGCTAATTTCTGAAAGATTATTGTCTTTACTAAGCAATCTGTGAATGTAAGGTATTTTATTGTAGGCCTTTTCTGGAAGTATAACATGTTACCTCATTTAGTTATCATTAAATTTCTCCAGGGAACAGTGCTAATGTCATCCTGATTTCACAAGGTTCAAGGTGTTCAGTATGGTCCAACAATCAGTAGTGGAGGCTTATCAGAATCAGGGCTTGAACTGTTAGTGGATAGTTCTGGGCTGCCTTCCTGATAGATTCTTCAAGGAGTTTACTGAGCTGTAAAAAAAAAAAAATCTTAATACAAAACTTTAGAATTAAGAAGCATTGACAGTTCTCTAGTTTAACCCTTGTTTTATAAATGCAGAAACAAAGACCTAGAGAGGCTTTAACTCACTCAGAGCAGCAAACACATCACCTGGGAGCTCAGGGCTACTGCTCCTAATTTGCTTCTCTTTAACTACTATTTGAACTTCTCATAATCCCTGAACTTTGAATCTTACTTGAAGATCCCACTGTTTAATAGAAAGTGAAAAAACTTTATATGACTAATGATGCTGTAATATATATGTATGTATGTAATATGCATATAGCTTATAATTATTCTTAATATTTCATCTTACAGTTTCCATTTTACTTCTGTCTATATTTGTTTTTTCCCAGTGTGACTATATTTTGTGTATATGCTTTATCTATATCAACAGTAGGATGGAGAGCCTTAGATTTCAATTTTTGAGAAGATGGTGGTTATAAGAATAATGAACTTTGAGTTAATCTCATTTAGTTCCCAGTTTATAGAAAAAGTAGATTAATATGCTTTTTTTTTAATTTAAATATATAATGCATTATTGGCTTCAGAGGTAGAGTTCAGTGATTCATCAGTCTTATATAATTCCCAGTGCTTATTACATCACATGCCCTCCTTAATGTCCATCACCCAGTCACCCCATTCCCTCACCCCTCTCTCCTCCAGCAATCCTAAGTTTGTTACCTATGATTATGAATCTCTTATGGTTTGTCTCCCTCTCTGATTTCATCTTGTTTTATTTTTCCTAATATGCTCTTAGCATTTAAAACAAATGACCCAGATTCAACACTGTGTTCTAATTCCTGCTATTAACTCAGACATTTTAGGCAATTCAATTACATTTTCATTTCATTGACTTTCATAAGAAGAATGATAAAACAATATTAATAATTAAATAACATCATTATAGTAATATTTTCTGTGAATGTTTCAGACACTCCTATAGGAAAATAAGAAAATGGATACTAGTACGAAAGTTTTGTGGTACAGAAAACACATTTCAATTTAAAATATCAAAGTGGAAGGATCAATGAGTGACAGGCAGCAAATGGGAAGAATTCATTATTTATTTGTTTGTTTGTTTTTAGCTTCAAGTTTTTATTTAAATTCCAGTTAGTTAACATGTAGTGTAATATTAGTTTCAGGTGTAGAATTTAGTGATGCATCACTTATACCCAACACCTAGTACTCATCATGAGTTCCTTCCTTAATATAATGGGAGGCATTAAAATATGCTGTTTTCTGTTCAAAAAACATATGAGCTATTATTTAACAATCTTGTTTTAATGTCAAAGCAAAGAAGATCATAGACGTAGAAATCAAAGGGTCTCATGACTATCATATGATCTCCCTGATATGAGGAAGTAGAGATGCAACGTGAGGGGTTGGGGGATAGGAAAAGAATAAATGAAACAAGATGGGATCGAGAGGGAGACACACCATAAAAGACTCTTAATCTCACAAAACAAACTGAGGGTTGCCGGGGGAGGGGGTGGGGAAAGGGTGGTGGAGTTATGGACATTGAGGAAGGTATGTGCTATGTTGAGTGCTGTGAAGTGTGAAACTGGCGATTCACAGACCTGTACCCCTGGGGCTAATAGTACATATTTTGTTAATAAAAATAAATAAATTAATTTTAAAAAATTTAAAAAAGAAGAAATCAAAGGGTCTGAGAGATTAGTTTCTCAGCTTCCTTCTTCTATAATTCAAGGAATTTTGAGAAATATGTCCACCAGCCATGGTCTCACAAAATTAGAACTAAAAGTCTGGTATTCTAATGGTTGAGATATATGCATGTATGTATATTTTTTTTTCCCCAGAGTATCCTATTGTCTCACAGAGATAACACAGTAAGTCTCGGTGTCTAGATGGAAAACAGATTAACAGCCAGTGGTTGTATCCCATTTGGTCATCAATTCAAATGACTGACATGTTCCAATTCTACTCCAGGCAATACACAGCGATGTCAGTTAAAAAGACACATTCCACAGTAGACTTTGAAAATTGCTGAGGATTGTGAATTCCCTTAATAGTGCAACATATAGTAATGTGAACCCTTGGTCGATCAAAGTTCCCGTAACCTGAAACACTGAAGTCCCATTCTGTGATTAACCAGCATCTACCTTCTGAGTGCCTTCAGCAGCTTAAGAAATATCAGTTGACACTTCGCCAGGGTTGACAGCATCCTCTCATCTGACAGAAAACAAAGAAAAATGTGTTTCCCAGATGTATTAACAGCAACATCTGTTCCTATCGATGATGGAAAAAACATAATCCTCTGAAAAGCAAATGCATAATATGCACTCCAAGGCCAGTACATATCTTGCATTTCAATATGACACAAGTTTTTGCTCTTTTATGTTTAGTTTTAGTCTCCAGTCTAAAGGTTGCTAGTTACAAGAAGGGTATTTGGAGGAGTCAACCTGGGACTACAGATAATTCATTCTAGTATGAATGTTTGCTCTTGCTGAACATCAGGATTCTACAGGCTGATTCAAAATGAGAGAAGATGTCATTTTGCTTAAAGAAATTCAATTATAGATTCAAATGCATCTGCTGTTCATCACTTTAAATCATTGTCATTGTCTGATAAGAGAATGAAAGGAGGAAATCTCAGTGTGGTGCTGACAGATCTCAGTCTCCAAAAGCATTCAATTTTTCAACTCTTTTCAGAGGGGGAAAAAAATAGATCAAGTGGCATCTTATATGCCTTTTAATGGCTTTGGCTTGCTGAGCATTTATATTACATAATGCTAAAAATAAAAGAAATTTTACCCTTTTAATTTTTTTCTGAAGGAATGCACAAATCCTCAAAATCATCACCTATGAATTTCAGGTTAAAGTTCAACACACGTGTTGTAATGTAAATCTTATATAAAATAAAGTAGTGAGCTGAGAAATCTCTCAGAAGTGCAAGAGCCAATCAGTAATTCATTTTTATCTTGACAAGCTGGTGAAGGTACAAAAATGAATAAGGTAAACCAGATAGTTTTTATGAAAAAAATTCCCATAGATACCTCTCATCAGTTTTTAGATTTAAATCATTTTTTCCTTTTAAAATGCATTCACCTGGGCAGGAGAGGACTTAATATCTTCATGTATCTTACTTGAATTATTTGTACATGTTCCTGTCTGCTTTACATCTATGTGAGACCATGTTTACAACAGAAATAAGAATTTTAATTGGGTAATAGTATAAAAAGTTAGTATATGTCTGATACAGAATTTCTGAAATTATAACAAATCATTCACAAAACAACTATAGGACTATGTGTTAAAACAAAATGAATTCACTGAACGAAAAATTTTATTTTACTTACCATTTTAATTATTCTACATCATTGATTAAGAACATAAAATTTGCCCAAAACTTCGTTGTTAAAACATATTTAAATCAGCTTGATTGTCAGTTTTAGCTTAATCCCAACAAAAAGAAATATGAAAATTTGAGAATATTTGCCACATCAGTAAACAAAGCTTCAGTTTCAATAGTCTGTACACCAGGCCATTCACGTATACGTACTCAAAGCTCACACAATAACAAAAGGGTGGTGATTGTGAAAGATAGTTTTTTTTCTTTTTAATATAACGTTTCTAATGGCTTTTGCTGATTCTGCAAAACCTGATCTATAGCTATCTGCAAAATAGAGTCCTGCATAATCCCAACAGAATATTAAATTGTAGTTAGGATCACAATTGTGGAATAGAAATTATAAGTAAGATAAAAATCACTAAATGACTTGCTTGAAGCAGTAGTGATCAGTTTTAGGATAGAAAGCAGTTTGAGTTTCACATGTTAATGTGAAATCTAAGAAAAGAGATTGATTTTATTGTATGGTTCTATTGTAATACATTTCTACAATAGTATAATAGCTGCTGATTATTGAGTACATATTACATTTCAGGCACTGTCTTAGATCTTTTCCACCTACAGATGAGGAAATTAGAATAAAATATGTCCAATAACTTGTTTGCTTATATAACTAGTAAGTGCCATAAGTAAGATTTAAATAACTGTCTAGAATCTAAATCTCTAATAAATTCATCCTTATTAGGGATCATGTTGGAGTATAATCCATAAAGAAATTTTTCTAGGTATTTCATAGAGCATTGTTTTGCCAGCAAGGTAATGTTCACACCAACAAGATTTCATTCTTTCATTCAAAATATTGTCCCTGGACTGAATATTTAGTGCAATGGTAAAGCCAAAAATCATGGAACTTGTCCATGTGGACTTTTTTCTGTTTAAATGGATTTTGTTTTTTAGTAAAAACAAACCAATTTTAATGAATAGCTGAATAAATACACTATTACAAATAGTGTAAGTGATATAAAGGAAAATAGAAGTTAAATTTAGAGGGAATAGCAGGAAAAACTTGATTCAAATTGAGAATCCTGGGAAAGTCTCTGAGAAGGTGGCATTTAACCAAAGACCCAAGGGCAGAGCAGAAAAAGAGCCAAAGGAAGACTGGAGAAAGAGTCTAGGCAGAAGAAACAATGATTGTGAAATCACTGAGTTTGAAAGAAGTGGGCAAGAAGATAAAACAAAACAAAACACAACAAAGTGACCTTAGGTCACCTTCCTGGAGGGGAGTTTATCAAGTGATGAGATTGAAGGAATTGGAGCAGGAAACAGTGGTTTTTAACTGTGGGTGAGATGCTTACTTACAGCAACCATCCACAAAAAAGGTACTGGAGTTACAGAGTGAAAGACCACATATGTGACTGTTAAATGTTTAAATCATTTTGACAAACCAGACCAATCCATTTATTTTTAGTTAGCATTCACATAGTTTCACAATGGGGCAGTTAAAAATTCAAACACTGTTAGTAAACTAGGTACTTCCTAAGGTAAACATGCACTATGTTAACATGGGAAACCAATAAGCATTTTTAGTGGAAACTGATTTTGAATGTGTCAGAGCACATTCATTTGAAATATTTTTAATAAGGAATATAATTACAGTGCTTATTATTTTGCTGAAATATGTTGACCTTTTCAGCACATGTCAGATGCACACAATATTAGTCAAATATTTAAAATATCACAAACCCAATTCATAAGCAATTCTAATAAAACAAGTTCAGTTTTAGTAATTATCACTTATGCCATTATATATAGATTGAGACTTGTAAAAAATAAAGAAATAAAATACATATTAGTATTTAAAGTCATTACAATATATTTAAAATGTATTGGCCAAAAGAAAAGGCACTCTACTATTTGGTGTATTTAGAAGAACAAAATGTACTACCCAAAGCAAACTACACATTTAACTCAATCTCTAACTAGATACTAATAGCATTTTTCACAGATCTAGAAAAAAACAATCCTAAAATTTGTATGAAATGACAAAAGACCCCCAAATAGCCAAAGCAATCTTGAAAAAGAAAAGCAAAGCTGGAGGCATCACTTCAAACTATTCTGGACTTCAAACTAATTTACAAAGCTGTAGTGATCAAGACAATATGGTACTGGTGCAAAAACAGACACATAAATCAATGGAACAGAATAGAGAACTCGGAAATGGCCCCTCAACACTATGGTCAACTAATCAACAAAGCAGGAAAGAATACCCAATGAAAAAAGTCTCTTCCAGTGGTGTTGGAAAAACTGGAGAGCAGTGTGTAGAAGAATGAAATTGGACCATTTTCTTATATATAAATATAATTTCAAGGTGAGTAAAGACCTAAATGTGAGACAGGAAATCATCAAAATCCTAGAGAACACAGATAGTAACCCCTTCAACATTGGCCATAGCAATTTATTACAAGATAGGTCTCCTGAAGCAAGGGAAACAAAAGCAAAAATGAAATATTGAGACTTCATGAAGATAAAAAGCTTCTGCACAATGAAGGAAACAATCAACAAAGTTAAAAGGCAATGGGAAATGAGTAGGAGAAGATATTTGCAAATGACCTATCTGACAAAGGATTAGTTTCCAAAATATATATAGAATTTATCAAACTCAACACCCAAAAAAACAAATAACTCATTTAAGAGTGAGCACAAGACATGAAGAGACATTTTTTTCAAAGAAGACATACAGATGGCTAACAAACACATGAAAATATGCTCAACATCACTTATCAGAGAAACACAAATGTACACTATAATGATATAACAGCTCAAACCTGTCAGAATGGCTAAAATAAACAACACAGGAAAAAACAGGTGTTGGGGAAGATGAAGGAAAAGGGGGAACCCTCATGTACTGTTGGTGGAAATGCAAACTGGTGCAGCCACTCTGGAGAACAGTATTAAAGTTCCTCAAGAAGTTAAAAATAGAACTACCTTAAAACACAAAATTTGCACTACTAGGTATTTACCCAAAGGATAAAAAATTCTGATTGGAAGGGATACATGCACCCCAATGTTTATAGAAACATTATCAGCAATCACTAAATTATGGAAAGAACCCAAATATCCATTGACTGGTGAATGGATAAAGAAGATGTAGTATATATATATATACACAATAGAATATTACTTGGCCATAAAAAAGAATGAAATCTTGCCATTTACTATGACATGGATGGGCTAGAGGGTATTATGCTATGAGAAATAAGTCAGAAAAAGACAGATACCATGTGATTTCACTCATATGTGGAATTTAAGAAATATAACAGATGAACATGGGTGGGGGGAAAGAAGCAAACCATAAAATAAACTCTTAGGTATGGAGAACAAACTTAGGGTTGCTGCAGGGGAAGTGAGCAGGGGGTTATATGGGTGATGCATATTAAGGAGGGCACTCATTGTGATGCGCACTGGGTGTTGTATGGAAGTGATAAATCACTAAATTCCACACCTGAAACTAATGTTATACTATATGTTAGCTAACTGGAATTAAAATTTGAAAAAAAAAGAATAAAACTATAAAACACGAAACTGTGATCAGTAATCAAGATTTTCTGTTTAGTAGAAATGTCACAAAAAGCTATTCAGGTAACAATGTATGGTTCTGGCAGAGGAAATAATGTAAATGTAAAAAATTAACAAAAAAAATTAGCATCTTAATTGCTGTAAACAGATTTAAAGACTGAGACCTTTATGTCTGTATGAATTCAGAAAGCTATATCTTGAGGCTGCTATCCTCTACCTGAAAAAGATCTACTTTACCATAGATCAATTACATAGGAATGTCAGTAAAGCCCATACAAATTTCATTGTGAAGACTACATATATCTCAATTATAAATCATTACAAGCATTCTGATACTTAACAATAATTCCTAGAAGATTTTGAAATAATGTTTTTTATTTTTTCAAATGCTAAAAAAATCCAATTAAGTGGGTACAAATTTCTTATATTTATTCATTATAATCTCTTACAAAATACCATATATTTTTCAGTTTTGTATTTGCAGTGGGAATCACAATTTGTCATAACATGACTTTCTTAGTTTTACGGCCTTTAGCAATCTCTCTTATGACATATTCATAGCCTGATTCTCCTTGAGCCCTCATGAATCTTGATTTTACAGCATAAGTGCAAATGCAATAGAACACGGTTCTCATTTAAATTATGTGAAACTGATATTGTGCTCCTTTCAAATGCCATAAGAAAGAGTGTATCTGGTCATGGCAAGGGTGTCAGAGGCAATGGAGACTGAAGTCTTTTAGAGAAAATGCTCTATACTTTACCTTCTCACAAACTTCAGTATCCTTTCCAAGGAGCATTCTGATACTGTCAGGGTATTTCTAACACTGGATTTTATTACAAGTCATAATGCAGCCTTCTTAATATAAGTTCACATAACCCGCTGCAAGTACAGATGTTTTTAAATTGTCTATTCTTGCTGGAGATCAAAAGTTTATTTGAAAGTGGCATAAAACTTCCTTCTTCTGGCTCTCAGGATACTCATTCACTTTCAACTTATTCCCCAATGACATAACTATATCTATCATTTCAGAAGATAGAGAATTGGACTATGTAAATAAGAGAAACTTTCAGGAGATTATTAGCCATGTGTAGAGTTAATTCAGGGAGAAAAAATGCCTGTCAAGATCATCTTTTGAAGTTGTTCAGAATGTTGCAAAAGAACTAGATTCTATATTGCTGTTTCTCTTCTACCAAAAAGTGAAAATTTGGAATGCTCTTCACTTAGAAGGACAAGTTTTGGTATTTGTAAGATTAAGGCTAAAAATGTACTCTGAAGTGTCTAATGATTTCTTCTTCAAGACTAGCCCAATTCTGTTTAGCTCCTAGAGGATTAGTCCTGTTGTTTTACTGATGTTTAACCCTCATTGGGTGTGTTTTCATTTCTGCTTATGAGTAATCCATGCAAAACTGCTTTTAATGTGATGGAAATTTGGGATTCACTGGAATCCAACTAAATTTTATCATCAGAATTAAAGTATGACCAAAAATATGATCGGTTATACTGTTGTGCAAAAAATACAACAAATCATGTATATATATAGATATATATTTAGAAAGCATGAATTTGTCAAGTGCAAAACAGTGCTCAGAAATATCGGATACCTTGCTTTACCAGTACTATCTATAGTGAGGGCAAGTGAGTTCATAAGGATTTGCATTTTAAGCAGATAAGTCTCTCAGTCCTAGTTATGGTACTTATTACCTATGTGACAGTGACCAAATTATTGAATATATTTCATTCCAAATACATCATCTATAAAATGAGGATAAGAGATAATGAATAAAAAAGACTAACACAGTACCTAGATAAGTGAAATGGGTTCATCAGCTTCGTTTATTGCTGCCCACATAACTTTAGTATCTGACTAGCTGGTAGATGTGAATATGACTTTTCCAGGGCAGAATGTTCTCCAACACAGTATGGATAGTCCATCAGGTTTTCCCATGGCTGGAAGAATTGCCTCTCGAAAACTGGTGGATGTCAAACTGGGTATCAGGACCACCTAAGGAATTGTTTCAAACTTCCCATGCTGATTAGGGTATATACATTTTTGTGAAAACTGCATGTGTTTTATGACCCCGGAATTTCTATCAAGTGTTAGAATTACGGTGAATATGAGGTAGACTTGTTATCTCCCCAAGTAAATCTGAAGACTGCCACACACCTAAACTAGCACCATTTAAGACCTTCTGCTCACAGCAGTCTGTATCCCTTTACTTGGATGTTATGTTCAGACACAATTGACAGTTTCTGATTATGAATTTGTTTCCTGTGACAGGATAACACAAAGGGTTATGGGTTGGGAGAACATGTATTCTCTGGATGAAGTTATACCTTTCGCAGTTAAGCAATGAATAGGAATTTGCTTTATAATCTTTATCCAGTCAATAAGTGTAATTTAGTCTCCTCAGACCAGATTCAAATCAAGTGTCAAGCTTAGAAACATTGAAGACCAGATGCTGACTAGTGACAATTCCACAACTGTTACTACACATTACCTTACTTTGCCAGGTTGAGCTTTCAATCACTTTCCCTAAGCTTTTTGTGCTTTCTGCTCTTTCTGCATTTAATAAAAAATGGATATAGAATTATTGGGAGGTCCCAAATCATTTGCATGATATTGTGATTTTCTAGTAAAAACAAAACAGCTGATCTTTATATGTCACCCAACATATGCATTTAGGGTAGCTAATATATTTTCTGAGGGGTGTATACATGCATTTAGATGAAGTAGATAGATTTTTAGATCTCAGACATACTGATGGATGGTTTTGGAAGACTTCATTTATTTGGAATTTATTCTACTTAACTTCAGTCTTAGCAAAAATACAAATTTTCTCAGGTCCATATTTTTAATCTAATTTTAAAGTTATTTCCTCTTTTTAAATGATGAGGCCAAGGGCTCCTGGATGGCTCAGTTGGTTAAGCATCTTCCTTTGGCCCAGGTCATGAGCCCAGAGTCCTGGTATTGAGTCCCACGTCTGGCTCCCTGCTTCTCAGGGAGTCTGCTTCTCCCTCTGCCCCTCCCGCACTGATTCTCTCAATCACTCTCTCTCTCTCTCCCCCCCCAAATAAATAAATAAAATATAAAATAATAAAAAAATGATAAGGCCAGTTAACACCTGCTTAAAGAGATGGTCCTTTATCAAATGTAGTTGACTGTATTAACTCATTTACTCAGAACATTAAAATTGCCTATATTTCACATATAATTAGATCATATTATATTGAGTATCTATACTAATTTTGTTATGATAATATAGCAAATTTTAAGCTATAATATTGGATAGCAAAATACTCCAAATCTAGAATTTGTACAAAAATAGATGTTATCATAAATAAAGTTGTACAGAATTGGTTGGGTATTAGGTAGGGTGGCATAGTTAGAAAAACTCTCCTACCCTTGCTAATTTTTTTAAGGACAATGTGTTTGGAACCAGCAGTCAAGGAGAATAATTTCATTTCTTGTTTTTTGTTTTGTTTGTTGTTGCTGCTGTTGTTGTTTTAATTTCTGTTAATCCCTTCTTATTTTGGTGAACCACTTATATACTGAAGATTCTAGCCACTTCCCTTATACTGGACATATATAAGGCATAGGAAAAATATCCAAATCTCCTCTCATTCTATAATTCTGAGTTGAGAGCCACAATTAGATCTGTCCTTTTTCTTTCAGATCCCTTGTCCGCAGAGTACTCAACATTAGAAGGGCAATAGTTGAAAATGGTACTGAATGTGAAAGACTGAGATTCAAGGTCTAATTCTGCTTTTAACACCACTAAGTTTGGATATGCGATTTTATCTCTCCATGCTTCCATTTCCTCATATGAAAAAAGAAAAATGACACACAGAACAAATGACAGTTACTGAGTACTTATTGCATGCTGGTGTAATGCTAAGCAAGTAACATATGCAGTTTTAATTTAATTCACCCTAAGGAATACAGGGGATAGGTAATATTATCTAATTTTAAAGAAGGGAAAGATGAGGGTCTGTTTCTATGTTAAATCCACACAGTTCTGCTACTAATATCTACCTTGAAATACTAATAGCAGTGGTATGTTTTCTATAAAATATAAAGTTATTATAAAAGTGGTAACTGTGATTGGAACTTGTAGTACTCTGACATTGTTTAGTCTCTCAGGGCTTATGCATGTGAACTGGACATTTATTAGCACCCAAGTTTAAAGTATAAAAATAAAATGAAATTTATCTTTCCAGAATACAGTGTCTTTGGAATATTTGAACTATAGTAATAAGGAGACTGTAAACTGTGGAAGTCATTTAGACTAGGTAAGAAGATATTAAGATCAGTTATATAGTTTAAAAACCTACAAAACTAAATGATCAAATGTATGTATTTTCTGTGGTTTGTCAAACTATTAAGGGAACAGTTGTATGAACTGTATATCCAGTATAATGTGTGTATATATTTTAAAAACAAGTTACAAATTATATATTGTCTGAGTTATGGAATTTATGGAATATAGGTAGTTCTGTGCATTTATTATATATTTGTATATATTATGTATTTTAGATAATTTATATATATATATTATAGAAAAAACTTAGAATAATCCACTCCAAAAAGATTATTCTTCTTGGATATTGGTATTTTAGGCCATTTTTGTTTCTATCATTGAAATTTTGTCAGTTTTCTTTGCATTCTGAAACAAATAAAATTACTTCGTTAAATAGAAAAATACCCTGTATATTATTAATAAAAAGTTATATTAACCAACTATGCAGAACTTTTCTTACACTAACATAAATAAGGAAACAGCAATCTATGAAAAGGAGCCTTTTAATGTAACATAATAAAATAATTTATAGCAACTTAAAAGACAAGAATGTACATTTCTTTGTTCAGTTGCTATTTTGTTTTTATATTGGTACTGTGCTGAAATTTTGCAAATATAGAATTATACATTTTACTTGTGAAGAGAGGTAAAGAGGTTGTTTAGTTATTAACCACCGCACTAGTTCTGTTAAATACAAGATGGCCTTTAGAAAATATTTTCTAAAATGGTGTACTTTGCTAGCATTTGGTATATCAGAATATTAAAATCAGACTTAGAATGAAGAGAAGTAAGCTCCCTGTGCCCAGTAAGAATTTGTACATTTGGTATTGTGGGTGTATAAGATTAGCAGATCCAGAAAACACTCTAAAAATTATTTTGTAGTGTTCACTGAAACAGGAGTTTGGGGACTACAGGGAATTTCTCTCATGCCTCCAATGGAATTTTGGTAAAAATCCTTTTTGTACAAATTATTTTCATGCTAAATTTAACAAACAGCATTCTGCCAATGGTTTGAAATAGATTTTTTTGTGTGCTTTAATTTTATTTGTCTTTATGCTTTTGTTTGCATATGGTGAGATTATTGCTCTCATGCCAAATTATTTAAATGAATTTAACTATAAACACCAGGAGATAGGACTCAGCATCATATTTTGCTTCAATTAAAAGAAGGGCTTGAGGATGCTATTTGCATTCTTAGTCACCCTGTGCACTCAATTAATTATTTCAGATATCCACTTGGAGCCTGACTAAATCCTCATGACTGTGACAGTTTAAAATAAATGTATTTAATAAAATGCACATCACCCAGAATATGTGTTAATTATTATGTTTGATATTCAGATAGGGAGAGATAAACGAGATATGTGGGATTCATTTAGTAAAAAGGAAGAAAGTTCTCTTAGGGAATCCTACAAATGTGGACAGGCTACTTCAAAGTGGGAATTTAGTTTAAAATCATTAAAAGTTGGTAATGCTCCCACATATTTTTAAAGCAAAACAAATACATTTTTTTGAAGGTTCTCAATCTTCTATGGGAGCTTTCAGCAATTTCTAGAGCTAAAGCTTGAGGATAATAAGATCACAATGGCAAAAGCAAAGGTATAAAAACAACAACCAAACAAAACACAGGCTATCATGAATGAATGAAGAAAAGAGCCAAGGCTGAGAGACACAGATTTCAGATATTGAAATTATGAAACATAATTTAAAATAGGTTTAAAACAATAAGAAGAAGCTGAAATTATGAGTAAAAGTCAAGCAATTTAAAATTGGCAGCCATATATGAATAATATATATATATATATATAATCTAGAAATTAATAATATACTTATATAAAATGTAATTGCTTTTAGCAGTGGACTAAGAGAAGCTGTAAGAAATTTGTGTCCTGAAAAATTGATGTAAAGAAATTATCCAAAAAGTGACACACAGAAACAGAGTTTAAAAATATGAAAACACTGAGTAGAGATCTTAAGAAAAGAGATAGAATATCTAAAGCACATACAACTGGGCTTCTGAAGAAGATGTGGAAGAAAATGAATACAATATTCAACAAGAAAATCGATGAGAATTTTTCATAGTTGATCAAGTATAATATTCTATCAAAGAAGGCTGATGAGTCTCCTAAAAAATAGAGAGATATACACCCAGACACAACAAATACAAATATAAATATAAATATAAATTTATATATATAAATTTATTCTTATACAAATATAAGACAAAAAGAAAATCCTGAAAGCAGTCAGAAAGAAAAAGACAATTAACTTCAGTGGAATTATTATTAGCATGACTCCTGAACTTGCCATTAGAAATAATAGAAGCCAGAATATGGTTGATGTTTAAATAACTCAAGGGTTCAGATGCTGCTCCATGCGTAAGTTTTGACTTCCTCAGAACTTAACTACTAATAGCCTAATGTTGACTGGAGGATTTACCAATAACATAAACACAAATTAACATACATGTTGTATGTTATATAGATTATATACTGTATTTTTACAATAAGATAAGCCAGAGAAAAGAAAATATTAAAATAAGGTAGAAGATGAAATATATTTATGGTACTGTGCTACCTTCATTAAACAATTCAGACATAAGTGGACCTAGCAGTTCAAACTTACATTGTTCAAGAGTCAGCTGTATAGTGAAATAACATCAGTGCACTAAGAGAAAATGGTCAACCTTAAATGGTACATGAAGACAAAACACTTTTCAAAAGTTTTGGCAAAATAATGTTTTAAGCAAAATAAACATTTTAAAACTAGAAAACTGAGAAAAGAAAAATTCTGAAGAACATACATAAAGATACAAAGGAAATTACCTTAAACAAAAGTTCTGAAATGAATTAAGGACTACTTCGTAATGAAATTTGGAGATGTGAGAATTAATCCAACATTTAATAAAAGATCTTCCCTATCAGTTAAAAAAATAGAATTTAGTTTTCTAGTGTAATTTTTACTTCAGTCAGATTCAGATCATATTAATACATTTCTTTACCCAAATATTAATTCCAGTTTACTTATTTCAACATGATATGTAGCCAAACAATGCTCTAGAGTCCACAGAGCTCCTTAAGTTAGACACAAATATAAAGTATTGCATTATTGGAAATCATTAGTCAAATCAATGAGCCTTAATTGTATTAATAAAACACATTAAAGAACTGATTCCTGGTTCATTTATCAATTCTCCAAGGAAAATTGCCAAGCCTACATTTCAGGATTCTATCAAGTTACTAAGCATTGGCACCTCTGGAAATCACAACTTCCCATTTTGGGAGACAAAAGATGTTCTTTGGCATTTTGAGAGCATTTGGTAGGCTTGACCACACAAGCTCAGTGGGTGGGAGTTATAGAATGGTCTATCTGGAAAGTCTACAACAGAATATCAGATTTGTAAACCATGCAGATGTTGTAAAATGTTTTTTTTTTTTTTTTCTTTATAAGAATTGGCATGTTCTTGGGATGCCTGGGTGGCTCAGTTGGTTAAGCTATTGCCTTCGGCTCAGGTCACGATCCCTGCGTCCTGGCTCCTTGCTCTGCAGGGACCCTGCTTCTCTTGCTGCCTCTGCCTGCCTCTCTGCCTACTTGTGTGTACTCTCTCTCTCTCTCTCTGACAAATAAATAAATAAAATCTTAGAAAAAAAAAATGGGCATGTTCTTGTCATTATCTTGGAAGGCTTCAGTATCTCTTTTAAATGTATGCCATCAGTTTCTTATTACACTCTGTCTTCTATTACACTTACCTTTCATTTTTGTCTGTGCAGAATTTCTATTCCAGAACAGTTAATGTGACTGTTTTATTATTGATACATTTTGAATATTTGTTCCTGAACTTTGTGTAAATCTTTCTCTAGATTGGAATCAACTCCACTACTATTTCAAACATCTAAACTTTAAAATATCTATTTAAAAATCTCTGGTTAGTGCATTCATTTTAACAATTACTGGACTTTGGGACAAATTTCCCACTTATGTATGTATATCAGTTACTATTAATAGTCTTCCTAATAGGACCTGATACAATTCCATTCACAAATCAGGAAACAGCATATCATCAATTATTAACTTTTCTGGTCAATCTATAGTAGCTTATTTTGTAACTAATCAATTCACTTTTGTTAACCAGTAGATATCTAAAACTTGATAGACTTTATATAGATAGATAGATAGATATAGATAGATAGATAGATTTTCTAGATGTCATATGGGAAAAAAGCTACATTTATACAATCTATATATTTTATCTGTGATAATGCCAGACAGTCAAACATATTTGCTATACTGAAGTCTTAAAATGTATAACAAGATAGAAATTTGAAATAATTTGAAAACACTTCAGCATCTTACTTCAGAATTATAGCCCTGCATACATGCAAACTGTTAAGTAAAGTAAGTCCTTAAAAAAATAAAAGTACATCCCTAATGTGTCAATGACTATTTCCATCCATTCTTTGGAATAATAAATCATGTTGAAAAAACATGTGTCCTCTAAGTTGTGTCAAGACATACTCTGGGATGACAAAAAGTTGTCAGCACATTTATAGATGACATCATTAAAGTAAGTGAATAGTTGATGAAAATAAGCACTCACCTAAAGTTTAAAAAACTTTTAAAAGAAGTTGTGCTACATAATCTCTTCTTCATAAGGCTATTACTTTCAGGAGCAGGAAACATTACTGGCTTTTCTTTTCTTTTTTTTTTTTTTTTAATTTCTTTTCAGCATAACAGTATTCATTGTTTTTGCACCACACCCAGTGCTCCATGCAATCTGTGCCCTCTCCAATACCCAACACCTGGTTCCCCCAACCTCCCACCCCCCGCCCCTTCAAAAGCCTCAGATTGTTTTTCAGAGTCCATAGTCTCTCATGATTCCCCTCTGCTTCCAATTTCCCTCAACTCCCTTCTCCTCTCCATCTCCCCTTGTCCTCCATGCTATTTGTTATGCTCCACAAATAAGTGAAACCATATGATAATTATTATTTTTAAATGTTTGGTAGAATTCACCAAGAAAACCATGTAATCTTGAAATTTTCTGTGCTGAGAGACTTTGATTCCTAATTCAACCTTCATTTCTGTTGTTTGTCTAAGAAGATTTCCTATTTCTTAGATTTAAGATTCATGATTCAATCTTGATAACTTGGGTGTTTTTAGGAATTATCAGCTTTTGGCTTTTCTAAGTTTACTGATTTGATAGTATATCATTGTTTATAGTAGTCCGTTATCACATTAGATATTTCTGTGGTTGTCTATTGTATTGTTTCCCATTTCCCATTTTGGTTTTTAAGTTTTCTTTTCTTTTTTTTTTTTTTTTCTTAGTTAATGTAGTTAAAGCATTGCTAATTTTGTTTATTTTTTTGGAAAAAAAAGATCATTATTTTCAATGTTATGTTTATTCTGGTCTCTGTTTTATTTCTGATTTTTCCCTGTTATTTCCTTCCTCTACTAAATTTCAGGTAAGTTTCTTCTTTTTTTAGTTCCTTGTGGTGCAATGTTGTTTATTTGCACTTTTTGGAAAATACAAGCATTTATATCATAAATTGCACTCTGGCATCCACTTTTGCTGCTGCATTCCATAGGTTTTCAAATATTGTGTTTTCTTTTTCTTTTATTTTGAGCCATATTTTGATTTGCCATTTGATTTATTATTTGACCCATTGCTTGTGCAGCAGTGTATTGTTTAAATTTTACCTATCATATATTTAATACTTAAAAAATAAAAAGAAATTGTACCAACTCCAGCAACTACATTCAGTATTCATAGGATCACTAAGGTTAGGCCCTGTTTCTATTTGCAAAATGTAATGACATTTGATAGATGTCATAATATTAGCACAGTGGCAAAGCTGATAAGAGAACTTACAATTAATAGCTTTAAAAAAGTTATTAACAGCTAAATTTAAACTGTCACTAATTCCAACTATCTAGTATTGAAGTGAGGCATGGTCATCTAAAAAGTAGTTTATGCTATTCCAAAGGCAGATATTATACATTTCCAAATATCTTATATTAAGAGAGTCTGGGTAGCTCAGCGGTTAAACATCTGACTTGATTTTGGCTCAGGTCATGATCTCAGGGTTGAGAAATCAAACCCTGCATTGGGATCCATGCTCAGCAGGGAATCTGCTTAAGATTCTTTTCTGCTGCTCCGCCCCCACACCCGCCCCCCACTCAAATGCATGCATGGTCTCTCTCTTTCTACAAAACAATAGATAAAATTATATGTAAAAATAAATAAAAATCCCATTATCAAAGACATTAAGGACGTTGTATCCTAGAAAGGTAAAAACAACAAGCTATATAGAGTACAAATAAAATATAACTATAAAACAAATATATTAACCATGTCCACTTATTATGACTAGAAAGAATAACTTGGTATTAAACGGATACTTACTTTAAGTGATGTTCAGAACTCTTCAGGAACACAATATAAATATTATCAACACAGATACAGTGCAAACTCTAAATTTGTACTACTGGTATAGACTAAAGTGACTTTGTGTTAGATTAAAAGTTCTTTGCACCTAATAATAGAGAAAGTAGGGAAATGTAATTTCACTAGGGTTAATACCTACTTATATTGCCTATTTTCATATTTAATTTCCTTTGCTCCTGAATGGCATTGAGCTTTTCACATTGTACTTAGATTTTCTCCTTGATGGAAAAAATCTTCCCCCCCAAAAATAGAATGTTA
Organism: Lontra canadensis; assembly: GCF_010015895.1. Taxonomy (NCBI): domain Eukaryota; kingdom Metazoa; phylum Chordata; class Mammalia; order Carnivora; family Mustelidae; genus Lontra; species Lontra canadensis. Next base: position 19,173,694 of record NW_022630995.1, on the reverse strand, counting down.
TTTAAAAAGAAGAAACCATTCCTAAATTTTGAGTTGTAGTTTTGTCTTAATAGGGACTAATCTAGGCCTAATCTTATTTCTTCCATATTTTGCTTTTTCTTTTTATTGTTTTATTGGCTTTATGTTTGAGAGTGCACATATGCATGTACTTGCATTAGTAAGAGGAAGAATGGATTCTGAGTGGCAGAAAAGTATCTTTTATTTTCAACCTCATTGTCCTTTATTTCAGCAGTGAAAACTCTTGTTTCCTATGTATCTCTCAATCTTTTGCTCTAGAATATTTGTAGTATCTATTCTGTGCTCCAAATAATTACCTGTATAGAAACATAGTCATTGGGACCCCTGGGTGGCTCAGTTGGTTAAGCAGCTGCCTTCGGCTCAGGTCATGATCCCAGCGTCCTGGGATCGAGTCCCGCATCAGGCTCCTGGCTCGGCAGGGAGCCTGCTTCTCCCTCTGCCTCTGCCTGCCATTCTGTCTGCCTGTGCTCGCTCTCTCTCCCTCTCTCTCTGACAAATAAATAAAATCTTAAAAAAAAAAAAAGAAACTTAGTCATTGCCCAGTGACATCACTGCAAAGCATTTAAAGGCAGCTGATGTTAAATGTGTGTTTTAAAAGCTGTATCACAGTCATCTTGATCTGTATCGTAATTTATTCCATGTTGCCTTCATGATTTGATTTTTTTTGTGTGAAATAATGTCTGGCAGTTTTTATAGAGTGCTTGCAAATGATTTACTTCCCTCTCTTTTTTCTATTAAATGTATATTGCATTCTGAAGTCTACCTAACAACAAGACTGACACAGTAATTAAACTTCATGATGAACTCATTTTATGCAAGAAAAGATAAGCTACATAGTAACATATTTAAACATTACATGAAATAGGGGAGAAAAAAAAACCCAGGCTAAAAAAAAGAATTTAAAAGATTATTCTATCATGCCTTTGGGATTTTTATTAACAAATGGCAAAATACCAACTGAAAACCAAAATCTAAAGTCTTATACCTAAAGATCTACCAGAGTGTTATATACACACCAGATATTTAATAAATGTTTATTAATAATGATGTCTATGTATTCTTACAAATAATATTAAAAGATGTTTTCCATACCACCTATAAAATTGCTTTTTTTCCAGTATACTGTAGATAAAAAAATAATAATAATTCTTTAGTGTTGGTACCCTGAAATTTATCTTCAGAAAGCCTTCCCATACAGAGGCAAATCTTTATTGATTTTGTGATTTAAGCAAAGGCCAATGTACTCAATACAATTTCCCACTGGCTTTGTTGAATTGTATAATATATTATGTCTTTTTACATTGTTACTACATATTACTTTTCCTAGAGGAATACAGAAAGTCCTAGACTTTCAATTACTTTCTATTATCTATAAAATATCTCTACAAGATTTTTTTTAATTCCTTCTAAGAAAAACTACCTAAAGTAAAGCTCAATAATTTTCCTCCAACTTTCTCAAACTTCTTTGTGGCCCACTTCTCTGTCTCCATAGGCTGCCTCCTTATGTTCTCAATCTCAGAATTTCATAATTTTTAAATCCATCCTTTGCTTTTCCTTTTAGTGAAACAGCAAATTCCACTGATATAAACACAAGTCTATTTACAGGAGCAAATGCCCTTGAAAGGAGAGAATCATTCAATGTGTTTGAAAATCCCATACAATAATTTATCATAATCTTATTACTATTTTAAATAGCTTTATTAAAAATCAGGAAAGAAGTATTTTATTGATTTTTTTCCCTAAACGAACTCAAGAATATTTTTAAAAAATACACTAGATGCTTATGTCATTTTAGTAATAAGCACATAAATCTAAAAATTATAAGAAAAAAATAGGAGAAGAGAATAATAATGAAACTAGTAGAGGCTGATGTATTTTTTAAATATTAATTGGTAATACTCTATAAGAAAACTTTTTAAAAATTTGCAAAAGCAGTAAGACAATATTTTTTTGTTGACATATAATTGACATACATTACTTTTTAAATTTGTGGTGTAAAGCATGACTTAACGTGCATATATTGTGAAAGGATCACTGCAGTAAGTTTAGTTAACATTCATCATCTCATATAGACAGCAAGAAAAGAACAAGAAAAAAATGTGTTTTTTTTTCCTTGTGGTGGTAATTTTTTGGATTTAGTTTCATAACAACTTTCAAATATACCATATAGTTGTGTTAGTTGTGTTAGTTATAGTTATCATGTTGTAGAAAACACCCCTAGTACTTATTCAGTCCATAACTGGAAGTTTGTATATTTTGACCATCTTCATCCAATTAACCCTCTCCTCCCCCTATTCTCTACCTCTGATAAACACAAATCTGATCTCTTTATATGAGCTTTTATTTCTGTTTTTCAGATTGCTCATATAAGTGAGATCACTCCATATTTGTCTCTCTCTGACTTATTTCACTAAGAATAATGCCCTCAAAAGCCCATCTGCATAGTTGAAAAGGCAAGGTTTTTTTCTTTTTTTTTTTTCCTTTTTTAATGCTGGGATAATAGTCGTGTGTGTGTGTGTGTGTGTGTGTGTGTGTACACAAGAAATTTTTCTTTATCCATTTATCTGTTGATGGACACTTAGATTGTTTCCATGTCTTGGTTATTATAAATAATGCTGTATGAACATTGGGATGCAGGCATCTCTTTGACGCAGTATTTTTGTTTCCCTTAGATATATTCACAAAAGTGAAATTTCTGGAACATACGGTAGTTCTATTTTTAATTTTTTTTGAGGGACCTCCATACTTTTTTCCTATACTGACTGTACCCATTTACATTCCCAGGAAATATGTACAGGGTTCCTTTTTCTCCACATCCTTGCCAACCTTTGTTATCTCTTGTCTTTTTGATCATAGCAATTCTGACAGGCATGAGGTGATATCTCACGGTTTTGACTTTCATTTTCCTAATGATTAGTGACATTGAGCACCTTTCTATATACCTGTTGGCCATTTGTATATCTTCTTGGAAACATATCTATTCAAGTCCTTTGTCCATGTTTTTTCACTGAATTATTTGCATTTTTTATTTGTTTGCTAGTAAGTTATATGCATTCTTTATATGTTTTGGATATTAACCCCTTATGAAATATATGGCTTCTGATTATTTTTTCCCATTCCATAGGTTATCTTTTCATCTTGTTGGTCATTTCTTTTGCTGTGGTGGAGATATTTAGCTCAATATAGTCCCACTTGTTTATTTCTTATTTTGTTGCTTGTGTTTTATATGTCATGTTCATAATATCATTGCCAAGATCCATGTCAAGGAGCTTTTCTCCTAAAAAGAATATTTTAAAGATATGATCATATTCAGGAAAAAAGTCCATAATTTTGAAATACACAAACTATGTAAAGAGAATACATAAGAGTGTTCATTTTCAAAGTAGTAGCTGATATTCCAGGGAGTACTTGGAACTAAAATTAGTGTTGACACATTGATCTTCAAATAGCTGAATATGATAATAATAATCCAGATAATACTATTTTGAACCAATTATCAGACTTAGAAATCTAGCCCAGATTTTTTTCTTCAGTAAAAAGCAAATATATATCTAAATTTTCTTAGTCTCAGTGTTTCAGGCTTGTTATGGACTGAATATTTATGTCTCTCAGCTTCTCCCCACCCAATTCCTATGTTAAAATCATAACCCTCAATATGGCGGTATTTGTAGTTAAGGCCTTTGGTAAATGATTAGGTCATGAGGGTTGAGCACATATGAGTGGAATTAGGGTCCTTAAAAAAGGAATCCAGAAACCTCTCACTCCTTCTGCTATGTGAGGACAAAGTGAAAAGATGAACCAGGAGGGGGCCTCATACACGAATCTGCCACCACCTTAATCCTGGACTTTCCAGCCTCCAGAACTGTGACAATTACATGTTTGTTGTTCAAGGTACTCAGTCTGCGGTATTTTTATTAGAGCAACTCAAACTGACTTAAAAAATGCTTAAGCCCCTTGTTTTTCAACTGTGTTGATTTCCATACTTTACCAGTCTTCCATTTAGTAAATATTTATTAAGACCCATTGTGTGTTGAAAGGAGAGAACGCACTGATTTCACCATGTTCTGCACGTAACACCAGCTCCACCTCAACCTCCAAGTCCTCTATCTTTGCTCTTTTTTGCTGTTTCTACGGAGATTGCACCATTTTACATTCTCACCAGTAGTGCATTAGCGTTCTCTATAATCCTCACCAACCAACACTTGTTTTATCTATTATCTTTTTTTTTTTTTTTTTTTTTTTTAGTAATGGCCATCTTAACAGGCATGAGATGATCTCTTGTGGTTTTTATTTGCATTTCCTTCACAATTAGAGATTTTGAGTCATCTTTCAAATACTGTTGTCCCTATGTGTCATTTTTGGAGAAATGTTTATTCAAGTTCTTTGCCTATTTTTCAACTGGATGTGTGTGTGTGTGTGTGTGTGTGTGTGTGTGTGTAGCTACTGAGTTGTAAGGGTTTCTTATATATTTTGAATATTAACCTTTTATCAGATATATGGCTTTCAAATATTTTCTTCCACTCTGTGGACTGTCTTTTCATTATTAATTGTTTCCTTTATTATGCAAATCTTTTGAGTTTGATGTTGTCTCAGTTGCCTAGTTTTACTTTTGTTGTCTATGCTTTTGGTGTCACAAAATCATGGCCAGGACGAATGTTGTGTTTTTCTTCTGTCTTCCACTTGGAGTTTTATAATCTCAGTTCTTACATTTAAGGCTTTAGGACATTTTGAGTTGATTATTTTTTTACGTTGTAAGATAAAGATACAATTTCATTCTTTTGAATCTGGATATCCAGCTTTGCCAAAACCATTGGCTGATGAAACTACCCATTCCCCTTTGTTGTATTTTTGACATTGTTTAAGATCAGTTGACCATACGTACATGGGTTTATTTCTGGGATCTCTATACTGTTCTAATTCATCTCCATTCTGTTCCATTGGTCTGTATAGCTTCCTTTAGGTCAGTACTATGCTGTTTTAATTACTGTAGCTTTATAATCTATTTTGAAATCAGGAAGCATGATGCCTCCACCTTTGTTCTTTCTCAGTATTGTTTTGACTTTTCAGGATCATTGTGACTTCATATGCATTTTAGGATTTTTCTCTACTTCTGTAAGAAAAAATGCCATTGGGATATTGATAGAGATCGCATGGAATCTGTAGATAACTTTGGGTATTATGAGCATTTTAATGATATTAAGTCTTCTAATCTATGAACATGGGATGTCTTTCCATTTATTTGTGTTTTCTTTCTTTCATCAATGTCTTACAGTTTACAGTGTTTAAGTCTTTCATCTCCTTGGATTGAAGTTTATTCTTAAGTATTTTATTCTATTTTATGCTATTATAAATGGGATTGTTTTCATAATTATTTTCAGGTAGTTCTTTGTTAGTGTACAGAAATGCAACTGATTTTGCATTTGTATGATTGTGTATCCTACAACTTTACTGAATTTGTTTATTAGTTCTAATCACTATTTTGCTGAATCTTTAGAATTTTCTACATATAAGATTATATCCTCTGAAAACAGAGAGAATTTTCCTTTCTCATTTGGCTGTTTTGTTTTTGTTTTGTTTTGTTTTTCCTTGACTAAATTGCTCTGGCTAGGACTTCCTGTATTATGAATACAAATGGGAGTAGGCATCCTTGCCTTTTTTCTGATAATAGAGGCTTTGATTTCATGGTCTCTGATGATAAATTGCCATGATGAAGATGCCACTTCACCATCGTTGGCTTCTTTATCCCTCCAACATACTTTGATTTTGAGATTATTTGTCATGTGAAAAAACTGACCAGTATTAGAGATTATCATTCAATAGTCAGAGTGATTCTTTTTAATGACATATTGTATCACTTCTTACTCAAAGTATCCAATGAATTTTAACTATATTTCCAATAAATACAAAATACAACATGTGCACAATGAAACTAGTTTCCTCTTGTCTGTACTATCTCTGGCATTCCTTACTGATTTTGCTACTCATATTTGAAAATATGATACTAGCTTTTCTTTAGGCCTTTGACTATGATATTCTCTCTTTTTAGACCACCCCATTCCAGATTTTTGCATGGCTCACTTCTGTGATTTAGATTGCTTCTCAAATATAACTTTTTTTTTTTTTTTTTTTTTTTTTTTTTTTTTGAGAGAGAGAGAGAAAAAGAGCACAAGAAGCAGGGGAAGCAGCAGAGGGAGATGGAGAAGCAGACTCCCCACTGAGCAGGGAGCGCCACATGGGGCTCCAGCTCAGGACCCTGAGATCATGACCTAAGCTGAAGGCAGAGGCTTAACCAACAGAACCATCCAGCTGCCCCCAAATATAACCTTCTTAAGAAAGCCTTCTCTAAATGCTCTATTTAAAGTTCACCTGCTTTTTATTCTATTATCTATATTACCCTGTGTCTGTATATTTTCATGGTACTTATAACTTCTTAGCATTCTGTTGTATAACAATATATTCAATTCATTTTTTTTCTAACCTGCCAGAATATAGGCTCTAAGTAGGCTTGGATTATAATATTGTCTCCACTACTGGATTATAGTGACCAAAAGAATGTATGGCATTTAACAGGTACTCATAACTATTTTCTGAGTGAATAGCATAGGAACAATATGGCTGAGAAATGATTTAAGAGAAAAGTAGGGGTTTAAATAGTCCTAGGCACTTTGAATTACATATGATTGAAGTCAGAGCATACTGGGATTTTGAGTAACCAAAAGAATACCAGGTAGACAGGATGTGGATGAATAACACTAAAGTACACATGGAAAAGAATACTTAGGGAATCCACAGTTTAGATCTGAATTATGCTAAATGTTAAAGTCCATACTATGGACCATTCTGTGAATTTTATCTTAAATTGATCAGGAAGCCATTGAAGGATTTTAAACAGGAAAATGACATGAATCCATTGTGTTTTAAAAATATTTATGAAGGAATGAAAAAAAGTTGTTGGTATGGAAACATACGTCATTTTACAAATAGAGCTCAAAAATAGAAATGGAAAATCTCTACTGTGATACTAGCTATGCTAAAAACATTATAAGAGACTATACAAATATATCAAGATTTCATTTTAAGCTTATAAACCAGGTTCATAATATAGATAACACTATAAATAATCAAATTCACATCATTTAAAATGTGGAACATTTAATTTAGTTTACTTTCCTTGGCTTTGTATTCTAAAAATGTTTTCCCAGAGTAACATGACTTCACAGAATAATGATAGACTGTATGTGAGTTTATTTCATGATTAAGACGACATCTTTCTTATCTCTTCTGAATGGAAAAGTCAATAATCTTGAAAACAGCAAATATAATTTCCAATAAAAACATTAAATATATTAGAAAATTTCTTTCATCTCTGTGTTTGTACATGACTATAGTCCACTATTGTATATTAATGTTTTTTATAGAGCCTCAGCACTAATTAAAAATAATTCAGTCTGGTGAGTTTGTCTGAAACAAAATATATGTCCTCAATATATCACAAAAATAATTTAACAGAAGGCACCAATATCAGTACGCATAACTTGCAGCAGCAGTGCCAGAGTTTGAAGTTTGATTCTTTAAAGAAAATATCTGCACCCTCACTGAAAGAATTAAGTGCTGCTCTCCTTCTCTTGTCCCTCTCCACTTTGGGGCACTTCAACATTTATCAACTAAGAGTAAGTATGCCATTTAGACTTAGAGATATAAACATGCCTATAAGTCATAAACATATAGATAATGATATATTTGGAATATGTCAAGTCCTAAATAAAATAATCAATTCCCTTAACAATTCAAATATGATAATCCTTTACCATACCTGAGAAAGAATCTATCCCTAAAGCACATTTATTCTACTAGAGGGGGAAAAACAGGCTTGAAATAGGAATAAGATAGCTCCTAAATGTCATAGGAACCACTTGACATGATGCTTTGCTGCTAAAATGAATTAAGTAACTTCTTCCTTGCTCCATCTGTTCTAATTTCTCTCTGAAGAGAGTAAGCCTATTCCATGAGCACTCTTTGGTAATGAAAACATGAATCTAGTAGGGAAATTGCCAAGTATTTTTTTTTATTTTTGTAGCGAGAGAGTAGAAAACTTTGTTGAACAATTCCACCAAGGCATAACTTGGAAGTATTCATTTCCCAAAAGAATAGCCATTTGCAGGACACCTGGCTCAGTCAGTTAAGTATATGCCTTAGGCTGAGGTCATAATCCCAGTGTCCTGGGATGGAGGTTCACATCATGTTCCCTGCTCAGAGGCAAGCCTGTTTCTTGATTGCCCCTCCCCCCCAAATTGTTCTTGCTCTCTCACTGATAAATAAATCTTAAATTTGTGTGTGTGTATATATATATATATATATATATATATATATATATATATACATCAGTTTGGTGTTAAGAAAGGAAAATAAGCAGAAAACTCTAAATTCTACTTTTATTTCATCTTTAGATAGATGTAAATTTTTATATTAAGTATGTGTACATTTATATTTCATAGTTAAAATCTATTTGTGTATTTTAATATATTCTTGTGATATTCTTGGGCAGTGTATTTAGTAAGGGTTGAATACTAGCCCTAATTTTAGCCATGTGGATAAGAATATATCTCAGAAGATTGTTGTAAAAATAAAAAGGAATAATACTGGGAGAAAATCATATTGGAGTTGTAATAATCATCCATTTTGGTGAGAATTTTTTCACACTCTTCAGTTTCTGTATGGAAATTTCAAATCTGCCATCTTTGCTTTTGGGGGATGGTTCACCATGCATTAGAAACTAATCAATAACAGGTAGCACTGTGTTGCTGATCGTCACCACATAACTTCAAATTTTCCACAATTCACATTAATCATCAATAGCTAGTTAAGAAAAGCAATATTTATAGAATATTTTAGAAAATCTTGCTATTAATTTTTCTTTTAATATTGACATTCTTAAGCTTTTCTGTCCATAATAATTACAACATGAGACAAGTCTAAATATATACATTCCCAGGCACATATCTAAGAGATTTTGATTCAGTAGGTTTGAGATTGGATTTGGTAATCATCCTTTTCATCAAATGTCCTCACTGATAGTGAGGTAGGCCTTTTACATATTGTCTTTAACAGACACTATTTTGGTTTATCACTCCTTATCAAGTAATTAGTTACTATTTTTATTGGTTATTTTTACATTTTTTAAAGAATAAGTTACATATGACTTTCAAGTGTACAGCAAAATGATTCAGTTAACATCCACCAGATAGAGTTCAATATTTTTTTCTTATAATGGGAACTTTTAAGGTCTACTCTTGTAGCAACTTTCAAATATACAATGCAGTATTATTAACTATAGTCAACATGCTATACATTACATTCCTATGACATTTATTTTATGACTAGAAGCTTGTAACTTTGACTACTTTCACCCATTTTGATCACCCCTTGCCTCTGGCAACACCACCAATCTGTTCTCTGTATCTATGAGTTTATGGTTTATTTATTTTTTGAATCCACATATAAATAAGATCATACAGTATTTGTCTTTCATTGTCTGACTCATTTCTAATAGGATAATGCCCTCAAGGCCCATCCATATTATCAAAAAAAAGGCAAGATTTTCTTATTTTTATGCCTGACTAATATACTATTTCATATATGTATGTATAAGGGAATATTATTCACAATGTTTTATAAATTAATTTATTTCCATTTTCATTTGTCTCAATGTATTTTTTTTTTATTTCTCTCTGTTTCTTTTTTGACCAATTGGTTGTTTAGGAGTATGTTGTTAAGTAATTGGCTATTGGAACATATAAGAAGAACTTATCAGTATTATTCATAAATATCTTTAATGTGTATGTGACCCTAGCTTTAAGAGAAATCAGAGTCAAGAAAGTCAGGAAGGGAAGATTGACCTGTGAAGTTTTTAAAAAGCAACACAGTTGATTTTAGTATACACACTCTTCCCATTTTAAGAACTTCTGTTCTAAATAATTTATATTTTTCTGAATATAGAACTATCCATGCAGTTGATTGAAGTTCTTATGGAAGTAATCCCCTGTGGCTTCAACAGCTACTACAATAGCATCCTATTGTTTCTTTTCACTTCCAGTTTGGGTGTGGGTCTTCTGTTCCTTCCACTAAATCCAGAGCAATACTTTTTTTTTTTTTTAACATTTTATTTATTTTTAATTTAGCAAGTGACAGAGGGGAGAGTGTGCATGTGTGGGTCAGGCGCCAGAGCAGAGGAAGGAGAGAGAGAATCCCAACAGGCTCCATGCCCAAAATGGATCCCGATTTGGGGCTCGATCCCATGACCCTGAGATCATGACCTGAGCTGAAATCAAGGGTCAGATGCTTAATCAGCTGAGCCACCCAGACACCCCCAGAGGAATAATTTCAAAATGCATATTTGGTAATGCCTTTGCCCCTGCGTAAAAGCAGATTTTCTTTTCATTATATTTAGGATAATAACCAAATTCATTACCATGGTTAGTTAATGAAATAGCATGGGCATCCATGCCTGGGCTGCCTACCACATACCTCAGTTTCCTTGTCCTTTGCATTCTTTGGAACTCTCTTTCCACTCTTTAACTTCCTCATCTGCCTCAGGCCTTTATACATATAGTACCCTTTACCTGCCCTCCTCCCCATCGCACACACACTCTTCTCTCTGTCCGTTTAACATTTCCTTCTGATCTGAACTCAAACTCACCTCTTCAAGAAATCTTTATCTAATCTTGTTAAACAGGTCAATTCTTCTTACTCTGTGCTCTCATATACTTGTATCTTTCAGTTATAGCACTTACCACATATTAATTTCAATATATTATTATATATGTGTTGTTTCATTAGTGTTTATCTCATCCAGATGGTGATAACATCCCTGAGCGCCAGGTACTAATATAGATAGATAGATAGATAGATAGATAGATATAGATATAGATATATAAATTTTTTTTGGTCCAATGTGTTGTCCTGTTGCTACCTCCTTAGCACATAGTAGATTCTCAGTAGATACTATTGAATGGATGAGGAAAAAAAAAAAACACAGCATTTTCACAATTAGTGGTTCGTCAATTATGTTAATATTTTTATGAGTTGTCATTAACAAGTTTACAGCTACTCTAGTTTATGGTAATGAAAGTTTCTACTCTCTAGAACTACAATGCCTATAATGCCATTTTCAAAGTCAGTTTAGGTCCAGAGATAGTGATCCAGGGTATTTTGGAGCTTCTTAGAATTGCCTGTAAATCCCTTCAGTGTTAATTTTTAAATATTTCATTTCTTTCTTTAAGCAAATAAGATATTCCCTACATGTATTACCAAATAAAATTTTATTTAATATAAGAATGATAATGGTGGTATTTGGCTTTTATTACCAAATTTGGTTTATATAATTATAAATTGACAATAAATCTCAACAAGGTTATCACTTACCTTCCAAGTTCTCATTTGTCTGCCAAAATCCATCTTAATTCTAATTTTTCTTGATTTTTTCTTTGAAGTTATTCGCATAACTGTTTTTCAAGTGCTATTTTCCTTTGATTTTCATGAAATGCCTTCTGGCTACCACACTTTATCCATCTTTCCTATATCTACCCTTGACACATTAGGGTTTCCTTGGGATTGACTTTTTAGCATTCATTTTAACTTTATATTTAACCTATGCAATTTCATCCATGACTATGATTTGTAACACCAGAAGTGCTCTGTTTATCTCTAGGTATTATATTTCTCCTGAGTGCTAAATTAATATATTTAATTTAATTAATTAAAAACTGTTTTGAGGATGTCCTATTTGCCAGACATTATTGAGTTATGGACATACAGTGCCTATACTTCATTCTTAAATGCCTAGATACCATTGATATTTGAAACTCAGTGTGTCCCCCACTGAATTTATCAGATTACCTTCTCTGAATTACTACCAAGCCCCAGAACATCCTATTGCTCCTTTTCTTTTTTCCCAGTTTTGGTAAGATATAATTGATACATAACATTGTATAAATTTAAGATGTACAATATAGTGTTTTGACTTATGTATACTATGAAATGATTATCATAATATGTTTAATTAACATCCTTCATTTCATGTAGATGAAAAAAGGAAAAAAAAGTTGGATTTTTGTGTGTGTGTGATGAGAATTCTTAGGATTTACTCTCTTAACTTTCAAACATGCCATACAGTAGTGATAGCAATAGTCATCATGTTGTACATTGTATACCTAGTACTTCTATCAAAACTGTAAATTTGTATCTTTTGTCCACTTTCATCCAATTCTCCTTCACCCAACCCTTCCATCTCTCTCTCTCTCTTTTTTTTTAAAGATTTCATTTATTTATTTATTTATTTGAGAGAGAGACAGAGAGAGAGAGAGAGGGAATACAAGCAGGGTGAGAGGGAGAAGCAGGTTTTCTTCCAAGCTGGGAGCCCGAGGTGGGCCTCAATCCCAGGACCCTTGGATCATGACCAGAGCTGAAGGCATCCACTTAATGACTGAACCACCCAGGTGCCCAACCCTCCCATCTCTAATAAACACAAATATGATCTGTTTTACTATGAGCTGATTCTTGTTTTTCTTTTCTTTTTTAGATTCCACATACAAGTAAGATCATGTAGTGTTTGTCTTTCTCTGCCTTATTTAACTAAGCATAATGGCTTAAAGATTCATTCATGTTGTTGGAAATGGCAAGATTTCCTTCTTTTCTGTGGCTGAATAATACTGTGTGTGTGTGTGTTTGTGTGTGTGTACAGTTTCTTTATCCATTCATCCGTCAATGAACACTTAAGTTGTTTCCATGTCTTGTCTTTTGTAAGTAATGCTGCTGTGACCATGATGACGTGCAGATCTCTCCTTGACATTGTGTTTTGTTTCCTTCGGATGTATTTCAGAACTAGAATTGCTGGTAGTTCTATTTTTAATTTTAACCTCCGTATGATTTTCCATAGTGACTGTTCTCATTTACTTACCCACGAACAGTACACATGGGTTACCTTTTCTCCACAGCCTCACCAGCTTTTACATCATCTTTTTTATGATAACCATTACAATAAGCCTGAGATGACATCTCATTTTGGATTTGATTTGCATTTCCCTGATGATTAGTGATATTGGGCACATTTTCATGCCCCTGTTAACAATTTGCATATTGTTTTTGGAAAGACGTCTATTCAGGTCCTTTGCTCATTTTTTCATTAGATTATTTTTCCTGTTGAGTTGTAGAAGTTCTTTATGTATTTTGGATATCAACTTCTTATCAGATATGATTTACAAATTTGTTTTTCTCCATTCTGTAAGGTTATTTTTTTTTTCATTTTACTGATTTTTGTTTGTTTGATTTTTGCTGTGCAGTAGCTTTCTTGTTTGGTCTAGCCCTTTATCTTTTGCCAATATCTTCTCCCATTCCATGGATTGCTTCTTAGGTTTGTTGAATGTTTCCTTTGCTGTGCTGAAGGTTTTTATCCTGATAAAGTCCCAAAAGTTCATTTTTGCTTTTGTTTCACTTGCCTTTAGAAACATGTCTTCAAAGAAGTTGCTGTGGCCAGTGTTGAAGAAGTAACTGCCTATGTTCTCCTCTATGATTTTAATGGATTCCTGTCTTAAATTGAGGTCTTTCATCTATTTTAAGTTTATCTTTGTGTAAGGTGTAAGAGAATGGTCCAGTTTCATTCTTCTGTATGTAGCTATCCAATTTTACCAGCACCACTCATTGAAGAGACTGTCCTTTTTCCATTGGATATTTTATCCTAATTTGTCAAGGATTCATTGACCACAGAGCTGAGGGTCCATTTCTGGAGTCCATCTATTCTGTTCCAGTGGTCTATGTGTCTGTTTTTGTGCCAATACCATGCTGTCTTGGTGATCACAGCTTTGTAATATAGCTTGATCAGGCAACGTGATGTCCCCAACTTTGTTTTTTTTTTTTTTTTTTTTTTTTTTCTTTTTCAACATTCTCTTGGCAATTCAGGGTTTTCTCATTCTGTACAAATTTTAGGATTGTTTGTTCCAGCTCCTTAAAAAAATGCCAATGGTATTTTAATAAGGATGGTACTGAAAATGTAGATTGCTCTGGGAAGGACAGACATGTTAACAATGTCTATAAAAATCTTACTACTACTTCTGAAATGTCTCTTTAACTCCATAACTACTGTCACTTGCTTTCTTCAATCCTTATGTGTTAACTGAACTGTAACAACTGAGATACTAAATACATAAATTGACAATGACCAGGCTATGTATAAAAACAGAACTCTGTCCCACAACCTGAAACAACCACTCTAGGAAACCAACCCTCTTATGTACAATAAATATCCAGAAAGCCAGGCTGCCATAGGTTCGATTTTTAGGAAGTCAGAACAAAATCTCTAGTAACAATGCAGGAGCTAAACAATAGTTGCTGTAACAATTGGCCCAAATAAGCAAGACTTGGTTAATTTTTATTTTAATTTTAATTTTTATAATAGGGCCAACCAGAGAGAGATGAGTATGTACCTTAAACCAATCACACAGGTTTCCTTGCTTCCAATTAGAATACCTTCTACTTCCCCATGCCAATAGCCTCCAGTAAGGGCATAGCTGTGGCTTCCCTTTTTCTTACTACCCACCCATCTGCCTGTCTTTGAGGCTCTGCCAAAATCCAAGTGACAGTGACTGATTCCCTGGTTGTGGACAACCTCTGAATAAATAGCCATTGCTTGTTCTCATTTGGTTGCTCTTCCCTTATTTCTAGACGACAAAATCCTAACTAGTCTCTCCATAGTCTGGATACTTCCAAACAATTTTGTGCAAGTAGAGTGATATTCCAGAACTTGGAACCTGTATTGTTGTTGATCTGAATATTTTTTAGTGGCTCCTCATTACCTTGGGAATCAAAGTAAAATTCATAAGCTGAGCTCACAAGACCCCTGTCTCAACTCTTACCATTCTCTCAAGTAAACATCTTGCTGATCTCATGATATGCCAAGCACTGTCATTCCTCCAATTGTTTTTAACAATCTGGTGTAATTTCTTTTAATGAGTTTTCTACCTTTATCCACCTGTTTAATTCCACTTTTATCCTTCTTGACTGGGTTAACGATCTTATCCTTAAAGAATCTTGTGCTACTGCCAAGCCTTATTATATTTTTTTCTCTTCTATATTATGACAGTAACTTACCACTTACATTTCTCTCCATACTTCCCTGTTTTACCTTCCATTTTCTCTCATTCTTGTTGCCTTGGGATTGTACGTCCTCAATCAAATAGTAGTAATAATCTTTGCCTCAGGTTTTGTTTCCTAGGGATCAAGGTCTAAACATCTATAACATCTATAACATCAGCCTGCAAGAAGAGCTGGTAATTTAAATGAATCAAAAGTGTGGTGTAACCAATGGTAACAGAAATCTTGTCTTTGTCAACATGGAGATTTTAGCTGCTTTATATTGTTACATATAAATCCAATAGGATGCTAAAGTTAAAATCCTAAGAATTTGTGCATGTACTCATTATCCTATGGATAGCCTATGCTAAGAGAGTTTAAAAAAAATCTCAATGCATGCCTGCTAAGAAAGTAAAGCTAGAGATGTGTTTATGTTAACTAACCAATTTAGAAGGCTATTTTATTCCAAGTATATTTGGATTGTGTTCAAAGGATAGAAAAACCAGTGATCTCTGATCTGGTAACCCATGTTAGTGGCTAGACCAAGTCTGAGAATATAAGCCATGTGCCCATCTCACTTTCCATTTGCCCTTTCCTGTGTTAGTCCTTGAGAACCTCCGACTTAAAGGCTTTGAGGAAAAGCATGAACAAAAGGTATAATCAAATACAGAGAACAGACATTTGCTGCAATTGATGCCTGACAAAGTCATAAACTGTACGTGAACATTGGAGACATATGCTTGCCACAGTAGGAGTAAATAGGCCTGCTACTGCAGAGCCCATGAAGGCAGGGATCCTGTGGAGTCTTTTGAAAATTCTATACAGAAAAGGAGGTGTTTGTTGTGTCTAAATACATGCACTGCTTGATTTTTATTTTTTTAAGTAGAAAACCATCATCTCAACCAGAGTAGACTGTTTATCAATGTGCATACTCCAAAGGCACCTTAATCTACTTGAAAATAACATTAAATTTGGTGTCATAATATGCTTCAAAAGAGTAACTCTGTACATGGAGAAATTTGCAGTTCAGAAGTCCTAGTTTATGTGACAGGTAGAAAGAATTTAACTGAAGGGTTGGTCTGGGGTTCTGCCTGGCTGACAGAGTCCTCCCTATTATGAGTATGAAGTATAACAAGAGGAAAGAAGAAACAAGTTTCATTGCTAGATGCTAATAAAACTTCAAAGTAAACTTGTAGCTTTTTAAGGCACTGATCCATGGGATTCTAAGCCATTTTTCAAAATGAAAAAAATATCCAAGAGACTCTTCTATACAAAATTTGAATGATATTCTGACATAATATTTCTATTTATAGTACTAGTGTGTTTTTAAAATATATTTGAAAGAACCAATGAGACTTTTTTTATTACTTGTGTATTTTTACAATTCCTGATAATATGATATCTAAAGCCCTTATGGGTAGATGAATGAAAGTAAGCAGCTATATAACAGGTATTAAAATGACCAATGAATAGCCATATGCTCATTTTGAAAAAAAAAAATTTACTTAGTCTGTTATAGGTCACAGAAATTGATAGCAAGTTCATAGTTAGTTACTTCTCTAACACAGATTCTCAAGAAGACCTTAATGGGAGGATTTTTAGAATTTGCTCCTGTAAGTCATTTTGTAAGAAATTGGTATAGGTACTCTAGCTAAACAAAAAAATCTCCAGAAATTAACTGAAAGTCTATGGTTTAAAAAAAAAATAACAAAATTATTTACATTTTAGAAAGAAAAACAAAGGCTCTCTAGGTGTCTGTAACTATCCTTATCCTCTAATTAAAAATGTATTTATAAAAATAAAAATGTTAATTATAAAAATACTGTTTTCTTTTAGTTAAAGTCATGTTTAGAGCCAATCAACATGCCAAATTCTTAATTTACATAGTCACATTAAATTCTTACAACAATTCTATGACAAAGATACATTCTGTTTTACAGATAGGAAAAATGAGATTAATATCCTTGTTATGACAGCTACTAATTAGCAAATGCAAAATCAAGAGGTGCTTGATTCCAAAACTTTTTTTTTTTAAGAATTTATTTATTTATTTGACAGAGAGAGATCACAAGTAGGCAGAGAGGCAGGCAGCAGCGGGGGGAGGGGGAGCAGGCTCCCCACTGAGCAGAGAGCCTGATATGGGACTCGATCCCAGGACCCTGAGATCATGACCTGAGCTGAAGGCAGAGGCTTAACCTACTGAGCCACCCAGGTACCCCAGAAACTTGTTTTCTGTTTCACCATTATAAAAGCCACTTTCCCATTATAGGATTTATTTACTTTACTTGTTCAAGATGCCAGCAAGGTAGGTTCTAAGGATGGGAAAAAGTACCCTTTCAGGCTAGCAGAGCTCTAATAAATGAAATCTTTCAGACCTAGAAATCAGACAAGATTTTTTGATTGACACATCAAGTCACTCAATTTAAAAAAGAATTATTGGTAATATATTGTGTTTCTACATCAATTCAACAATATAAAATTTTTCAGCATAACAAGTATGCTTTATTAAATGCATGGTATTAAAAATTAGAAAAAATCATCCATTACTAACTTTATTTTTTTAATAAAACTGAAAATAGAAAAGGGGAGTGGTTG
This sequence comes from Lontra canadensis, assembly GCF_010015895.1. Lineage (NCBI taxonomy): Eukaryota > Metazoa > Chordata > Mammalia > Carnivora > Mustelidae > Lontra > Lontra canadensis. Next base: position 19,155,958 of record NW_022630995.1, on the reverse strand, counting down.
GCAGATCAACTGTTTAGTCATTTATTAAGTTATCACAGAATTTTTTCATAGGACAATTATATGCAAAACACTGAATTGAGTTTTCTGCTCTCCATAAAGAAAACTTACACAGTTGACCCTCCAAAATCATATTATTTCTACATGGCACTTTATTCCAAGTAAAGATACATGGTAAGAATAATTTGTAATTTGTTTAAAGCAGACTATGGTTGAGACCAGGACAGGAATGATTTAATGAGAAAAATCGCAGAAATGATCAATGGACAGAGAGGAGCATCAGGACAAACTGTGGCCAAGTGAATGACAAGAATAAAATATTTAGCCTGAAAGGTGACAATAATTAAAAAAATTCAAGGATGTTGGCTAAAAGTGGCTAGAGAAATATTTGGTTTATAATTTCTTCTATTTAGCAGAAAAATATATTATTATATCCTAATTTTGAAAGCAAAAATTATATATTGCTAGAATTTTACGTTCAATTATGCTGTCATTTATACAATGAGAACTAAAAATCTCAGAACCAAAAATCTTGCATAGACAGAATCATTTACAAGTATGAGAAACTATCTTGAAAATAGGAGCTTACTGAACTTTTAGAAAATTTACACTGAAGAGATATAATAAAAAGCTTATCTTTATCACTTCAATATTTAATTTCTCTGTAATCATGGTAAACCCTATAGTAGGAGACAGTATATAAAGATTCGATTTTTTCTGTAAAAAACTCAGAGAAAATAACACAGTAGCAAGTAATACTTTTAATTGGAGGATTAAATAAGAATAGTTACAGAAAACTAGAACACCCTTCTCTTTGGTTTAAAAAAAGATGCCATATTTTTAAACATTTTTGGAAGAGATTTCTTAGAAAACAAGTAGTTTTATTTCTCTACTTGGTGGCAGCCCTGTAGGGTAGACTTAAGATGTGTTGTAGGAAGTAATCTAAGTTCTTTCAGGAATGTTCCCTCTCCCCCCAAAAAGGCTGAATAACTTTGTAAATTCCATAGGAATGTAATTGTATTTCTCTGTTTTACTAAATAAACTATTTGCCTCCTCCTTCCTTCGCCATCCTCCCTCATACTTAGGGGCGTTTCCAGTGATTTGGCAATTTGTTCATAATAGAGAGAATAATATATAATCAAAACTTGATTTCATGCCTGATTTGATTACAGGGTACTGATTAAACTAATGCTAGTGAATTCTCTTTAGTTCAGTGATTAGGAGAGGGGTGTTTTCCTATACATCTTTGAGAGACAAATCACCATAAGACAGACTCCTTGTCTTTACTGATGGGGAGATCTGAATCAGGCATTATCTAATTTTTTTTCATTCTTTTAAATATAAATTAGGCTTTTAGGTTTTCCTCAGAAACTGGGACTTCAGGTCCCTGAGCAAATGGAAGCAAAGTGATCTCCTTGTCTCTTGAGTTTAATGACATTTATTACTTCAGAGTCTTGACAAGTCCGATTATTACATTTCACTTTTTGAAAAGTGGCAGTGTGCAAAGCCTAATACCTGACATAGCGTTATATATCTTGTCCAGTAGGTTTACAAGTTAATTCATTAAACCAAATCATTTTTATTAGAACACTGGCTTCATGTGTTACTACCAGCACTAAAATAAATCATTTTATTCTGTCCATTATGGTAAGTGATACATCTGAAACATTTATTAAGTTAAAGTGTTCTCTCAAATTCTCATGTTCAATTACTCTTGTCACCACTCACTGTGCTAATACTTCTCTCAGGAGTCATTACCAAATTCCAACTCTGTTTCCTGATATTTATGTTCCTTTGCAGTTTGGTCACAGCCTACTGTTCCAGCCTCATCGCCTACGATTCTGTACCCAAATCGTTCACAGCAACCAGGCTGCCCTGTTCGCCATCTGAAGGTCTGCAGTGGACCCTGAAGTCTGCATAATACTTCTGCCCCCAACCAGAGGCTCCACCTCCTCTTTGTTTAGGCAAACTGTACCTTTCTTTTGGGATCAAATCCAACCCCGCCTCTTTCTACTTCTTATCTGTACCTCTCTTTTGCACATTAAAATACGTTCTGATGAAAGGCGCTTTACTGCTCTCCTTACTGTGCTGTTCACAGGTATCATAGGCTCACATCTCAGGAGACTACTCCTTGAACTTACACTTTAGTTTTTAGATTGTATAAGGATATAAACTGCTCTGTTACAGTTTTCCCTAATCACCCAACACCTAGCACCAAACACATAGAAAACAGTGTTCACATGAAAAAATGTCTCAGGACTTGCATATGATATTTTGCCTGGAGTCAGAGGAGGGGTACTCTGTCTTTACCAAAGGAACTCTAGTAAAATTAGCTCTAAGTTCCTGCTTTGCATATTGGTGGTCACTCTTCTCTTTTCTTTGAATCTACTGAGGAAATGACATGCCTTAGACCATAGATGCTCCCGGTTACATTTTCTCTAATTAGTGAGTAATATTTCCAGGAGAAATGTTATTTATTTGAATCTCCAGCATATATGGGGAATTCTATAAATCCACAATCTCTAATTCAACTTTAGCTCTGTGTGTGCTGTATATTCCTTGAGTCTTTTGAACTTCACTTTTTGGGTTCACTAAATAATACTATTATACTATCACCAGTACACCTTCAGGCACTATAGTACAAAAGTGTTAAATTAGAAAATATTAACAGAAAGCCGCGGTAAAGAGCAGAGACTCCACATTTTACTGAATTTAAGATAGCTGAATCTAGCACTCATTTCCTAAGTGTTGGTGGTATGGTGCAAGAAAATTTTGACCAAAAATATGTACAACAGTTTTGTTTACTAGCTCTCATTGGCTGAGAACATAAGACAGGAATAAAATGTATATTAATAGCTTAAACTAACAGATTGGTACACATATATGTATGAATATATTTACACATACATATATGTTAAATGTTTCAGAGAAAAATAACATTATAATAAAATAGTTCCCCCAGGATGCTGAAAAAATAAGTTATGCTTATATTAAAAATTAAAACCAAAAAAAATTAAAACCACTAAATATAAGAGTAAATATGTTTGGATAATTAGTTCAGTTATATAAAATGGATGATTCACAACTTCAGTGATTTTCATGAATTTTCAATATAATCATAATAATACTTATTAATTCATTTTACTATTTTAGTATCCAAGGATCCAAAAACTCAATCCTGGACATTAGATGCTAACAATATCGAAGAAAAGAGATGCAGATTTAGTAACTATAAAATAATGTTGGCTCCTAATTTTTTAATGTGTGAATTTTGCTAAGCTACAACCCCTATTTAATCTATCAAACACTAATGTACGTGTTGCTGTAAAGGTGTTTAATCACAAATGTGATTAAAATCTACTATTAGTTGACTTTGAGTAAAAGAGATTTTCCCAGATAAACTGAATGGGCCTGATTTAATCATTTGAAATGCCTCAAGAGCAGAGCTAAAGCTTCCCTGATAAAGAAGAAATTGCATCTATGGACCGTAGTTCTAGCCTGCCTTTCATGACCCTGCCTGGTGTATTTGGGACTTTCCTAACCAGCTCCCATATTCCTTCAAGCTAATTCCCTGCAATAGACCTATTTATTTTTGACTCCTCTAGTCCGTGTCTATAGCTGAAGCTTGACTGACTGAATTATGCACATTCAATTTGTGTGCATAAATATGTACCTGTGTAGGGTTATACATATTCATGTATTCAGGTATATTAATAGAATGGGCATATAATCTATTCTCCCTCCAATAGGTGGACACTTTTTTTTTTTTTTTTTTTTTGGTAATCCTGAGGACAAAAGAGTGGCCAGCAGTTAGCTAGGTGAAGGGGCTGGACAGAGTGTCAGAAGCATACGAAACATCCTGTGTAATGGCCTGGAGATCAGTTTGAGAAGGCTTCTGCCTAGGAACACGAGATGGCATGGAGCCAAGTGTGCAAGTTGCAGAGGAGCAAGAGACTATGGTACTGCTCAGATCCCACTGAATTAACCCTTCCTGAAAAACTTGTATTTTAATTCGGGTTAATGTGAGTAAATCCTGAATTTGCCCTTTTAGGGTCTGTGACCTTGGTCAAGTCCCTTGGCTTTGGTAGTATCCAGAACTTTATTGGTTTTGCCCTTAGTATTAACTTTCCCTCCAATACTTTTTAAAAATACGCAAGGAAGTGGCCTGTTTTTCTAAAGGCCTGCATATAGTAGGTACACCCAGAAAAGCTGGTGGGTTGGTGAGTGCCCAGGGCTCTATAGTGAAGCAGGACAGCATCTCTGGCTTATTATTCAACCATGACCACAAAAGCAGGCTTAGACCTGTGCCCAACATCACGTACCACCTCATACGGGCAGCTGAGAACACTGAAAAGACAATAACCAGGATGGAAAATTCCCCCTTCCAAGTTCTTGAAAAGCCTATTATTCCCTGGCGCTCAGGTGAAATGGGAGAATTTTGTTTGTATTCTAGGCAAGAGAAGTATGTTGCTTTTCTGGAGGAAGAATAACAGCTTATGACTAGAGGGATATTTCTTTAGGGTTTTTTTTTTTGAGATATAATTGACATATAATATTAGTTCCAAGTATACAGATAATTATTTGATATTTATATATACTGTAAAATGAACACCACAGTAAGTCTAGTTGATATCTATCACCACACCGTTTTTTTCTTCTTGTGATGAGAACTTTCAAGTTTTAACTTCTAAGACCCACTCTCTTAATTTTGAAATATTTGACACAGTATTATTAACTATAATCACCAAAGTGTATATCACATCCCTTTGATTTATTTATTTTATAATTGGAAATTTGTACCTTTTGGTCCTCTTCACCCAATTGCCCACCACTTACTTCCCACCCCCCCCACTCCCTACCCCACCACCCTCTCGCATATGGCAGCTATCATTTTGTTCTTTCTCTATGAGCTGGGTTTTGTTTCGTTTCATATTATTTTTCAAATTCTACATATAAGTGACACAAAAAGTATTTGTCTTTATCTATCAGACTAATTTCAGTTTGCATAATGCCCTTGAGGTCCATCCATGTCACAAATGGCAAGATTTCCTTATTTTTATAGCTGAGTAATATTCTATTTTCATTATCTATTAATCTGTTGTTGGACACTTGGGATATTTCCATATCTTGGCTACTATAAATGACGTTTCAATGAACAAGGAGCTGAAGATAAATTTTCAAGTTAGTGTTTTTATTTTCTCCCAATAAATATCTAGAAGTGGAATTTCTGGATCATATGGTAGTTCTATTTCTCATAATTCTCTGATGTTCTACATAATTATTATCAGATTAATAAAACTACTGAAAATGGAAGCTTAGTCTCAGTTTGAATTCTCAAAATAGCACTTTTGGTTACAAGGTCTTAACCGTTCTTTTTATCTCAATAGGCATTTTTCTTTCTGGTTTTATAAATGTACTACCCAGTTGCTGCTCATAGTTATTGCTCTGTATCCTGTCTTAAACTATAATCTTCCATATGGAAGGGTGCCCACATTCAATTATGATATCTTTCCATAGATCTGTTTTGCTATTAATCTGCTCTCTCAGCGTATTCAGCAGGTTATGGGGTGTTGTATATATGTATGTGTGTAGTATTTAATTTTAATTTCACTGTAGTTAACATACAGTGCAATATTCATTTCAGGTGTATAATATAGTGATTCTACAATTCTATGTATTACTAAATGCTCATCATGATAAATATACTCTTCATCTCATTCACCTATTTCACTCATCATTCTATCCACCTCCCCTCTGGTAAACATCAGTTTGTTCTCTGGGTTAAGAGTCTGTTTAAGGGGGAGGGCACTGATGTGGCTCAGTTGGTTGGGCAGCCAACTCTTAGTTTTGGCTGAGGTCCTGATCTCAGATTGTGGGATTGAGCCCTGTATCAGGCTCCACAATCAGCTTGGAGTCCCCTTGAGATTCTCTTTCTCCCTCTCCTTCTGCCCCCTCCCTCAGCATGCTCTCTTTCTTTCTCTCTATCTCTCAAATAAATAAGCAAATAAATCTTTTTAAAAAAGAGTCTGTTTTTTGGTCTCTCTTTTTTCCTTTCTTCATTTGTTTTGTTTCTTAAATTCCACATATGAGTAATATCATAAAGCATTTGTCTCTGAATGACTTATTTCACTTAGCATAATATTCTCTAGCTCTACCCATGTTGTTACAAATAACAAGATTTCTTCCTTTTTTATGGCTGAGTAATATTTCATTGTATATATACCACGTCTTTACTCATCTGTTGATGGACTCTTGAGCTGCTTCCATAATTTTGCAATTGTAAATAATGCTGCAATAAGCATAGGGATTCATATATCTTTTTAAATTAGTATTTTCATATTTTTTGGCAGATACACAGTAGTGGAATTACTAGATCATATGGTAGTTCTATTTTTAATTTTTTAAGGACGCTCCATACCGTTTTACACAGTAGCTGCACCAGTTTGTATTCCCACCAATAGTGTAAGTGGGTTCTTTTTTTTTCCACATTCTAACATTTGTTTCTTGTTTTTTTCAATTTTAGACATTCTGACAGGTATGAGATGATATTTCATTTTAGTTTTGATTTGCTATACCCTGATGATGAATGATAATGAGCATCATTTCCTGTGTCTGTTGGCTATCTGTATTTTTTTGGGGGAGAAATTTCTGTTATGCCTTCTGCTTATTTTTTAATTGGATTACTTTTTTTTAAATTTTGATGTTGTATAAGTTCTCTATATATTATGGATACTACCAGTTTTTTTGGAAATGTCATTTGCAAATATCTTCTCCAGTTTAGTAGGTTGTCTTTTCATTGTGTTGATTGCTTCCTTTGCTGTACAGAAGCTTTTTATTTTGATATATTCCCAATAGTTTTTTTTTAAGATTTTATTTATTTATTTGACAGAGATCACAAGTAGGCAGAGAGGCAGGCAGAGAGAGAGAGAGAGAGGAGGAAGCAAGCTCCCTGCTGAGCAGAGAGCCCGATATGGGGCTCGATCCCAGGACTCTGGGATCATGACCTAAGTGGAAGGCAGCAGCTTAACCCACTGAGCCACCCAGGCGCCCCGCCCAATAGTTTATTTTTGCTTTTGTTTCCTGCCCTTAGAAGACTTATCTAGAAAAATGTTGCCATAGAGGATACCAGAGAATTTACTGCCTTTTTTATCTTGTTGGAATTTTATGGTTTCAGGTCTCATAGTTAGGTCCTTAATCCATGTTAAGTTTATTTTTCCATATGGTGAAAAAAAGTGGTCTGGTTTCATTTGTTTACATGTAGCTATACAGTTTTAACAACACCATTTTTCCCGTTGCATATTCTTGTTTCGTTTGTTAGAGATTAACTGACCGTATACTTCTGGGTTTGTTTCTGAGGTCTCTATTCTGTTCCATTGATCTATGTATCTATTTTTGTGCCAGTACCATTCTGTTTCAACTACCACAGCTTTGTAGTATATCTGGAAATCTGGGATTGTAATACCTCCAGATTTATTCTTCTTTTCAAGATCTCTTTGGCCATTCTAGGCTTTTGTAGTTATATACAAATTATAACATTATTTCTTCTAGCTCTGTGAAAAATGATCTTGGTATTTTGATAGGGATTACATTAAATATGTAGGTTGTTTTAGTAGTATGGGACATTTTAACAATATTTTTTCTTCCAATCCATGGGCATGGAATATCATTCCACTTGCCTGTGACGTCTTCAATTTTTTTTTTCATTAATGTTTTACAATTTTCAGACTGTATGTCTTTCACCTCCTTGGTTACATTTATTCCTAGGTATTTTATTCTTTTTGGTGCAATTGTAAATGGGATTGTTTTCTTAATTTCTCTTTCTGCTACTTCATTATTAGTGTATAGAAATGCAACCCATTTTTGTGTATTAGCTTCTTACCTTGCAACTTTACTGAATTAATATACAAGGTCTGATAATATTTTGGTGGAGGCTTTAGGATTTTCCATGTATATTATCATGTTATCTTGCAAATAATGAAAGTTTTATTTCTTCCTTAACAATTTGGATGTCTTCTATCCATTTTTCTTGTCTGAATGCTGTGGCTAAGACTTCCCGTACTATAGTGAATACAAGTCGTAAAAGTGAATATCCTTGTCCTATTCCTGATCTTAGGGGAAAAGTTCGGTTTCTCACCACTGATGTTAGCTATGGGTTTTTCATATATGGCCTTTATTATATTGAGATATGTTCTCTTTAAACCTACTTTGTTGAGAGTTGTTACCAAGTATGGATGTTGTACCCTGTCAAATGCATTTTTCTGCATCTATAGAAATTATCATAATGTTTTTATCCTTTTTTCTGTTGGTGTTATGTATCAGATTGATTGATTTGTGAATATTGAACCACTTTTGCATCCCAGGAATAAATCCCACTTGATTATGGTAAATGATTTTTTAATGTATTGTTGGATCCAGTTTGCTAATATTTTGTTGAGGATTTTTGCATCTGTATTCAGAAGTACAAGAGCCTTGTAGTTCTCTTTTTTTGGTAATGTCTTTACTTGGTTTTGTTACCCAGATAATGCTGCCCTTATAGAATGAATTTGGAAGTTTTCCTTCCTCTTCTGTTTTTGGAGTCGTTCAATAAGAATTGGTATTAACTCTTCTTTAAATGTGTGGTAGAATTCACTCGTGAAACTTCCTCCTGGACTTTTGTTTCTTGGGAGCTTTTTTTTTTATTACTGATTCAATTACTGATTACTGGTAATTGGTCTGTTCAGATTTTCTATTTCTTTCTGATTCAGTTTTGATAGTTTATATGTTCATAGGAAGGGAAAAAATGTGTGTGTATATATATATATATTTTTTTTTCCAGTCAAATGATTCACAAAATAAAAGGATGTGAAGAATAAAGAAAGAGGGGAGCCTAGGTGGGTCAGTGGGTTAAAGCCTCTGCCTTCGGCTCAGGTCATGATCCCAGGGTCCTGGGATCGAGCCCCACATTGGGCTCTCTGCTCAGTGGGGAGCCTACTTCCTCCTCTCTCTTTCTGCCTGCCTCTCTGCCTACTTGTGATCTCTGTCTGTCAAATAAATAAATAAATCTAAAAAAAAAAAAAAAAGAATAAAGAAAGATGTGTTGTGGCCTCTTCTCTACATTTGTCTTGAACAGTCTTTCTGCAAGACGTAGGGTCATTTCCTTGGTTATTTACACTGAGGTAGGTGTTGTCTAGTTGTATCCATGGTATGAGGTGAGATTAGGATCCTCCTGTTCCACCATCATCCCTAGACAGCCCATCATATTTTCTTTTTTTGTCTCTATGTTTTTCTAGAAAAACCATCAGTTGTACTACAAACATCTATCCACCCATTGCCATTTCCAGAATTACAAAAACATTTCTCTGTGCTCACTTCAATTTCCCAATTTTAATCATCCATGAATTTGAGGAGTTAGTTATCCAAAATAACCTGTCAGTATGTTTTAAGTCCTCAAGTTCATTTCACCTTTAGCAATAATTTCACCAAATATAGTCCATATATCTAAGCTATAATTTGCAAATATTTCTATGATTTAAACACAGATACTCATCTTCTGTCCTTGATATTTAATTGCATATTTAATTCACACTGCAATCATATGACTTAAGAAAGAGATGTAGTTCTACTAAATGGAGTTCTCCCAAAATGGAGTTCTACTAAAAACTCCATGTTTTATGTGTTATACCAAGTTATTACACCCAGATGTCTTAATTTTAAGCCAATAACATCGATTTTGGACTACCTAGTGATTCAGCATCTCCCATGTTCCTACAACTTTGCCATCACTGTGGTATCTGAATAGTAGAGAGATATATCTTTGTTTCTTCTTATTTTTAAACTGTTCTGGAAGGAGGTTGTAGGGAAAAATACAGAGAATAAAACTGTTACTGAGTGTAATATGAAATTAAAAATAAATACATATTTTTAAATTTATATTTATATATATTTAATATATATTATATATATTTCAGAATTATCAAATTTCTCTATCAATGGAATAGGACTCTTCTATGAGTTATGCTGCAAAGCCTAAGGCAACATTCTTGACAATTTTTCAAGGAATTGGAGTCAAATACAATTAAAGTATGTAAAGCAATATGAAATGTGCATACCAATTTTCAAGAAGACAGTTTGGCCTTAGAAATATTTTGATGGACTTCAAATCACACAATTCAGTTTTACATCTGTCAAGCTATGAAAATCAATTCATATTTTAAAAACATCATCTACAAATTTCTTAAGGGAAGGTATGTCCCAAATCAATTTTGTGATTATTACCTACTTCTCTGTAATCTTTGGATCTATTCTTAGTATTATGTAACTCATGTACATGAAAAATTGCAGTAACTCAAAACAATAAACCTTGTTTTAGGCAATAGTGCTTTGAATGTTTTAAGAAATTTCGTTCTGCTATCTAACATAGATTACCATAATTAATGAGGGCTGTGCAATTCATCCATGATATCATAATTTTTTATTGTGTCATTCCTGAGAGAGTAGAATTTACATGCACTTTTTGAATTCCTTTGTATAAAGAAAAAGTGCATCACATTTTCATAACAAACTGTTTAAGAAAATGTATTTTTTATAAAAATTCTTTTCCTTTGTTGTTCAATTTTTTCTTTTGTAAGCAGACAAGTATTATTTTTTGTTTGTTTTGTAAGAATACTATGGAAAAACTCTTGAAAGAAATCTTAAACAGGAATCTGAGGGGTTTTTTTGAAGGCAATAGTTTATAGAGGGAAAATATGTGAGAAGCAAACAAAAACCACAACAAAATCTCTTTAAGCCAAAGGACGAAAGAAAAAGTGTATTATAAAAAATGTATTGTACACGAGTCTTTCATTTTCCAAAGTACTTAAAATGAATCTTTGGTGTCATATTTTCCATAGTTTATAAACTATTTCCTCTATGAAATACAACATTTTGGTTTTGCTTTACTCATTGGTCTTTATCTTCCTCACTGGCTCCTCTTTCTTCCTTCAAAAGAATATACTCTGCAAGCTGAAAACCATTTTCATCACTTCTTTAAAATTTATACTCCTTAACAAGACCATCTTTAAATTTTCAAATTTTCAAATATTGACTTCTATCTTCATATTTCAGACAAACCTTCAAATTAAATTACCCCTAAAGCTTTTTTATAGCATAACATCAAACTCATCCCTGTCCAAAATGTGCTTTTGCTCTCAATTCCTTTATCTGTCTATCTGTTGGGACAAAATTAAACTAATAATATAATGCCTCACTCTTAGTTGGTACCTAGAAAATGTAGAATGAATCCCATCACATTTTTCCTACTACTTACACTGAAAACTCTCATATTTTTTCGTGCCCTGTTCTCTCTCTTCAAAGACTGAAGTTTAACTTATTCCAGTTTTTTCTTGGGAACTTTCTTTTACATTAACTACATGAAAGAATTACTTCAAATGACAACTAAGAAAAATCAATTGTCCTAATATATGTTTTCTCATATATCTAGGGAGTATCAACATCAGATTAATCTTCTAAAATATAAATTATAATATGACTTTTTTATTTCTCAATGATAAAATAGGGGAAAAGGGATGAATAGAGCACAGAGTATTTTTAGGGTAGTGAATATACTGTATGATATCATAATGAGAGATATGTGTTATGATACATTTGACCAAACCCACAGAATATAAAATACCAAGAGTGAACCCTAAAGTAAACTATGGGCTTTGGGTGATTATGATTTTTCAATGTAGCTTCTTCATCAGTTGTAACAAATGTACCACTCTGGTGGGGATGTTGGAAGTACAGGAGACTAGGCATGGATGGGGCAGGATATATCTGGTAAATCTCTGTATCATCCTGTCAATTTTGCTGTGAACCTAAAATTACTGTGAACATTTTAAAAAATTAATAACTTTTAAAGTTATTTTTATTAATTTTTTTCAATGGATAGTCCTCTTGGTTTTCTACCTAATAATCTTAATATTATAAGCCCTGAACAATGTGCTTCCTTTTCTGTGTGCATCTGCTTTTCTTCCCATTGCGTCACCACAATTCTAACCAAATAGATTTTCTTTCTTTCTTTTTTTTTTTTTTTTGGTCTGTCTCTTTTTTTATTATTATTCATTATTTTTATTAACATATAATGTATTATTTGCCCCAGGGATACGGGTTTGTGAATCATCAGACTTACACACTTCACAGCACTTACCATATCACATACCCTCTCCAACGTCCATAACCCAACCACCCTCTCCACACCCCCCTCCCCTCAGCAACTCTCAGTTTGTTTTGTAAGATTCTTAACAAACTGATTTTCTGACTGCACTTTGAATTTCTTTTGAAGATTTCATTCCTTTAGGCACATTGTGCTTGCTCTTGTTCCAATTCCTAATAATCTCTCTCCTATGTCCTCATATATCCAAATCTTACTAATGTTTAAAAGCCCAACATACATATTACTCATTTCAGGAAGGTTTTTCTGAACATACTGCCCTATGGTAGTCTCCCTCACTCCTTGTTAAGGCACTAAAACATGCTTTGGTAATAAACAGAACTGGATCTAAATGTTAACTCTGTGTGTTACTGTCTTGTGACCTTGTCACATTTTCTAATTTTTTTTTATTTTCAGATTCCTTAAGCATTAGAATGGAACAATGTATCTGATTCACATCATTTTGAAAGACATAACTCTGTATGTACATGTGTGTACATATGTGTGTTTGCATACATATAGTTTTTTGCATATAGACATAAGTGTTCAATAAATTGTACCTACAATTATTTCTAAAGCACTTCTCATCTTTTCTATTCATTTAATCATCAATTACATATTTAACGGATATAATGTTACATTTATGGATGTTGTCCCAGTTCTCTCCACTTTTCTATGTATGAGTTCAGTATTTTAGTTATTTTCAATACCTCACAACACCAAACAGAGAAGTCACTTAATAAATATCTTTTTACTTAGTGGAATAAAATTTCCTCCTCAACCTCCACCTAGGACCATAAAGTGTTTATTTTTTTTTAAGATTTTATTTATTTGACAGAGAGATATCACAAGCAGGCAGAGAGGCAGGCAGAGAGAGAGGAGGAAGCAGGCTCCCCGCTGAGCAGAGAGCCCGGATGCGGGGCTCGATCCCAGGACCCTGAGATCATGACCTGAGCTGAAGGCAGAGTCTTAACCCACTGAGTCACCCAGGCGCCCCAGACCATAAAGTTTTATACATAGTAACAAATCCTGAGATGTACATCCCTAGATAGTAGACTTAGGGAAACTCAGAAAAAACACCCTTAAAATTAATCTCAAGAATGTTGAAAGAATAATTTCTGATTAAAATATTGCCCCAATGTAGTATAAAAAGCTCTAGCTTGGCGTTAGTATAAAGCTCCCATTCATTGAATAACAGCTCACTGCTTTTGATCAGTGATATAAATTCTCTTGGCATATACTTTCTCCTCTACAAAATGGAAATAACACCATTATCACATATAACTTTGAAAAACAATTGAGTAATAATTGTTGATATCAAAGTAATTCATGAAGATACACTGTACATAAAAATATAAATGATCTTGGTATCCACTTTCTCCTCTACAAAATGGAAATAATATAACACCATTATTACAAAGAACTTTGAAACCCAATTGAGTAATAATTGTTGATATCAAAGTTCATGAAGCTATACTGTACATAAAAATGTCATCAGTATTTGTGCATTGACCTGAAGAAAATAAGATTTATTTTCATTTGCAGCACTTTGTACCTAGATGTTGATGATTATGGTCTAAAATAAAAGGGAATGTTGCAAGCATGTCCTATGGAATGACACAGGACGTTAGAACTGAGGAGGAAGGGAGATGGCACAAAGTCCTGGATGTCACAAGATGGTAGGAGAAGTCTATAAGAAGTAGATAAATAAGGAATAAAAATAGATAGGAATGATCACATTGAGATTTAAAAAAAAAAAAAGAAAACTAGGACTGGAGAAGATAGGAAGATAACCCATTAAGGTCATTTAGGTTCTAGACAATCAATAAAGCCTTCAGTTTTAAGAACACCTGGAAGGATTTCCAGATGTCCAAAGAATTTCAGGGAAAAATCTTCCAGATATACAGCTATGCAAATACAGTAACAACTTTTTCAAGGCTAGGAACATAGAAACTTAATATATCAACCCTGGAAATAATGTAGCATTTTGTATTTTAGCCATAAAAGCTGAATATATTATTTGGGTTGAGATCTTACATATTAAGCATTACATAAGTATAAAAGAATTCCTTAAAGTAACATTTATAAAATAAAAGGAAATATTAACAAGTTCTAATAATGTAGCTACTGGACCCAAAACATAGTATGAAGATCAAGAGCAGGTCCTCAAATCTGAAACAATCACTGTTCAGCATTTATTTTAAAAAATCACTAATGAGGGGTGCCTGGGTGGCTCATTGGGTTAAAGCCTCTGTCTTCAGCTCAGGTCATGATCCCAGAGTCCTGGGATCAAGCCCCGCATCAGGCTCTCTGCTCGGCGGGGAGCCTGCTTCCTCCTCTCTCTCTGCCTGCCTCTCTGCCTACTTGTGATCTCTGTCAAATAAATAAATAAAATCTTTAAAAAAAAAAAAAAAAAGTACTAATGAAAATTTGGTGGAAAATAAAGCATGAAACCAAGAACTATTTTATCATGTGTGGGTTTTAATACCCATCAACTAATAGATGTCAAATACTACTAATTTTTTACCTGGAAGAAAAATAGGAATTTTTTTTTAAAACCTGTGTATTTTTTAATATGTTTATTCACCATTGCTCTATTTTTAGATGTATAGAAAACTATTTTATAATTCCCTGAGAATAATTTCTAAGAGTTCCAGCAGTGCTTTTTGTCTTTTTTCCCCATGGCATGGTTCTTGCTTTAAGGAGATTGGATGACTTGACTTTCATTATTCTGACTCCGAATGAAATACTCCAAACAGGTTAACCAGAGGCTGAACAAAGTAGGAGGTTATTATGATATGTATATATGCAATGCACACTGTGATTCATCAGAGTTTTCTGGTTGGGTTAACAAATTCCTATGATTGGAAAAGAAGTCTGGAAAAGTGTTTCAACAATATACCAAGAAACCAGCTGACCAGCCGCATAAACAACTTATAACATAACAAGGTGGAATGATGTTAAATCAACATTTGACAAGGTTCTGGCAAATACTCGTGTAAGTGATTTTAAATGAAAATTTGAACTGAGGTTGGTTGAGAAGCTAGTTGGGAAATGTACTGATATTTTTAGGCATTAAATATCATCTTATATGGAAATCACTTAAAATCAACTAAAGGACATCAAAATGGGAAGGGAGGAGTGTGTTGCAATTTATTCTAGAAATAATAGCAGAAAATGGTAGACATTAAAATATTGAGATGAGGATCACCTCGGGGGCTCAGTCATTAAGTGTCTGCCTTCCTCTCAGGTCATGATCCCAAGGTCCTGGGATTGAGCTGCACATTAGCACATGAGCTGAGCAGAAAGCCTGCATTCCCCTTGCTTGTGTTCCTATTCTTGTTATCTCTCTCTCTGTCAAGTAAATAAATAAAATCTTTTAAAAAATAAAATATTGAGGTCACATTTTTCAGCAATACCAAAAACTCAAAGAACAGTTTCCATACATTTAATGTAAATGCTAATATTGGTAGAATATTTTATTACCAAAACACATAACTATTTCTACCTTGGCTATGTGTCAAATATCTAAAAATAGTATATAGGAGCACCAGGGTGGCTCAGTTGGTTAAATGTCCAAGTCTTGATTTTGGCTCAGGTCAGGATCTCAGGGTTGTGAGAGAGAACACAAGTCAGGCTCCAAGCACAGTGAAGAATCTGTGTTCAGTGCAGAGTCTGCTTGGGATTCTTTCTCTCCCTCTCCCTCTGCCCCTCCCTGGAACTCGCTCACTTGCTGTCTCTCTCACTCTCTAATAAATAAATAAAATCTTTTAAAAAATAACATGTAACTCTTTTTTACATAGAGGAAAGCTGAAAATAATATTGCCCAGTGATGATATCCCACAACTGCTATAAACTTCTCATTTTCCTGAACAGTGTATCCAAATTATATTAGCAGTAGTATAAAATAAGTAACTTTTTGCATCAGACCATAATTTAATTATCTTCCATAATATATCAATAATAGTCTTTGTAGAAATTAAGGTAATGATTTGCCTTTGCATTAATAAGGTGCAGAAATATAATGACTAAAGTTTCAGAATAGTGTGTCCACATTTAGCTATTTTAGTTCCAAATAGTTTGTTAGAATTTTCAAATTCACACCTCAAAATCAAAGGACCATTTAAAAAATAACTCAATTAACATCCTATAAGCAAAATTATAATTAGATTTATCAATCAGTTAAATTAAAAACACAAAGAAATTACAGATACTTACAGGTAAATGTTAAAAATATAAACTGAATTTCCATTGCCTCCTTGCCAAAGACCTCCAATTGTTTGCTAGTCTAGGATACTAGCTCTATACCTCAATTCATTTATATTTCACCATTTGTCTTAACTAATTATTCTTTCAGTTAATGTCATAGGGTTCATTGCAGGATCAAACATATTTCCACAGCAAGAGTCACCATTTCCCATTTTTCATACCATAAATAGATCTGGCTTTTCTAGGTTAACAACTCTGGCTTGCCCTCTGCTTTCACCAGCTCCTTTTTCCCCCTCCTACTTGATTTTCTTCGAACTCATCTGTTAGCACACCTTTATCTCTAGTTCTCTCTTTCTGATGTTACTTCCCTTCCTATTCACATTTCCTTTTCCTACATTCCTTTCATATTTCAAGAATTCTCAACTTCTTTCAGATGTTGTCCTTCTTTACAGCTTGATGGGAGGGCTTTTTGCCCTTTAGGAAACCTCCATTACAACACTTTGAGAAGAAAGATTAGGCATTGCCACCAGGAGGACAATTTTTGCTAAGAATCAAACAAATCTTCTATACTGTTTTCTATTTCTTCAGTTTAAGGTAACTCCCAGTAGAGTAAAAGCCACATATCAAATACCAGCCCCAAGAAACTGCAGAAATTGGGTTCAGTGTGTCTAAGGCATGGAAATTGCTATTTTACATTTCTCTTCTTTAATCTATTCTTACCTTCAGTTTCCCTTATATTCCTTTTGACAAGCCTTAGGAATGCATTGACACAGGATCATGTACTGTTATCTGTGGGAGGATGTGGGAATGGACAAGATGGTAATGTGAAGAAAGAAAATGCTGATGCATTTAACCTCTGGACAGGGTTAGCAATCTCCTCATTGGTACAAGTGTAGTTGGTGTTCACTGAAACCTTCATCCTTAGGAGCACCTTCTTGGCGACAACAGTAGACTCTTGTGTAAGCTAAATAGTGAGCATAAGCTAGAATCTCCAGTAGGAAGATTACATATAGAGAACTGAGAATTAATGGAGGAATAAACAGGGTACGGAGAGAGAAAAGGTAAACAAAACAATGAAAGAGGTAAAAATGGCCAAATAACCCAACTGTTTTTTTTGTTGTTGTTTGTTTGTTTGTTTGTTTGTTTCAAGACTGGACTGTCTTCTGACTACTAACACTGTATCTTGTAAGAATCACTCAGGGAGAGGTAATTCTGCTGTCTATTTGTAAATACAATTTTTTTTTTAAGTCTCAAAGAAAAAGAGTAGGTAAAGATAATAAGTCAGGACTTGAAAGAATGGTTCAAGAATGGACTGGAAAAAAATGGGGCATGGTCTTAGCTCCGTTCAGTAATTTACTAGTGTATAAGCTTAAAGAAAGTTAACTCCAGACATTTCAAGTTCTCAAGTATGAAATAAGAATTCTTTGTAATTTCAAATTCTCCACTTATAGAAGAAACTCATTGAACATATTTAGTAATAATGATAATTCATATTTTATATATAACAGGCACAGTGCTAATACTTGCATATATTATGTCATCTCATAGTCACAACAACCTAACATTGTTTTGAGTCTTATAAATTCTTCCCATTTTATACATAAAGAGACAGAGGAACCAAATAAGTTGACCAATATCATATATCTGATAGGTGATATTGCTGCTATTTACAATATTTGTACAAAGCCCAGCCTCTAAACCACTAGAGTAAGTATCTTGTCTCTCTCTTCCCAAATATTTCTTCAAAGAAGCAGTATTCCTTTGGCAACCAAATAACCTACCACATTATTCCCATGAAATCTAGATGGTTTTACAATGCATTTTGGATATAGATCTGACTTTCATTAAAGCTATTCAATAATTATCTCTTATAGAATTATATGTATATTATATATCCTCAGGGAGTTAGTTATATTTATACGGATGTGAAGTCCTCGTGGTTGCAGGTGTTTTACCCCCATGACACTAGACCCTAAATAAAACAGGAAGACCTAAGATGGACAAAGAGTAGTTAGATATTAATGGTGGGAGCTGTTTTGCCACCATGCCAGTAGATCCCAAGTGGAGTAGGAAAAAGAACTAAGGTGGGCAAAGAGAAGTTAGATATGAATGACTCTGTGTGAACACTTATGTCGAGTACCATGTGAAGCTGTGTTTTCCCCTAGATTCAAATGTTATTTAGTTGAATTTAGTTGAATCACGTAAGTCCGGCCATTTGGAATATTCTGAATCTTGCAGTAGAAATGGTCATATCTGACATTTCCCTTCCAGATTATAAATAGTAGTTGTAAAATGGTCCCAAACCAGAAACAACAGAGTTTCCATGAATAAGAAAGTAGATAAGCAGATTATAGTTTATCCATATCATGGAACTGACATATACAATAACATGCCTGAATATCAACTATTTTGTTACATGGAAAAAGCTGGAAAGAAAAGAGAAAATACTGTAAGAATAAGTTTATGCTCTCAGAAGTGGGAGGTGAATTGAATTTGAAAAGGACAAAAAAGAATGCTTTGAACTGATGGAAAATTTTAATATCTTGTTTTAGGAAGTAGTTTTATGGGAATATCCACTTTCAAACTTATCAATTAAGATTTATGCATTTTATTTTATATTAATTATTTTTTAATTTCCAAAAATGATATCCTATTCTGCTATTTATATCACTAATATTTATATCTTCTAGCCAATATGTTAGCTAATAGTCATGTGTGGGCATATAATTTAAAATTAAAATTACATTAAATTAAACATTAATTTCCTTAGTTTCACTAACCATATTTCAAGTGCTCAGTCAACACATATAGCTAGTGGCTACTCCATTGATCAGTGCAGATATAGGACATTCCTGTCATTGCAGAACGTTTGGTTGGGCAGTGTCAATCTAATAGAATGCATTCATTCAGTATTTGAGCAATAACCATTTCTGTTGGTGATAATGATTTCATTGATTCCACTGATACTTCTGACTCCCTTTTATTTTTCCTCTTTTTAAAAATTTTTTCCTCTTTTTTGACAAAATGTCCCACCATCTCCTCCTTCATTTTATTCTTTTTTTACTTCAACTCGACTTCTGTTCCTACTCTCTTCAGAAAAGGTAATCACAGAGGTTACTAGTGAACAACTAATCACAAAATTCAGTCAATCTTTCTTGGACTCACACCACTGGCAATTTCAGCAGCCTTGAGGAGTCACCCCTTTCCTTTTCAAAACTCTCCTTTCCTTAGTTATCTGTAAGTCCCACCTGCATTTTCTTCTATCTGATTCTTTTGTTTTGTTATTGCTTCTTCCTGCTTCAGCCTTATCTAGACTTGGTTAGAATTCTCTTTACCCCAAAGATACAGATGTAATGAAAAGAAGGGCCACCTATACCCCAATGTTCATAACAGCAATGGCCACAGTCACCAAACTGTGGAAAGAACTAAGATTCCCTTCAATGGATGAATGGATAAAGAAGATACGGTCCATATATACAATGGAGTATGATGCCTCCATCAGAAAGGATGAATACCCAACTTTTGTATCAACATGGATGGAACTGGAAGAGATTATGCTGAGTGAAATAAGTCAAGCAGAGAGAGTTATGTATCATATGGTTTAACTTACTTGTGTAGCATAAGGAATAACACAAAGGACATTGGGAGATGGAGAGGAGAAGTAAGATGGAAGAAATCGGAGCAGGAGACAAGCTATGAGAGACTGTGGACTTTGAGAAACAAACTGAGGGTTTTGGAGGGGAAGGGGTTGGGGGTTTGGATGAGCCTGGTGGTGGGTATTATGGAGGGCACGTATTGCATGGAGCACTGGGTGTGTGCATAAACAATGAATTTTGGAACACTGAAAAGAAATAAAATAAGATGGAAAAATAAAAATAAATAAATAAATAAATAAAATCTTAAAGAAAAAAAAAAAGAATTCTCCAATACTCATTATTATTTCAAGTAATATTTCTGAGCATGAAATGCTTCCTTCAATGAGAACCTTACCCAGCATCATCAATAAATAAAATAGACCCCTCACAAATCCTCTGGTTGATTAAAAATGAGGTACCCAGAGGACCACACCTTATATCCCCACTCCAACCATTGCCTTGACTGTAAGTCAAGATAACTCTTCTGCTCTCTAATCACAGTTAGCCACAAGCTAATTGACTAATTATTCTCTTATCCAAACTGGTACTTGAGTTTTAACTCTGCCTCCTCAGTTGGACATTCCTTACATCTTTATTAACAAATGCCCTCTAAAATAAGACACATCCTTGAGCAACTTTATAATCCTGCTAAATGCATCCCCATCTGGTTTCCCTTATTTATCCCTTTTTAATAATTTATTCCTACCTATGTCAGTAATAAGCTTATGTACCCTTTTCTTTGATGTCTTTCTTGATCCTGTTGATCAACATTATACTTTCCATTCTCTCAACAATAGTAAAACCTGTTTGGGAACCATATATGGTCATTGAATCATACCATATCTTGATTTGCAATTAAAAGTTACTGTGTAATTATTTTTTTAAAAAAGTAGTTAAATGAGCAGCTACCTGTATTATAATGCATAACAGAACGTCAGTTGTTGTCATTATTATGTATATATCTTGTCTTGAAACCTAGACAGTAGGGCCTTTAATAATAGAAAAATGCATCCAATAAATTTAGCATACACCAACAGTGCCTGCCAGGGTTTTATATACATATTATTTATCTGTAGAGCACATATTGATTAAAGATGATACTTTGTTCTACACATTTTGGCAATCAGTAAACTTCAAAGATTTTAATTACAACATATGCAAACAATTTGAATGCAAATAAGAACAATAGAGTATAATCCTCTGCTAGATGAAAGAAGAATATAAAGGAAATCAGCTCTGGATTTTTTAACATCAGTGCCTGTTGTTTATTTGATGTTTAACTCCCATGTAAACAATATTTAAAAGAAAACATAAGAGCTCATTGTTAAATCCAACATACTTTCTTGAAACAAAGAGCTGGGACTCAATGATACAAGTTGCAGTTCATCGTACAAGCCAAGTGCTCCAAGCAGGCTTTTCTCTCCCCTTTGGCAGATGGTACTCGTTATGATTGCTCTCGAATGAGAGTGGTTTGAAGCAGGCTTGTATTTACAATTATGGTTCTCACATAAGGAGGTTTACTAGGGTTATAAAGCTAATTAGCTCTGTCCACATCTCAATATTTTTTGTTCCTCTAGCCCACAGTCATTTTGGCAATCACAGAGAGAGGACAGCTTTGGGAAATGGTAGAGAAAAATTGAGAATATAGATAAGGCTCTTACATGCTATTCTTTTTTAAAATATTAAAAGAATAATCTCAAAAGCACTGCTGTAGTTACAAAAACTGACAGGACATATGACAATTCAAGGCACAATGAGACATTGAATATTTCTACATAAGAAATAAATATGTAAAATCTAGGTTTCAAACCTATGTTTGTCTGTATTTACTGACACAGCCATAGTTGAAAGGTTTGAGGTGATATATATCCATTGATGGGTCCTTAAGCACAGAAAGATGGAGTTCAGTTAGGAATATCTGACTGATGATATATCTCACTAAGGAACCTATTTTTTTGTTTTGTTTTGTTTTACTCCTAGATTTTTTTTTAAGATTTTATTTATTTATTTGACATACAGAGAGAGAAATCACAAGCAGGCAGAGAGGCAGGCAGAGAGAGAGAGGGGAAGCAGGCTCCCCACCGAGCAGAGAGCCCGATGCAGGACTCGATCCCAGGACCCTGAGATCATGACCCGAGCTGAAGGCAGAGGCTTAACCCACTGAGCCACCCAGGCGGCTCTCCTAGTTTTGATAAAGGAAAACAAATACACCAATACCAAGATATATCGGTATTATAAAATACTGGAAATGTGAGGACAAGGAAGAGAAGTGAAGACTGACTTATATTTTACAAATGAGAGCTGCATTCCTGAACTAAGTTAAGCTAGTAAGCCAATCACTATCCATCTACATACAAAGCAAAATTTAATCAGAAGCAAAAGTAGTTAAAAAGAAAATTGCATGGAACACTGGGTGTGGTGCATAAACAATGAATCTAGGAACAGTAAAGAAAAAAAAATTTTTAAAAAGTTGCTACATGTCATTGATGTTTTAATAGCTGCCATATAAATAAAATCTCCAAAATCAAGATACAGTACACATATTCTCTGGCAGGCTCACAAAAAGGAAAGAGTCTCAAGCCATTTATATCCATGAAATTATGGAAATTAGCCTTCTAATGCATGGAATTCCTCTGTCTCTACCTGTGTTTACTATACTACATTACTAAACCGTCATTGCTAACCCTCAGAAAAGAGTGTCTTTATATGTAATTATTAGTGTTTTAATTCCCATTCACTAGTTAAATAAGGAAAGTTAGAAACCAATTCATTGTAATGAATGTATTCTGTCCTACAATAGCTTTATGCTTTCTTTATCTTAGAATTCATTGAACAAAAGTGTTCTTCCATAGGGCCAACCGACAAGAATTCTTTCTTTCCCCCTCCTGCTCTTTTTTTATTTTACTGAGGAAATGTTTTATTTCTGGGTACACAGATTATTTTTGAAGTATCAAATGTACCCTAAACACTTAGATACTGTTTTGTTTCTTAATTTTATGTTAAGTATCTTTTTATTAAGAAGGTGAAATGGGAGAATGCAAAAATGGGTATTTCTCAATTACTTGTTCATTTTTGTTCACTCTATTATTTAAGTACAAAGAATACGAGTAACAACTTCCACTAGTTAACCAAAACTTTGAAATGTATGAACCAAAGCAACTTTCTTTAGAAAGAAAATGATAGTAAATAGCAGAAAGTATATTTTATCCTAATATTCATCAATATGCTAATTTGAACTTAAAGGACTTTAACAATATACGGAAATGAAAATCTTATATTTTATAGAACAAAGATTTATCTCCTGAAAAAGCCATAACTCTTAGTAATCTTCTTAAGACTATTATCATTAGTCTAGCTTAGTTTGCAGATGCTCTGGTATTGCAACAATATTCTTTAGTCTGAAAATTTTGAAATATATATATATATATATTTCAAATAAAAACAGGGAAAGATTTAGAAAAATAAGAAGTTACAAAAGAAGTACAAACATTTCAACAAGGTGCATATTTGGAAAAACAGATTTCAAAAATTTGCAGTTTTTATCAAGAGAATGCCATATTTGGCTCATTGATGAAACTAAGCAAATTTAAACTTTGGGAATTAACATAGAGTATTGTCCACAAATTATTCCTACAATGTATAAAATAGTGAACTAAGTGTCAGCATGAGTTGAAAAAGCTCTAACATTAAATATAGATAAAATCTAGGCTAGTGAGACAGTCATCAAACCAGGATCTGTATGACAGTTAGTCTGCATTCCTAACCAAAAAATTCCTAAACTATATTCTGTTTAACTTGGGTAATTGTTGTATAACACTAATTTTTAAAGTTAATTTTTCACATGTAGAGGGTTGTTATTGTTTTAAGCTTTAAAGACACCCTATATTAACATTTGGATTTGGCAATTCTTTATTAATTTGGCCTCAGACTTTGACATATTCTTAATCTTATTTATAATTTTAAGTGTTATGTGCAATAGTCTAAAAGACTCTATAATTATAGATTAACTGCAAACATTAAGTCATTATATAATTTAATTCAGTTCCAAAATATGCACACTTGCATAGTACTTCATTTAAAGCACTTAGAAGCAAGAACAATGCTTTCTGTTTACTAAAATGTTGACTTCTATGCATTTTTACACATAAATGCAATAGGAAATTATTAAATAGCAAGAATGATAATTTTGTAAGAAATTATCAACATATCCTATTGTATTATTATGAGATTTATTAAGAAATAGCAAATATTTTTGGTTAAATATTTTTGGTAGTTTAGCAAATATGCATAGGCCATAATAATTTGTTAAATAATCTATTTTTGTAAGCCATCGTGGGGGATTTTTCCTGAAGTAATTGCTGAAGATTTTTTCTTTCTGTAAATAAGAGTGATAAATTAGAGTTTTACCTAAGATTTCTTCCTATTTAGAAACCTTTGATTCTATGACTTTTCCTTAATGTGTCTACACTTCAGTTGGACATCAAACTATGCAAAACACAGGCCAATTTTGTGCATGTATATGAAGGCTTTAAGGTAGCCAGGTGGAGGTTTAGATCTACCGATGGTCAGAGCAGAATATATAGTTACGTGTTTAGAGCCCTAGAATTTCAATCTCATTCTAATTCTGGTTTGAAAAACCTCTGAAATACTGGACTAGTTTCAGGGTCATTATGGCACATTTAATTCAGTTGAGAAAATGAAGACAAAAATAAAGCCCTGTGCTTTCAGGAAGATAATTTATATAGGTTTCAGAGAATAGAGGCTGAGGATCTTAGGGTAAGGAGAAATGTTCCCATAAGGGTAAAGGTGAACACTTCCCAATTAAAAAGGAAGTTAGACTCTTTGGGTTTAAATCTTGACTATGCTATTAAAGTGGTGCAATTTCTGGCAATGTGCTGACTCTTTCTATGCCTTTTATTTCCTCATTATTAAAATAGTACTTACCACATAGGTGGATTAAATAGTTTGATCAATTTATATTAAATAAATTAATGCACCTAATATGCCTTGTCCATGGTAATTTGCAATAAATGTCAGCCTGAAATTATTATGATAACCACAAAATATATAGCATATAGTGTATTTTAAAAATTTTCATATATTATACATATAGACTTTTTTGTTCTATAATCACGAAACTGAAGTTAAAAATTAGATAAAATTTTAAAATACATTGTTATAGCTCTTAAATTTTGCTATTACTCAAAAAAAATGTGTTAATTATTTTAATTCACCTTTAAATTCACTATTCGAGTTGATCAATATTTGTGGAGGTAAGAATTAGATACTATCTATGCAAGGAGGGAAGAGGGCTACTTTGATGAGAACTAAATAGAAAGTCAAAGATAGATAAGCTAGATGACCCACTGCTAAACAGATACTGTGTAAACATGAGAAGGGCACCAAAGAAATTGCTACAGATATAAAAAGTTAAACAAACAAGCAAACAAACAAAAAGCTGCCTCGTAAAATGAGGAATGCTTTAGTTTTAAAATAAAGAGCATACAGGGTTGAGAACCATCCTGGTACATTTACTTTTCTAGATATATTAAGAAAAATATGTATATATTTTCCTGTTAACTTCTTCCATTAAAATTTTTCTAACTTTTTTGAAGTATGATTGACACTCATGTTACATTAGTTTCAGATTACAACATAGTGTTTCTATAGCTCTATAGACTATGCATGCTCAAAACAAGTGCAGCTACCATCTGCCAGCAGACAACACTATTACAAAGCCATTCATTATATCCTTTATGCTCTCCCTTGTGGAGTGACATTCACTCCACAACTAGAAGCCTGTATGGGGAAGCCAACTCTCCTTCATCCACTTTGTCCATCCCCTCGCCCCCTCCCGCATGGCAACCACTACTTCTCTGTATTTTTGGTTTCATTTCTGCTTTTGTTGTTTGTTGTTGGTTTTTTTTTTATATTCCACATATAAGTGATATCATATGGTATTTGTCCTTCTCTCACTTATTTCACTTAGTGTAATACTCTCCGTGTCATCCATGTTGTCACATATGGTAAGATCTCATTCTTCTTTTATGGTTGAGTAGTGTTCCTTTGTATATATGTGTATAGATATATTGATGGTTGATGGACACTGAAGTTGCTTCCATATCTTGACTATTGTAAGTAATGCTTCAATAAACATAGGGGTGCATATCTTTTTTAATTAGTGTTTGTTTTTTTTTTAAGATTTTATTTATTTACGAGAGAGAGAGAGAGAGTGAGCACAGGCAGACAGAATGGCAGGCAGAGGCAGAGGGAGAAGCAGGCTCCCTGCAGAGCAAGAAGCCCGATGTGGGACTCAATCCCAGGACACTGGGATCATGACCTGAGCCGAAGGCAGCTGCTTAACCAACTGAGCCACCCAGGCGTCCCTTAATTAGTGTTTTTGTTTCCTTTGGGTAAATTCCCAGTAGTGAAACTACTGAATCACATGGTATTTCTATTTTTAATTTTTTGAGGAATCTTCATATTGTTTTCCACAGTGGTTGCACCAAAGTACATTCCCTCCAACAGTGTACAAGGTTCTCATTTCTCCTCATTCTTGCCCATACTTGTTATCTCGTGTTTTTAATATTCTAAGTGGTGTCAGCTGAGAACTCATTGTGGTTTTGATTTACATTTTCCTGATAATTAGTGTTGAGTATCTTTTCATGTGTCTGTTGGACATCTGTATGTCTTCTTCAGAGGAATGTCTATCCAGGTCCTATATTCATTTTTTACGTAGATTATTTGGTGTTGAGTTGTGTGACTTCTTTATATATTTAGAATATTAACTCCTTATTGAATATATAATATGCAATTATCTTTTCCTAGTTAATAAGTTGCATTTTCTTGGTGTAGTTCTCAATAATGTATGTTTGTTTTTATTTCCCTTACCTGAGGAGAGCTATCTAGAAAAATTTTCCTAAGGCAATGTCCAAGAGATAGTAATCTCTGTTTTCTTCCAGGAGTGTTTTGATTTCAGGTCTCACATTTAGATTTTTATGCATTTTGCATTTAATTTTGTGTATGGTGTAAGAGAGTGGTCCAGTTTCCTTTTTCTTTTTTCTTTTTTTTTTTTTCACATACAGCTGTCCAGTTTTCCCAGCACAACTTATTTAAGAGACTATCTTTTCCCCATTGTATATTCTTGCCTCCTTTGTTGTAGATTAATTTGCCATATAATTGTGGGTTTATTTCTGGGCTCTCTATTCTGCTCTATTGACCTATGTGTCTATTTCTGTGCCAGTACCATGCTGTTTTGATTACTACAGTTTTGAAGAATATCTTCAAATTTGGGATTGTGACCTCCATCTTGGTTCTTTCCCAAGATTGCTTTGACTATTCAGAATTTTTTTGTGGTTCCATACAAATTTTAGTGTTTGTTCTAATTCCATGAAAAAGTCTATTGGTATTTTGATAGGGATTGCATCAAATCTGTAAATTGATTTGGGTAGTATGAACATTTTAACAATATTAATTCTTCCAATCCATGTGTATGGAATATCTTTTCATTTGTTTATATCTTCAATTTCTTTCATCAGTATTTTATACTTTTCAAAGTAAAGTTCTTTTATTTCCTAGATTAAGTTGACTCCTAAGTATTTTATTTTATTTAGTTATTTATTTATTTGGTGCAAAAGTAAATGAGATTTTTTTTAATTTCTCTTTTTGCTACTTCATTATAAATGTGCATAAATGCAAGTGATTTCTGTGTACTTCTTAGCCTGCAACTTTGCAGAATTTATTTATCAGTTCTGATAGTTGTTTGGTAGAATCTTTACGATTTTCCATGGATAGTATCATGTCATCTACAAATACTGAAAGTTTTACTTCTTGCTTACCAATCTGGATGTTTTTATTTACTTTTTGTTGTCTAATTGCTGTGGCTAAGACTTCCAGTACTTTATTGAATAAAAGTATGGAGACTGGGCATACTTGCTTTGCTACTGATCTAGGGGTTAAAAACTCAAAAAAATGGTTTTTCACCATTCAGTATGATGTTAGCTCTGGGTTTTTCATATATGGTCTTTATTATGTTGAGGCATGTTAATACCTTTTATTGAGTAGATGTTGAGTTTGGTCAAATGATTTTTCTACATTTTATTGAAATAATTGATTTTATCCTTGCATTAAAATTTTTATCTGAGCATAAATTATAGTCTAAATACTTATTATTATATTTTAAAGCATTTTTTTATTTTTTAATATTTTTATTTATTTTATCTATTTTTATTTATTTTATTTATTTGACAAAGAAAGAGATCACAAGTAGGCAGAGAGGCAGGCAAAAAGAGAAGGGGAAGCAGGCTCCCTGCTGAGCAGAGAGCCTGATGCAGGACCCTGAGATCATGACCTGAGCTGAAGGCAGAGGCTTAACCCACTGAGTCATCCAGGCACCCCTATTTATTATAATATTTTAAACACTCAAAAGTTCAGTTATTTCTGTCTTTTTCATAGAAGTGTTACCACTAGTTACTATAGATTTTAGTTTCTAACTTGCTCCTCATACTCAAATCTCTAAATGCCCTAAAAACTTTAAGCCACATCTTTATGAAGTTTTAAGCTCCCTCTAGAACAGGTTTTCTCAACCTCAACACTAATGACATATTTTGGGCTTTTTTGGGAGGCAGGGGCATTTTGTGCATTGTAGGGTATTCATCAGCCCCTTTGACTTTTATTCACTGGATATATACAGCACCATTTAGTTGTGACAAACAAATACCTCCATATATTGTCAAGTGTCCCTGTTTGAGAATTACTGCTCTAGAATCACTCTTGTTAATCAGGGACTGAGTATAGAATCCTTGTTAATTATGGTGGATTCAACACCCATGTTTTCCTCCATTCCTTCATAAAACCTCATTAAGACTATATGAAGGATTAATAAGTCACAAAATAACAAGGGAAAAAGCAAGTAGGATGGTTTGAAAACCTTTATATGAAGTAGTTTTCTAGATAAATTTTTATAAACCTCCAGAAGAATAGAGTTTCTTATGAAGAGAAGGAGCCATGGAAATTCTGGATTATGTAATACCAAGAAGAGCTGAAGGCAGGAGTCCAAGACTCTTACAGGAAATCAACAGATAATATCTAAAACTAAACTTGCAAACTCACAGAAAACCATGTAAGGCATTCTATTTAGAAATAGGCGATTACTAGGAGAAATATTTAAAACAGCTGCCTCTGTGAAGCATCACCAGTGGAGAGAAATAGGGCAGGTGTTGCTTTTTGCTGCTGCTATAAACCTGTGAAATTTCTTGAATTTTAAAACTTTGTATGTTGGACAACCTGTCAAAAAATAATAATCTGAAAAAGACTCAGCCAGGTGACTCTGAGTAAAATCAAGTTCACTGATAATCCTGATTTGAGCTCATTCTGTTTTATGAGCATTTCTGCTTGTTGCCATGGAAAGCCCCAGCCTTCTGACACAGTTGTCCTTGACTTAGGCCTCACCAGCAGAACTGGGTTTCCAGTCGCCTTTGCCCTTATAGCTTTGGCTCATCTTTTCAAATGAAATGGTTCTTGAAAATTCTTGTATTAGAAATTGGACCAGTTTCTTTGTTTCCTGTTTCCAGGTAGAAACCCAGGAACAAGACAGAAATTCATTTATTTCATCTGGTGTCCAGAATCAGAACAGAAAACATGTCTCTATATCACTGTTCTGATAGGAGTCTTAAAATGCCCCTGGCTAAGAACAAATGAATAGTCTGAGGAAGCAGGTCCTTGTCTTATTGCTGCATGTTTGTGCTCCAGGTACCTAAACTCTCAGCAATGGCTTGTTCTTGGCACTTGAAATAAGGATTTGCTCTTGAACTCAGTTGCTGGTTGGAGTTCACCTACATTCCTCCCTCCTTCCCGTCTTAATTCCTTCTTCCATCCAATCAGTCATGAATCCTGCAATATACTATGCCAGATTATCTGTTGTCAGGCCTAATTAATGACATCCTTTAAAGAGGATTTGCAAAAATTTCTGCCTCTATAATCTACGTTTGGACACCCAATAGCTAGAGCTTTGCTGATTTGACTGCCTGGGATGAATACTGTCACTTCCTCTCGTCACTATTTTGAACTTCTCTACCATAAACCACTGATTAAAGTCATGCTGGATTTAGGCTAACATCCTTAAAATAAGTGTAGTGTAAACTTGCCTGTCTGAAGACAAGAAAGCTTGAAAAAAATGTCTTGAAGTTTGTTCTAGCTCCAAAACTCTTTGTTCTTAAATTTTATTGGTCTTTTTAGAAATAGCTCAGTGTAAAAATATTCCATACTAAGAAGTAAGAGAAGTAAAAAAAAAAAAAAAAAAAAAGTCTAAAGCCTCTGAAAATAACAATAGACAGGATAAATATTTTAAGAAAATGTTTCCAACTGTTATTCTTTGATTACTACTGAGGACCTAACATTCAGGAAGAGATGGAGAAGGTTTTTGCCAGTTGAGCTCTTGAACAAAGAAAGCTGATGGATTTCTCAGTAGGGAAATAAGAGACACATCGTTGGCTCCTCTTTAGATCTTGTAAGTACATTAATGAGTCTTGTTCTCTGGTTCTTACGAATATAAAACCCTCATTGGCTAGCACCACTTCAGTGTTCGGAAACTGCGGTTGGAGCTTTGCCTGGGAAAGGACACAGAGCAGCACTCCTGCGATATCGGTCATTAGGGATCAAGGGTCTCAGGTTTTACACAAATCCTCTACCTGTGTTCCACTGTAGGAACATCATAGGATCATTCCTTTTTGTTTTGTCCCACATTATATTTTTTCTAAGTTATAAACAGATGTCAAATTAGGAAATCACATACATGTTATTTTTCAGGATTTTTTTTCAGCTCTTACTGGGGATATTTCTACTTAATACAAGTGTTTGCTTTCTAGAGGAGTAGTGCCTCTGAAATAGCAAAGAGAACAAAAGCATTTTAACCTGTGGAACACAGAAGTGTGCTCACATGTCCTATTAGAGGTTACAAGGGTTAAACTCAGTCTCATTACTTCCCTGATGGCCATGTATCCAATTCTTGATCAATGAAACCGAGTTCTGCTGCTTC
The DNA here is from genome assembly GCF_010015895.1 of Lontra canadensis. Taxonomy (NCBI): domain Eukaryota; kingdom Metazoa; phylum Chordata; class Mammalia; order Carnivora; family Mustelidae; genus Lontra; species Lontra canadensis. Next base: position 19,124,913 of record NW_022630995.1, on the reverse strand, counting down.
TGCCACTTCCATGATGCCTGCACTTTCTGTACAATGCGTGGAAGTGTGATAGTCATACTAAGGGTAGTAGAACAGGAGGGAGGAAACGCTCTTGATGACATCATTGAGCAGGTAGTGATAGCCTGAATTTTGGCCAGAAATATGTCTTTTATTAAACCTTACAGGCTGAATTTTTATGTCTCCCTAAATTGTACATGGTGAAACCTAATCTCCAATGCGATGATATTTGGAGGTGAGGCCTTTGGGGAGTGATTAGGTCATAATGGCAGGGCCCTCATGACTGGTATTAGTGTCCTTATAAGAGACTCCAGAGACCTCTCTCACCCCTTTTGCCGTATGAGGATATAATGAAAAGATAGCTCTAAGCCAGGAAGTGGATCCTTATCAAATACCAAATCTCCCAGCTTGTAGATCTTGAGCTTACCAGCTTCCAGAACTATGAGAAATAAATTTCTGTTGTTTAAAATCCACCCAATTGATGATATTCTGTGAAGAGAAGCCCAAATGGCCTAAGGCTATAATAGCTACAGAACATAGTCCATATGTATAAATGTGGTCAAGTATGGAAATGAATGTATAATCATGGTTTGCAACAAAGCAAAAACTTCCGTTTGAGTGCTCTGTTCTCAAAGTGCATGGCAGCCTGTTAGAAAAGCAATGTAAACTCTACAGACCTGTAAGGTGAGTTTACCAGATTGTTCAACAAACGTTTGACAGTATATATTTGAGGACAAATTATCTCATACTGGACAAAAGCCTTAGCTTGCTCTTCTGTCTACTCTGCTTCTAACACAAAATGCAAATTTAACATTTTAGAATAAATTTAGGAAGAAGGAATTTTTTTTTAATATATTTTGTAGAACTGCACTAGAAAAATCAAGGGTGCCTGTGTATATTCTCAACATTAGCACCAAAGTGAGATCATATTAAATATGTGAACACATATACCTGGGATATAATTGCTATATAGATAAAGATTTTCTCCATAAAGATTAGGGCTATGGAGGCCGCTTATCACATAGACTGATGCTCATTTTGCTGCTGACTGGGCAGGAGAGATTCCTTGAGCTAAGTTACTTAAGCAGATGTCAATTGGAGAGGATCACAGAGAGCAGGGTTTCTCCCCCTCTGCCTGTATTATTTCTTGATGAGAGATTACCTCTCATTAGTAGCTGCTTAACGAACAGATTTACAGTAAAATAAGTTGATAAGTGGAAATGAGCTAGGCAGAAAAATCTCGCCTGCTAATGACAACAAGCATGTACTTTGCATCCAAAAATGTCAACTGAAACACTAAACGATTACTTCTGAGTATACACATTCACGCACACACACACAAAAACACACACATGCAGATAACAAGTGAAATGAGCATGACTAGGGAGAGAATTCTATTCTTCTGTCCTTTTGTGAGTCAAGGCATGAATATGTGAATTAGAATTGACATGGAGAACAGGCACTTGCACTCCTGTGGGTTAAAGTTCCAGTGGGCATTAATGAGCATGCCTTCTAGCATTTCCTCATTAGACTCCAATTTTTTCTTCCAGTTTCTGAACTCTTTCCATCATAAACTCCAAGTTCAATTAATGTTAAAATATTAAAAAATCCCTATTTTCAGAAAAAGTCAGCCGACTGCATCATCTTCAGTGTTTTCAATAATACACTGCATAGTGATCTTCCTTCACAAATAATTCATTTACCAACTAAAATGCCACATTCTGAAAGTGGTTATGTAATCTTAAGAAATCTTCCACAAAGATACGCAAACGAGAGGAAGCTTTGCAGAAAGCTGTCCCAGTTCGTGTCTGTGAGACATACTTTCTAAGCCAAAACAAAAGGAAACATGAGTTAAATACCTTCTCACCCAGCCCCAAAACAATAAGTCATGACAATTTCAGTGATGGGTAATGGAAACAACTAAAATGAACAGAGCACTAGAATTTTCAAAAGGCTTGCACATACATCACCCCTTATGAAATATTGTTTTTTCTAATAATTATTTTGCCAGATAGCTACAAAACAGGATTCCTTTGGGCACCTTGTTATTTGTCAGGCTAACTAGACAATGATTTGTAATAGTTGGTCAGATGTCAAGGTGTAGGAGATAGCAGCAGGTTTTGCAGAATTTTCTGTTTCATTGTTAGAAGGAGATGGGTCCTCACTTGATGTGCAGCCAGCCCTTTGGAACCTCTCCAACTGTGTTCATTGAAGTCACCTTTAAAGGGATCTAAACATCAAACTCCCAAAGTTTCTTTAGTACCCCAATTACTGACACTCAAAGTCATCCTAGTTAAATTGGGAACTATTTAAAAATTCTCCCAAGGATTTTTAGACTTGTCAAAGTGGAGGAATTTCAAGCATTTAGATGGGTTTAAATTTCAAGTGCAGTTTTACAGATTACAAATTAAAAGGTAGTTCTCAAGGAGTTCAGGATTAAGGGAAGGCTAGATCCATTTTGGTAGATGTAAGAGAGGTAAGGAATGGTTTACAAGGTTGAAAAAAATGCAAAAGGTCAAGAGGACAAATAGAAGAATGATTGACCAAAGTGGTATTTTTCGATTTTCTTTTAGATTAGAATTAAAAAAAAAAAAAGATTGGAATTCCAACCTCTGCCCTCAGAGCCATTTCTGAAGAGAACTTGAATGCTTACTCCAGTTTTTAGTCTACTTCATTATTTTGCTTCTTGGTTAAGAAAAAAATGAGACAGAAAAACAATAATCTTAATCATAAAATACTGCAGAGTCAACCTACTTTATCTTGTTAAAGTGTTCATATTCTCATTGTTTCGTTCCCAGAAAAAACCATCCCCATCAATTGTCTCTTTATTCATTCTTTCCCATGAATTAAAATGTAGTAATCTCTATCTCCTGTGGGGACTATATAGTTAATAAAGAGCAAAGGAGATCATGTTGAATCATGGGGTTGATAGTCCAAATTTTTATGTCCATTGACCTGAGAGTCAAGAAGTGATTATTTATTCTTTCAACAAACATTTTGTGTTCACTGTGTGTCAAGCACTATTGTTAGACCTTTTAAACTGAAACAGTGAATAAAGAACACAAAAGTCCTGACCCTTGTGGAAATTACATATTAGGACCACAGTATTATTCCAAGTAACATGCAGAATGTCCTTGTGACACTAAGAGTTTCTCCATAAAAGAAAATTAAGGAGGGCACGTATTGCATGGAGCACTGGTTGTGGTGTATAAATGAATGAATGAATTTTGGTACACTGAAAACAAAAATAAAATAAAATAAAATAAAATGAAGTAAAATGAAATAAAATAAAAAATAAAATAAAAAGGACAAAGAAAAAAATGACTCACTTTCATAACAAATCTTCAATGAAAATCAATTTATTATAGATTTTGGATTTTTATTATAATTTTTGAAGTTTGAGCAGGTCCTTAATTCATATTTGTAAATGAAACACTATGGATTTAGCTTTAATACATTCAGAATAAACTATTTAAAAATACAACATATATTTAGCATTCAGTAGTTATAATAGCACCAAGTGATTCAAATGCTTGAAGATGAAATACATAAATGAAGAGTTAACAACAGTTAGAGACAATATTTCTCACCAAAACCTGAGATTTTTTTATTTTTTCAAAAAATGGTTAAGATTTGTTTCCTTAATGTTTTCTAGAGTATATATATATATCTATGTGTACATAGATATATGTAAAATATTATAAGTTACATTCTAAAAGTGATATAGAAATGTCAATTTTACTTATAGTTCAAGTGCAGTATTTTGAAATACACTTCTTCATCTTATTATTATCATAGATGTTACTGTAGCATAAATGTGTGGGTAGAAGCTTTCAAAATCTGTTAGCAGGGGACTATAATAGAAGAATCCAGGGAATTCCCCGGAGTGATCTCACTTGTCACATCTGAAAGAATATTTGTTAAGGTAGCATGTTTGGAAAAGCTAATTTAAAAATGCTCTAGATAAAGAACACTGGAAATGCAATGGATTAAATGCAAGCCTTGAATGTCAAGAGCCTGTGTTTGTATTTGCACTAGGATATACTGCCATGAAACAAATGTCTGTCCCAGGACAGAGGGTAGAAAGAACCACCTGGAAATAGCATCACTGAATTTCTTCAACATAGTAATTTAAAACATTGGACCAATGAAGATTTTAATGTGAAGGCCATGGGAATTTTTTAAGTGACGGTATTCCCAGTTAAGCAGAGGCAACTAAAGAAGAGTAACAGAACTGATGAATTTATGAGATCTAGATGTTCTGTTTGTTTCTTTGTTTCTCTATAGTAATAACTGGCTTCAAGTCCAGGAGAACTACTCTAGTTTCCAACTCCTATCACATTTATAATGATTCATGATTTCATATACATTACATCAAATCTCTGCATCAGCTCCTATGAAGCCAGAAGCCCAGGAGCAATGGCGTAGGAGGGTTGTCACTGTGATGGAGATCCTAGCTTAGCTCAATGTCTGCTCTTTTCACTTCATACCAAGACAGATGGGGAAAGAATGGGGAAAGTGATTAAATGTACAGCCAGAATTTTGATAGCTAAGAAATTTTGAGAATTTAAGCATAAACATTATTATCAAGTGAAAATATATAAAGACAAAAACAGATTTACTTAATATCACATAAACAAAAATATGGTTAACACATTTTTCAAAGCCAGAAACCAAAAACATGGTTACTTGATTTACTTACTAAAATGTAAATGTCAGAATGCCTGAATGGCTTAGTCAGTTAAGTGTATGCCTTTGGCTCAGATCATGATCCCAGGGTCCTGGAATAGAGTCCCACATCAGGCTCCTTGCTCAGCAGGGAGCCTGCTTGTCCCTCTGCCTGTAGCTCACCCTACCTGTACTCTCTTCTCTCTCTCTCTCTTCTCTCACTCTCTCTGACAAATAAACAAGATCTTTTAAAAATAAAAAATAAAAGGTAAATGTCTAGGCTCCATTTTTTTAAGATTTATTAATTTATTTATTTGCGAGAGTAAGCAAGCACACAGAGAAGAGGGATAAGCTGGCTTCTTGCTGAGCAAAGAGTCTGATGCCGGGCTTCATCCTAGCACCCTGGGATCATGACCTGAGCTGAAGGCAGACCCTTAACCAACTGTGCCACCCAGGCTCCCAATATCCAGGCTTTAAATCAAGATTGCATTCTAATTAGATCTCTATCTTTGGTGAACTAAAAATCTAGGAAGAGAGACATACAAATACCATATTTTAAAAAATGTTATGAGGACATACTAGAAGATACTCTATCTAGGTAACAGTTAAAGAATTGGAGAAGAGAAAAAAAGGACTGAAGTATGAACAAGTGTTCTAGATTGATAAAGAAGAAATGAGCATTCCAGACAAAGAAATTAAAATGTACAAAGTCAAAGAAACAAAGTTTGTTTGTTTGTTTGTTTCAGAAAAATATAAGTAGTTCAATATGATCTAATCTGAATTTTTGAGTTGGAAAATTATTAGAAAATCATTCTAGGTCCATGTCATAGTGTCTCTTGTATCCAAGAAAAGAACCTCAAATTTTTCTACAAGGAATGGTACGCATATTATGGGTCTTAAGGGTAATCCTAATTTACTTCTTTTTTAATCACACAGATAAGGAGGGAAGTGGAAAAAGAATGTAATGTTTAACCCATGGGTTCAAAATTAGGTTTTGCCACTTTGTTACAGAACAACTTCAGATCTCAACTTATCATCTATAAAATGGGAATAAATAATACTTTACAGGGTTTGGGTGAGGACTAAATGAGATGTTTATAAAAAGTAATGGCAGCTGGATATATGGGGTAGATCTGAGGAAAAATGTTTAAGATAAAAATAGAGATATGGACATTACTTGCATATCAGTGAGAGTTGTTATTGAAACAGACAGAAAAAAGGAGAAGGAAAAGATGTGAAGATAATAGAGTTTGCAGACCTACTACTGAGTATGAAAGTAGAAAGGATGGGCAGGGTAAAAGGACTCAACAAAAGAAATAGGGATAGTATAGTTTACAAAGCAAGAAGAAAACTTGAGAAATATATATTAGTGGACAGACAGCCAGTGAATTTTTTTTTCTTTCAGGAATTTAGCTTACTAAAGTCTGGGACACATTTCATACCACTTTTTCTAATTGGATGACTTGCATGGTAGGAACAGTCACCATCGGGGTGTATATACTTAATGAATTAGTTACCCCTCCAAGGATTTCTCTGGAAACTAAGGGTAGCCTGTTTCAAAAATAATTTATTGGTTTGTTTTAACAGTTGAAATTTTCTTATGCTGTCCCTACCATAAAACATACCATGGTCTTGTGGGCAGACAATCTAATGCCTGGCTTTTACACAAGATGCACTGTGCTATGTGCACACGTGTCTCCCTTGGAAAGAAAATATCCTTAGGGTTCCTAAACACTCCTCCCACATGGGACCTATGACATTTGGGATACCCGGTTTGAACCACCTTCCATACCGCCTCCCAGGTAGCTGGTAAGCCTTACAGTTCCAATTCCATTTGGATAATTGAGTCTAGTCCTTCACTTTGGAAAGACCATGTCTTAATCTATACAGATTCCTATATCAAAATACTACAGACTGGGAAATTTACAAACAACAGAAATTTTTTTCTCAAAGTTCTGAAGCCTGGAAGTTTGAGATCATAGTCTGTATGGTCAAGTGAAGTCTATCTTCCAGGTTACAGACTTCTTGTTATCTTCACATTGCAGAAGTTGTTGACGGTTTTTGTAGGGTTTCTTTTGTGATTACTAATCCCATTCATACCTCTTAATATCATTACATTGGGCATTAGGATTTTAATGCATCAGTTGATGGGGGAGAAGGGAATACAAACATACAGATCCTAGCAGATTGCTGGAAAGCTGTCAGTTTGACCTGTCTTACTTCCCACAGCACTAACAGGATGTTGGGTCATGTGTTCAGTTTCTTTTTTTTTGTTTGTTTGTTTGTTTGTTTGTTTTTTAAGATTTATTTATTTGGCAGAGAAAGAGAGACACAGAGAGAACACAAGCAGGGGGAGCCAGAGAGGGAGAAGCGGGCTCCCCACTGAGCAGAGAGCCCGATGTGGGGCTCAATCCCAGGGCACTGGGATCATGACCTGAGCCGAAGGCAGAGGTTTAACCCACTGAGAAACCCAGGTGCTCACGTGTTCAGTTTTGATGAGAGCACAAGAGCAGACTGTTATGAACTGAATGTTTATTTCCCTCTAAAATAAATATGTTGAATCTTTAACTCCCAGTGCAATGATATTTGAAGATGGGTCTTTGAGGAATAAGATGAGATCATGAGGGTGGAGCCCTCATGATGGGATTAGTGGCATTTGAAGAAGAGACACCAGAGAGCCCCAACCCTGAGATGTTTATGTAAAGTATCTGACAGCTGAATTTGTGGGGTAGATCTGAGGAAAAATGTTTAAAATAAAAACAGAGATATGGACATGACTTGCATATCAGTGAGAGTTGTTGTTATTGAAACAGAAAAAGATGTGAAGATAATAGAGTTTGCAGATGTCCTGAGTACGAAAGTACATCCCTTGTCTGCCATGTGAAGCTACAGCAAGATGGCAGTCCTCTGCAACCCAGAAAAGACTTCTTACTGGAAACCAACCAAGCAGGTTAAAAACTGCTTTCCAAAGAGAGCACATTGATGGGAAATAATCTCTATAGGGGAAATAATAAATCCAAAATCATAAGGATTATTTGTTGCTTGAGGTTGCCTATTTTTTTTTCCAGAGGTTCCAATTGAAAACTTGTCAAGGAGACTTTTGCTTTCAAGAGGTCCTTTGAGCTATGTGGCCCCACTGATGGAGGGTGTGCCATGGTTGGATAGAAAACTTCCCCTGTGGACGGCTGGTTTGAGCTCCACTGATCTACAGGCAGATTAGTCCATATAAAAGACCAAGGAGCATGCCCAAGTGGGATATGAGTTGTCTCTGATACCCAAGAGTGAAATAGGGTCCTGGACTTGCTTTTTAGGAGGGGACCTGAAGAGACAATACTTTTTCTTTGATTGTTGGAGAGACTGAGTTGTTGTGAATCTGTTCACATAGCCCTACGGAATTTTGCTTGGTGGGCAGTTCCCTGAATTTTATTCTGGGTAGTTCTGTTTTTAAATTACCCAAATTAAGTTTAAAAATAATGTCATCTCAGTTCCAGGGAAAGTAAGTATACTTACTTCTACTTTAAAGTGTGCAATAAAAGGATAACATACTATTTCCAAAAAAGGCTATTTATCTACTTGTGTAAGTAGGCTTAGGACAGAAAAGGGCTATAGCTGATTATTGGCCACCAAAAACAGAGTCTGAAGACATAAATACAGGTATAACATTTACTATATAAAGACCAGTACATATTATGGTTTTTTGTTGTTGTTGTTTGTTTTAATGAAAAAAAAATTAAATGTAAACTTTGGATTTAACTTTTCTTTGCACAAACTGCTGCACAACATGTCAAATTAAAATGGAAGCAAGCTTGACTGTGCAGCTTGAAGGGTCTAGTTTGAAAGGAAAAATGAATCAACAAAACTACTCGTGTCTGCACTAGTCAATACAGTAATGCTACTAGGGCAGTAATGAGGAAAATTACAAGAAAGGCTTTCTAGTGTGGAGTGCTGGTAACAAGCCTGGCTCTTTACTTTCATTATCTCTAATCTGGGCAACAATCTCAGAAGATATCTGTTATGATCTCAGTTTCACTGGGAAGGAAACTGAAACTCAGAGAAGGCCAGTCACTTGTTGAAGCCTAAGCAGGCACCAAGAGACAAACCAGGTTTAAACTTAGCTCTCTCTGGATCAGTCTCAGAAAGTTTCCCACATGAGGCACTGTCCAAAGAAAAGAGAAAAATGGGATTGGAGGGAGAAAATGGGAAACATCAAACTCAAGGGAATTACAAAAAGTGGTTGAAAAAAGAGAGGGAAGAAAATAGGCTAGCAAGGTGTAAACAAGAGATAAGGAAGAAGACAGAAGTGGGGAGCCTGAGCAAGGAAGGAGGCAGGTGGCATGTGTCACCCAAGAAATACATGTTCTTGAATTAGTGGGTGAAAAGACTCCAAAGAAGTGAGTTGATGGTAACTGATTTTAAAAAATTAAAATGACTTCTGTATTTCAAACCAACCCAGAAATCAAATTAACCAAAACACACACACATGCAAACAGAGGGTACAAAGGCACATATCTGTGCTCTCACTCTATAGTTAACCAAAATCGTAATTCAGAAATTATTGTGAAATAATTTGAAATTTTATCATAAATTCTGAACAATCAGAGGCCTATGAGTGATGTTTAACTGACAGAGAAAAATACTGTTTTCTAGTCAGAACCAACTCTTTTTTTTTTTAATTTTCTCACCTCTTTTATTTTTAAAGATTTTTTTTATTTATTTGACAGAGAAAGACACAGCAAGAGAGGGAACACAAACAGGGGGAGTGGGAGAGGGAGAAGCAGGATTCCCATGGGAGCAGGGAGCCTGATGCAGGGCTGGATCCCAGAACCCTGGGATCATGACCTGAGCTGCAGGCAGATGCTTAACAGCTGAGCTACCCAGGTGCTCCTAGAACCAACACCTTTGATAGATATAACAAATGCAGTAAATAATTGGATACCTACTGTTTTATATCATTAAAATGGTCTGCTGAAGTACCTACAGTAACAACATACGTCCCAGACAAAAAGGCTACTATTTCTGCACATTTTAAAATGGTAAGACATTGGCTGGCTACATTGATTTCCCTTGGATCTATAACTGCTAATCTTATAACTGGTGTCAGTAAGAGGAATACTGGCTTTCATGCTCTTCACTAAACATTTCTCCACTTCCTGCAGTTTTCCTGTGTTTTCTATTTATTTGTTTTTAGATTTTGTTTTTAAGTCATCTCTACACCCATTGTGGGGCTCAAACTCACAACCCTGAGATCAAGAATCACATTGTCCACCAACCGAGCCAGCCAGGAACCCCTACTCTGTGTTAACCTATGCACAAAAAAATATATGGATGGGTTAAAAACATTTCTTAAATGAATATGGGACTTACTTAAAAGCTCTATACCCATTATTTTTCATTATACACCACACTTAAAAAATATTAATCCAAGTTCTTTGTTTTAGATTCTCAGTGCTACACAGGCTATGACACCTTGAATATTGAGTACTACAACTAAGGTGCATAGCATATGTTATGTTCCATTAGGCTTTGAATATTTACTATGGACTTCCTACATTTAACACTCTACCTTTCAAAAGCTAACAAATTTTATCTGATTTTCTATTTTATCCTTCCTTATCATTTAGGTTTGCCTGTTGAAAAATTGGGAAATAATTTGGAAATAAAATTCAGAATCTTCTACTTCGTAAAAAGTATCTTTCACTCAATACCCAATAGCAAATATTTGATCCACTTCTATGTTCTAAATTTTGTGTTAGATGCAAAAATATAAAGTTGAGCAAGGGATACATGATTCATTCACCAAGATTACAGTATAGCTCGGCACAAAATAATTAAAAATATATTTTATGAGCGCAAAAAAAGAAGTACAAATTTCAATGCAAACATATTGGGAGCCTACATGTAGGTTTATAAAGTTAGAGAAGATTGCTGGAAAGAAGTGACCTCAAAGTTGAATCATTCAAGGTGAATGAATAAATGCTAACTAGATGAAGAATTTGAGGTGGTGTTTGTTGGGTAGGCTTATCTCAGTGATACAAGGAAGCTGATAACAGTTCATTATGATTGCAGCATAGATTGCAAGTGGTGAGAGAATAATCTGGAAAACAAGAAAATGCCAGATTAGAAGGGCTAGTAAAACAAATTTAGAACTTTATAATTTACCAAAAAGCAACAGGAATCATTCAATTGACAATTCTGGTTTCATGAGTTTGTGATTTATGCAATCTCATAGGAATGTCGCCTTAAAGGAGGCCTGTGCTTGCTTTATGCTCTGATATTAACAAATTGAAACAAACAATTTTTGAATAAGGGGCCTTGCTTTTTAATTTTTTAATCATCCCAACAAGTTTTGTAGGTCATCCTGCAATTAGAATTATATTTCACTGCATCTAATGAAAAAACCAATGTGTGGTTAAGTAAGACAAAAGTTTATTTCTCTCTCATATTAAAAACAAAAAACAAAAAATTTGAAACTGGGAAAGCCATGGGTGGTGTAGCTATTTCATAGATTTCAAGAATTCATCTTCCTTCTTTGTAGCACCTGCACCAACCTTGATGTGTGACTCTTATCCTCATAGCCTCATGCACTCAGTCAGGGAACGCCGGGATAAAATTTGCATTTTGTAATGATCATCCTGGCAGAAATGCAAAGAGAAGTTGAAATCAGAGACCAAATGCTATGCTGTTCAGGTAGTCTTGGCCTGAGTTGATGGTAGAATGGAAAGGAGGTTGCCAATGGGAATAGGAAGAAATGACAAATTCACTAGCCATCTAAGACTTGAACACCTGGGGATCTGGTGATGGAAAATGCCCAGCAAAGATGAAGAAGGAATCAAGCTAAACACCAGTTTACCTAAGAAATTTGGTGGTTCTTCAATGAAATATAGAACAAAACAGGGGTGGGAGGTTGGGGGAACCAGGTGATAGATATTAGAGAGGGCACGGATTGCATGGAGCACTGGATGTGGTACAAAAACATTGAATACTGTTATGCTGAAAATAAACTTTAAAAAAATGATAAAAAAAAAAGAAGAACCAAACAGGTCAGGGAGACATGGCAAGTTTTGTTTTTTGTTTGTTTTTGTTTTCTAATTTAAATTCAAATTACTTAATGTATGGTGTATTATTGATAGGTTCAGGACTGTCACATAATAATTAGATGTTCAATAAATTTGTATTGAATGACAGAAAGGGGATCTCCTTACTACACTGTGAGCTTTTTGAGAGCAGATGCTACATTTCATTGTCTTTGTACCCAGAGCCTCTGCCACAGTTTCTCGTATCTGTTTGGCTCTCAAAACAATATATGCAGAATAAATCAATAAGCAAATGCAATAATAAATGGATGAATGATTATATCTTTTACCCAGAGTGGTTTTACTATGTGTATATAGATATCTGGAATAAATGTTAAAAATTATTTTTCTTAAAATGTCAGGAGTCAGGATGGAAAATATCAGGGTTCTAAATTTTATATATCATCAAAAGCAGATGAGAAAGAGAAGTTCTTTAAAGTTATGATGCCATATCTACATTTAAGACATTTTTAGTCTTAAAAAGTCATTTCAGTTGACTCCAGAAGAGGGTGAAAAGTAAAGAAAAGCCTATTGTAGTCAACATGCTATGTGTTGGACCCCCAAAACTTTTCATCTTATAATTGGAAGTTTGTACCCTTTGAACCAACATTTCTTCATTTCCACCTCTCAGCCCATGTCCCTGGCAACCACTGAGTTCTACTCTTTGTTTCTATGAGTTCAGCTTTTTTTTTTTTTCAGTTTTCACATATAAATGAGATCATACAGTATTTGTCTTTCTCCATTGACTTATTTTACTCAGCATCCTCAGGGTCCATCCATGTTTTCACAAATGGCAGGATTTTCTTCCTTCTCATGGCTTCATAATATTCCATATATAACATATATTCATCTGGATTCATATGGACACTCAGTTTTTTTTCATATCTTGGCTATTGTTAATAATACCACAATGAACATAGGAATGTAGATATCACTTCCAGATTCTTATTTCATTGCCTTTGGATATATATCCAGAAGTGGAATTGTTAGATCATATGATTGATCCATTTTTAATTCTTTGATGAGCCTCTGTACTGTTTACCATAGTGGCTTCATCAATTTACATTCCTACTAATAGTGCATAAGAGGTCCCTTTTCTTCAAATCCTTGACAACACTTGTTATCTCCTGTCTTCTTAATGATAACCATTCTAACAAGTGTGAATGATATCTCACTCTAGTTTTGAATTACACTTCCCTGATGATTTGTGATGTTAAATGCCTTTTCATGTACTTATTGGCCATTTATCTATCTCCTTTGGGAAAATGTTCTATTTTACTCCTCTGCCCATTTTTAAAACTAGTTTTTGTTTGTTGTTGTTCATTTGTTTGCCATTGAGTTGGATGAAGCTGCTTATATATTTTGGATGCTAACCCTTTATCAGATATATGGTTTTCAAATATTTTTCCCATTCCATAGATTACCTTCTTTTGTTGATTGTTTCTTTTGCTGTGCAAAAGCTTTTTAATTTGATATAGTGCCACTTACTTTTTGTTTTTACTGTGCTTTTGGTGTCATATCAAAAACTTGTTTCCAGGACCAACATCAAGGAGTTTTTTCGTATAGTTTCTTACAAGAAGTTCTATGGTTTCAGGACCTATGGTGACTACAGTAACAATAACTAAACATGTACTACAATAAAATATTGTATTATATACTTGAAACTTGCCAAGATAGTACATCTTAAGTGTTCTCACCACACACATAAAAATGTAATAATGTGAGGTAATCGAAGTGTTTACTAACCTTATTGTGGTAGTCATTTTGTAATAGATACATGATGTATACCTTAAATGTACACAATGTTATATATCAATTGTATTTCAATACAGCTGGGGAAAATGTTTAAAAAGCCTAATGTATAAGATAATAGAATCATTCGATAAGAATAAAGGATTGAATTCATACCTCTGGATAAAAATTCTAACTGAATATAATATACTATCAAAAGATGTAAATGAATTAGCAGAATTTTTAAAAATGCTTAGACTATCATAATGTTGGCAATTTAAAAATACCTACTTTTATTTTTAATACAGTGATAGTATAACCTAGAAAAGTCTAAAGTATTTGGGAAGAGAAAAGAATTCCTATTTAAACGGTAAGAATTTTTTTTTTTTAAGATTTTATTTATTTATTTGACAGAGAGAGAGAGAGAGATCACAAGTACGCAGAGAGGCGGGGGGGTTGGGTGGGAAGCAGGCTCCTTGCTGAGCAGAGAGCCCGATGCGGGGCTCGATCCCGGGACCCCGAGATCATGACCTGAGCCGAAGGCAGCGGCTTAACCCACTGAGCCACCCAGGTGCCCCCAAAACGGTAAGAATTTTTTTTAATTGTTGGAGGCAAAGTAAGCACTTAGACATCTGTTCAAGAGTCATAAAACAAGGGCCCAGAGATTCCATACAGAAGAAAGTTTTTGAACAGAAGTTAGTGAGAGCAGTATCTCTAACAAACAACAGTATTCCACTTACTTATGTAATGGAAGGTAGAGATATATTAAATGGAACAAAAAAAAGGAAAAGAGCATAAACCATAAAATGAATTAAAGGCTTTTTTCAAGACAAAGGTAAAGAGATATCAGGAAGACATAAGGCTAAACTTGTATAGAAAACCCAACAAATGATAGATCTTCTATATGTAGATCTTTCCATTCATAGAGAATAAAGAGTAGTGGTCAATTTCTGGAGCAGAGAGTGGAGTTAATGAAAAAACTTGAGAAATTACCAATAATGGAGAAGATATTCATGGAAGACTCAGGAAAAACATAAATTAAGAACAAGGTCAAGGGGTTCCTGGGTGACTCAGTGGGTTAAGCCTCTGCCTTTGGCTCAGGTCATGATCTCAGGGTCATGGAATTGAGCCCTGTAGCGGGCTCTCTGCTCAACAGGGAGCCTGCTTCCCCCTCTCTTTCTGCCTGCCTCTCTGGCTACTTGTGATCTCTCTCTGTCAAATAAATAAATAAAATCTTAAAAAAAAAAAAAAAAAGAACAACAACAACAATGTCAAGGACTTCACTTATTACCAGGATACCATTCTGGAGAAGCCAAAGCTTATGTGGTAGGCAGTGGTTTTTTTTTGTTTGCTTGTTTGTTTGTTTAATTTTTATTTCTTTTCAGCGTGACAGTATTCATTGTTTTTGCACCACACCCAGTGCTCCATGCAATCCATGCCCTCTCTAATACCCACCACCTGGTTCCCCATAGGCAGTGTTTTTAAGGGAACAAGTGTTTCCAGATTCTTTAAAACTAAAAAGCTATGTAAGTTAAGTTTTATTTCTTTTAATTCTATTGATAAAAAAGGAAAAGATGAAAAAATAAGAAACAAGGAAAAGAGCAAATATAAATATTAATGTATGGTATTTTTCCTTTCTCTCATCCCTCCTTTCTTTTCTTCTTTTTTTAAAGAAAGACTAAAGATTACAAGACAGAAACATTTTACAATATTTATAACACCACTATGTTCCAGGCATTTTCTATGTGATTAGGATAATAGCAATCAACAAGATACATAGAGTCATCTAAGTGCATCATCTAGTTTTCCCTTATTGTAGAATCCTTTGTCCACAGTGGCATGGCTATTGTGTCTAGTAGTATAGTCACACTAAAGAATACTGGGTATTTTGAGCTTACCACACTTTTATGAGCCACATGCTTGTCTCATTTGTTTTTCCTTCCTTCTTGGAAAAATGCAAAATATTAACTACCTCAACTGCTTTCCAAGTTATCCAAAGGGATGTTATACTTTTACATAATATGAATTACCTTTTCCTAGACCCCAATAATAGAATTCTTCCTGAGTATGACCTGATTACAAAACACATGTGGTAGATTTCTGGTATTTCAGGACCTTTTTGGGGGTCTCAATTTCTTTATCAGCCAGGAGAGAATAAGCTATTCTGCAATTGCCAACATCATGAATACTTCAGTGACTTAAAACTATGAAGTTTATTTCTATCTCACACTGCATGTTTACCAGGTAAGGAGGATCTGTTCATTTCAGTCACTTAAAATATCAGGCTGGCAGAGTCTGTATCTCAAAACAGCTATAACGTTAGAGAAGAGGGGAAAAGTCAACATAAATACACACACACACACACACACACACTAGCTTTTCGCACTTACTCACTTATGTCTGGAAGTGACACCTGTAATTCGCATTTGTATTTCATTGGTCAATGCAAGTTATATTTCCAGCCCAGAGTTTAAGAGCATGGGAATGTATAATCTTGCTCCAGAAAGAGCATCAAATATATTTTTAAAAATTAATACAGGCTACCATGTTTGATTCTTCTACCCAGCAAGCCCAGCACATGTCGACCTTATCTCTCTACTTACTTGCTCTTTATATCACTTTTAATAACTGATCTGGTCCCTCAATTTTAATAATCCACTAATTCTCTCCTCCCTGGTGTACTAGACGAAGGTTGTTGCTAGATTCTCATCAGTACACATTTCCCTAATTTTAGTTTACTCCACAGCTTTGTCCCGTATCAACCTCATTCCTTTAAATCTCACTTGCTGAGAAAGTTCTGACTCTCTCCTTTCTTGTTTCCCAGAATATGCCCTTAAGTATCATAGTGGATCTGATGCTATGTGTTTTACAAATTCCTATTTCATTTGCCCCCTCCTTGTCACAAAAAACAGCTGGATTTTTCAGCTTTGTGCTTGCAATTGGTTTGAGGCTGTGTGATGGAGCTCTGGCAAATGACATACTTGTAGGACATATACACTACCTAGAGATTTGGTACTAAACCTTCTATTTACACCCTCTCCTCTTTTTCTGTGGTGACATCATAGAACAAGTATTTAAGAAGTCAATCCCACAGAATGAAAGGCACCTGTTTCTTGAGTTACCAAAGAGGATAAACTCCAGAAAGCCATGAAAAATAAATCTAGGTAATCTTCATGCACTGATATTTCAGTTATTTTGTTATTATAATACAGACTGTTGTAATTTTGACTAATAAAAATGTGAAAATTAATCAAAAGATAAAACATGGTTACAATAATTCCCCTGAGAGAGAAGGGAAACATTTTGTTTGATGGAATTAAAATTAGTCCAATAAATTAAATTTTTTAAAAAATTTAAAAAATAAAATTAGTCTAAATTTTACAAAATTAAACTTCTAAATATGAAACTAATGATATATAGAGAAAAATAGTGTAAAAAATAACAGAGTAAAGCATCAGGTGTTAGTTTTAGGAGAGCTAATATTTGATAGAAATGCAGTCATTAACATTATTTTCTCCTAGAGAAGTCAAAGGGCATCTAACGTTTTGAAGAATTTCAGCTAATGAAATGAGATATACTTGAAATATGTAGTCAATATGTAGTATGTATAGACTTAGCTCTGGTTTCAAATTATGAAAAAACAAAAATGAAAACAGAAACAAAATTCCTGAGTTGATCACCTATACCTCTGAATTATTCTCTCAACCATTTATCCTGTAGGTTCTATCAAAAAGCTATTATGTATAATTAATCATATTTTTTAAAAGATTTTATTTTTTAAGTAATCTCTTCAGCCAATGTGGGGCGTGAACTCACAACCCTGGGATCTAGAGTTGCATGTTTCCCTTACTGAGTCAGCCAAGTGCCCCATGTATAGTTAATTTTAATAATAAATTTCATTTCAAAGAATATGTGATAAAGAATCTCTCAAATTATAGAGAGTTGCTGAGCTCAACTCAATTTAGACTGAGTTCAAAACATTTAAGTCTCTATGTGTACTGCACTGTGCTCAGTGATCTCACTCCCACATAACTCTACTGATTTAAATCAGTAACATCACAGTCCGGGCATTGGAATTTACCTTAGAAGTCATTGAAGCCAATCTATCACCCAATCACTCCAAGAACATGAGGTTTGCCCTTTGCTTGTAATATTTCACCACTTTTTAAAGAAACCTACTCCATGATTGGCAAAGTGTGCTAATTTATATGGAGATGAAATGTTCCTGCTTAATACTTCTACCATATTACCCAAATTCTGTCTTGGTGAAAAAAGAAAAAAATTACTCCCTGTTTTATAAAATACATATAAAAATATTCTCAAGAAAACTTCCTTGTTATTTTTCCCCAAATAGCTTCTTCTACACAGTAAATAAGAATACATTCAGAAATGTATGGCTGTTTTTTTTTTCTATTACTCATTCTGTATACGGTATTAATATCATACCCGTTATCATTCAAGTTTTTCAATGTCACTTCTAAATAATAGAGTAATGATGATTGTAATATAATATATAACAATAATAGCTGAACTTTCTTGAACATTGAACATCTTAATATATATATAAATATAATATATACAAAATCTCATTTTTAGTCCTCAAAATGTTGTGTTACCAACTAAATTGTGTCCCCTCCAAAATTCATTGGTTGAAATCTTAACTTGGATAGTAGAAAATACGTAGCAAAAAGAGGCTAAAGGCTTATATATAGGGGCTTTCCTTATCGCTATTACAACTCCACAGCTTTCCATGTAAATAAGTAAGCATATGTCGGCTTACCAGAAAGAAGTCCCAGACTTCCTACCTGAAGCTATCATAAACCAGCCAGCCTTAACCAACATATCAGCTAACCAAAGATACAGGAGCAAGTTCAAGCAATACCAGACAAACCTGGTATAGATCCGAAAAAAATATCTATCTGAACTCAACTCAATCTGCAGAACAGGAACTAAACTACAGTTGCTGTTTTAATCTTCTAGGTTTGGGAGTGGCATATTATACAGTAAAGGCAAAATTATAACCATCTACAACACACATATTTCTTAATTCTTAATATGCAAAGGTTTAAGTGTGCCAAAACCTTCCCAATATAAAGTAAGCTCTGGGTTGATCTATATTTGTGTAAAACCTTGTTGATGTTCTCTGGTAAACAAATGCCATCTATTTCATTCCTTCACCCCTTAAGAGCACAAAGAATTAACAGAAACATTGGAACTGAATATAACCTTTTAATGTAGTAGGATTCCCCACCAAAGTTCACCTTTTCAGTACTCTCTATAAGTAGAAATATTGTTTAGAAATTTGCTTTTGCTAGAGAAAATTTTTTAGGGTATATTTGTTATTTTATTTTTTTCCCATAAGGTATCCCTATATCAATGTTAATTTCTAATATTATAATCTTATTCATCATTATGCAGTTACTTAAAAAATTGTTGGATAATATTTTCATTTCCATGGCTTCCAAAGCTTATTTGCCACCATCTTTTCATCTTTAATGCAGAAAGAAATCAACTAAGTTGTCTTCAAAATACCAAGAAAATGTAAGCCCAAGTAGTCTATTATAAGCTATATTCCAAATGAAGAAAAACAAATTTTAAACAAAATAAGACTTTGTTCTTGAATGTCTTTTAAAAGGACTTCATGCAATTTTATAAAGAAACACTATGAATAATAAGCTATTAGGAAGTTACACAAGGCCTTCGCTGGAGACACCAAAGGGTCATATGCACATGAATTTAGCCAGCTCAATTAGAAACTATGTTCAATTTCTTTCAGATATCACAGCTGGATGCAAAGTACTAATAAGGAAATCTATTATTTCAAGATGTGCACTGGCAATCATAATTTTATTATTTTGCATTCCATCTGTAGCATAAGCAACCATCAAGATGTTTGTTGAATAAATGTGAACTATAATAGGAAATGGGGGCACATGGCCAGTAGAGTTTGAGAGGCAACATGGCAGGTCCCCATTTCTGGATTTCATTTTCTGTTCTGTACATATTATTTCAAGCTGTGTCACCATGAACATGAACTCATTTCAGATCTATTGACCTATAAATATAATTACGTATTTGATTACTAAATTAACAAAGTAAATTAACTTTTAATGGGTACATTACTCATTGTACCTTGGGAAAGAAAATTTTTACTAAAATGCATGTCTCATTCCACACTGACTTCTTATTAAAGGGGCATTTGACCCAGATAATCCTTTGGTTGCCAAGGAATGTGGAAATTGCTGCATGCTATGAATCATTGTCTAAAATAAAATGAAAAAAAAGTATATATATATATATATATAATTAACTCCATATGGCTTTTCCTTTGACTCATTTGATACAGGACAAATTCTTACACTTTTCTTAATTAAACATCTCAAAATAAATTCCGTTTATAGAATGTATGAAAGTAACCTTGCAAATTCAACATAAGCATACATGGAAATGTGTAGTCAAGAATATTCTGTAAATAATTAATATTCATTTCCTGATAATTTCTCTAGATCCTGATAACTTCTCTAGAAAGTCAAAATTAGAGCAAAGATAATAATATTATTTCATGTTCCAGGAAAACAAAGAAATAAGGGTTGATAATTTTTAGTATGTTTAACGGAGCATAAGGTGAAATTTCCACAGAGCTTTAATATCGTATTTTAAAGGCACTCTAGTTAATTTATTAAAACCAACTTTAAAATTAGGTCACACTATTGTTTTAAATATAATTGAGGCCTGGGCACACCTGAGTGGCTCGGTTGATAAGCGTCTTTTTGTTTTCAGCTCAGGTCGTGAATTTTTCCTATGTTTTCTTCTAGGAATTCTATGGTTTCCAGCCTGGTATTTAAGTTTAATCTATTTTGAGTTAATTTTTGTAAGTAATGTTAATATAGGGGTCTAGTTTCATTCTTTTGAATGTAATATCCAGTTTTCCCAGCACCATTTACTGAAGAGACGGTCTTTTCTCTGTTGAGTATGCTTGGCTCCCTTGTCAAATAATAGGTGACCATATATGCTTGGATTTATGTTACCTCTCAACTCTGTTCTATTGGTCTGTGTGTCTGTTTTTAGGTTGGTACTATACTGTTTTGATTACTGTAGTTTTATATTATAGCTTGACACAAGGCAGTATGAAACAAAGAACTTCTTTCTCAGGATTGCTTTGGAAGTTTTGGGTCTTTTGTGGTTTCATATAAATTTCAGGATTGTTTTTTCTACCTCTGTAAAAAAAAAAATGCCATTAGAATCTTGACAGGGATTATATTGAATCTATAAATAACTTTGGGAAGTACTGACATGTTAACAATATTAATTATCTCAATCCAGGAATATGGGATACGCTTCCATTTATTTGTCTTCTTTATTTCATGAGTATCTTACAGTTTTCAGAGTAGAGATTTTTCACCTCATTGGTTAAATTTATCCCCTAAGTATTTGTTGTTTTGATGCTACTGTAAATGTAATTATTCTCTTTATTTCTTTTTCAGATAATTTATTGTATAATTTTACATCCTGCAGCTTTGTCAAATTCATTGATTACATATAGGAATATTTTGGTGTAATCTTTAGAATTTTCTATATACAAAATCATGTTATCTGCAAATACAAAAATTTCACTAATTTTGATATCTTGTGATGAAGATATAATCATGAACTAGTCTTCTTAAAAAGTATAACATTGTATCTGGGCGCCTGGGTGGCTCAGTGGGTTAAGCCGCTGCCTTCGGCTCAGGTCATGATCTCAGGGTCCTGGGATCGAGCCCCACATCGGGCTCTCTGCTCAGTGGGGAGCCTGCTTCCCTCTCTCTCTCTCTGCCTGCCTCTCTGCCTACTTGTGATCTCTGTCTGTCAAATAAATAAATAAAATCTTAAAAAAAAAAAAAAGTATAACATTGTATCCTTCTTAAAAATGTACCCTGAGGGGTGTCTGAGTAGCTCAGGAGGTTAAGTAGCAGACTTTTGATTTTTGCTCAGGTCATGTCAGGGTAGAGGGGTCCAGCCCCACCTCCGGCTCCCCACTTGGCAGAAAGTTAACTAGAGATTCTCTCGATCCCTCTTTCTCTGCCCCTCCCTCATGGCTCTCAAACAAATACTCATTAAAAAGAAAAAAAAAAAAAGGGTATCCTGGAAGAAATAAAATTGAAAAAGGTATAAAACAACCACCACTTTTTATTGAAAAACATACAGATTAAAGTACGAATATACATAGACATTTCTCTCTTAGAGAAACTTTCTTATGGGAAACAAAACTTTAAAAATTGTTTTAATTTTTAAAAATTTAGATTATTTGTTAAAAGGGTTAAATGTAGAAGGAAAAAAAAACCTTTAAAATCTTCAAGGGAAAGAGGTTGAATTTGAATTGAATTTGAACCTCTCTGGTGCTCACTTAGCTAGATGAACTGAGAAAGGGCCACAAGTAAGAAACCAACTGTCACACAGCAGTGTTGTTTTAGTTTTCAAAGCCACGAACTGGAGCCAAAGAAATCAGAATAACCAGGATCAATGTTAAAAGTACAGGAAGTTATTAGAAAACAGAAACCAAAAATGCTACATGACTATGAACTTTTACTGATAGAAAGCTAAGCTGTGTCAGAGAGCTGTAAGAAAAGGAACACAACAAAGTTAAAGAGGTAGATATCATTTTCACTCATTCACAACCACATTTGAAAGTAACTAGCTCTTCTATTTATTCACTTTTAAGGATTTTATTTATTTATTTTGAAAGAGAGTACGAGCTGGGTCCTGTGAGGGAGAGGGAAGGGCAGAGGCAGAGGGAAAGAGAGAATCTCAAGCAAACTCTACACTGAGCACAGAGCCCAATGGAGGACGGAATCCCAGGACCCTGAGATCATGACCTGAGCAGAAATCAAGAGTCAGCTGCTTCACTGACTGAGCCACCCAGGTGTTCTGTAATTAGCTCTTTTATAAAATGCACATGCCCTAGCTGAAGGCTGTGTCTTTATCAAAGGACTGTGGTCCCATTTGTGTGTGTGTGTGTGTGTGTGTGTGTGTGTGTGTGTGTGGTGGGACAGAGAAGATCAAGAATACTATGCTCTTGGTAATGAGCTGTATACTCCAGTATCTTGCTAAAATAACAATAATTCTTTGAATGGAGAAAAACATTATTGAAGTGAAAACTTATGTGTCATCATTTTCAACTGATATACATTGAAATTATGACAAACTATAGGTATATTTAACCAAAATCATAAATAATACACCATACAATGCAATGACTAGTAAAACATTAGATTTATTTAACTCTCCCAAAACAGTGTTTTCTTCAACATTTTGGAGAATTGCTCCTTTGAGAGTTAAATAATATTTTGTATAATACAATCACACCCACTCTTCTGCCAGTCCTTAAATATAAACCTATCATCCTCTACATCCTGATTTATGCAAGAGCCCAATTCCTCTCCAGTAGCTGTGACAAAAGAAATTGGCTGCCTATTCAACATCCTTGTCCCATTTTATTTTTTTTTAATAGATGCCAGTTTAGTTGAAATGGGAGACAATATGCCCTGTCCAAGGCAGGTAATGTTCTAAGTTAAGGTCCAAGCCTCCTGTAGTATTCTCATCCCTCCTTGAAATTCTAGGAACAATCAAGTGAAAAATTTCTGGACATTGGGAATAAGAGGCTTAGGAAAAATTTTAATCTCTGACACAAATAGAGTAAAGAAGAGCAAGTGTTTCTCCCCCACCCACTTCCTTCCTACTTCTAAACAACTTTTGTCAGGTTGCAGTGCTTAGAGTATCACTGAGGACGGAGTGAAAATATAGAAGGACCTAGCCCCCCATTGATATGGCTGGGTTTCTGAACTAATCCTATAAAATGACAGTCTCACATTTTACTGTTCTGTAAATGCATGTCTAAATTACTTAAGTCACATTTGGGGTAATGGGTTATTTGAAACTGAAAGCATGATAATCAATATTATTTCAATATTCCTTAAAACCAAGTGAGTGTAAAAGAGAAAACTTTCATCAACAAATTAAAATTTTCTAAGTTCATCCTTGAGAATTCTATATGTTTTACTCAGTGCACTATTATCATGCTGGCTGAAAATATAAGTGATAGTACATTTCACTATATTACCCTATTATGTCACATTTCCCACCCCAGCTGAGAGCAGTTTTATCCTGCAATGGTTGTAAACTTCATAAGGTCAGGTAATCGATGTTGTAGTGCACTGCCCAGATGACCCCTTATAGATTGAGACACTCCCCCAGCTGCTGAGAGAACTGCAAGCTGACAGCTCACAGGTAAGAGTTTCCTTAGACAAGGGAGCTGCTTCCTCAAAGGATAAGCCCTGTCCTGAGGGCAGCCTGTATCTGAAGATTAAATGTAGAACATCTCAGAAAAACATCCCAATTTCCACACTCCCTATGGGGTTGGCTGAAGTCTCGGTTGTTTTTGTATCAAAGTTCAAAGTCTTTCTCATTTCAATCTTGTCTCTCTCACTCTCTCAAGATGTTGTTTCCAAGAGCACGGTGGAGTAATCCATCTATTTGCAGATTCTGATTCCCAAGAATTATGATCTGTATCAGTTGGTGCCAGGAGCCATCCCAGGAAGCAGATTCTAAACTGGAATTTGGTAGCAAGGAAGACCACCTCCTGGGTGGGAAGATTGCCAATAGCCCTCAGCATATAGTAGTGAGTAGTGGTGAAATTGTTGAAGATTTTACTGGCGATAAGTTGGAATGGTATATCAATGTAAAGGAATGTCTTGTCAGGCAGAATATCTCAGATATTAGTGAGGCTTGGGTGAAAAATAGTACTCATAAGGAATATGAAATTGGATGGTTATTTTATAGGACTATAAATTCTTTGGTAAAGGAAAATAAAACAATGAGGTGACAGGGTCCCCTTGGAGCTTACTAAGGAAACTATTATCTCCTCTAGTCAGAGAGTAGAGAAATTAAAGATCTTGCCCAGGATTTTATTATGAAGGAAGTGGAGATAATAACTTAAAGTCAGAGTCCTGATCAGAAGCAATCAGCCTTGGGATAGAAGCATTGGTATTATTGTACTCCATTGTTTTTGAAATCCCAAGTCTTTCTGAACTGTTGGGGCTTATAGAAGTGACTCACTTCTCTTGGTTAAACCGGTGTTCTGTCCTTCTATGAAGATGATACAGAGGCCCCTCAACACACAATCTGCCACCATCCCCTCAGATTCTATCTTCATCTTTCATCTTGGTCACTAGACCAATAACTAGAATTAAGTGCAAATACAATTTGGTAAGAAAAATGGCAGGTCTGCTAAGGAAGGAAATGCACTGTAACCTAACCGGGCTGCAGCATGTGTACCAAGAATAGTGATTGTAGCAAGAATGTGATTGGGAATGGATCCTAAGGGAGCAGGATTAAGAAGAGCAGGATATAAAGTTGGATAAATAAGAATTTATCAATACAGAGCATTCTCTAAGGATAAGGATTTAACAGGCCGATAAGGCCCCAGGACACAGTGTTAATACACAGCTAAGATGGCTCTTGGAAGCATGTAGTGTCTGATGACCCACAGTATGTGAAGTAGAAAGGCCAGAACTTCCCCAGCAGAGAGTGGAAGAAGAGATGATTGACTCAGAGAAGCTGGCATGCTAGAATAGATATACAGTAGAGCTGATCTGTATCCATAAGAGAGTCCAAAGTATACCCCATTTAGAACAGGAATAGTGAATGCTCTGGAGAGAACACTTTAGTGAAATTCTCAGTGAGGGCTGTCCTCTATAGGCTAGAAATAAGGGTAGGAGATGTTGTTAGAGAACAGAGACTCCTAATAATAGAGGCCAACTGGAGGCATAATAACTGGAAATAATTATTGCATTGGTAGCCAGGTCAGATGGAAGTCAAGGTAGTCTGAGACACAGTTATGGGCATGATTAATAGAACACAGCAGGGAACACCTCTCTACTTGTTAGATGGGATTCGATTCATGAGTCACTTAATAAAGTCAATTAGATCTTCAACTTTAAAAAAAATCAAATGAAACACAGCAATATTGGAATAATATAGATGAGCAACAATGTGTTAATTTATACCATAAAAAGAAATCAAGGTTGAAAAACCAGTTGCTGAAAGCAGCTGATCCCCAAAGACCCTGAGTCAATTTTCAAGCTTGGAAGTCATTCACTGAGAGATAAGATTCCCTAAGAACAAGGATCCTGCAACATTAGAGCAAACATATGAGGTAATAATTCTACATTCCTTCACCAGTGGGACCTGTGGGTATTTATTCACATAACTATGCAAGGGAGAAGGGGGGAGAAGAGAATACTCTGACATTTCAAGGACTGTTAGACACAGGCTCTGAGTTAAAATTGATTCCCTGTGACCTGAATTATCAGGAGAAGGTAGGTAGCTATTATACCATGGGGCCAAGAAAAAATATATGTGACATCCATAGGTACATCTATGGGTATTTCTCTACTCAGATTTTACTGAAAATTGACAAATATAGAAGATACAACATGAGAAAGGCATGATGAGTAAGGGTGCAGGGATGAGGGCTTACCGCATAAGGAAGCTAGACGTTCAGAGTTTCTAAACAAAGATGAGGAGACTCTAAAATGAGTAGTAGAGGAGAGAGATGATAAATATCAGGGGCAGTCCTAAGACCAACATCTGTAAGACAACTGCTTATCCTTTGTTCATTATCCTCTTTCCTGTAAGTTTCCCCAGGAATTAGAGACACATCAGAATTCCTGAGACTCTGTTCAAAGATGGGATCTATTTATTATATGAGGCAAATGAATCTTTGTGGCACAAGAAGTGAATTGCAGTAGATACTATAGTATTTTTTTCCAGATTCCCCTCAAGCATTAGGCATTCATTCTCCTAAAACTGCCCTGGACCAAACACCAAGTGTCTCACTTGACGTTCTCTCTTCAAGGGTGGTCCTCATTTGTTTCAGGTCAATGCCGGAATTTGACATCCTGACCACCTTGCTTAATACAAGGACATCTCAAATTCAGAGCTTCCTGCATAGCTTAATAGCCTCCACTAATCCTGGTCTTTCTTTCCTCACTGTGTAACAGGCATTGATCCTGAAAATACTCCCTAATAAACTACACGCGTACCAATCTCCATGTCAGTGTCTGTTTCCCAGGAAACACTATTTAAGACAGGGGTTATTTATTTTTACTTTCAGAATTCTTAGAATATTTTTAGACATTCTGTCATAACAACTTGGCTGAGGAGACTCTAAATGCCGAAACTTAAATGCACAAGTCCTTTTAAAATGACCCATTCAAAACATACTTACAAAAGTCTAAGTAATATTTTCTTTCACACTGAGTGTAACCAACATTGCCATAACTTTCAGGAGCAAGGATTTGAATGTAGATTATAGTTAAAGTTAGATGCCAAACACCCTTAGTTATGCTTAAAGTTTGACTCCTTTGAGAAGGAAAATATGATGTACTTAGAGTTAAGTATGTCTACCCAGAATGCCTTAAGTCTTATAAAAAAATAATAAAATATTAAAAAAGGGGGGGATAAGATGTTGCTAATATTAGAGTAAGAAAAACAAAGAAAGGATATACTCACAGCCTGGGTTAGCACAGAGAGGGAATTATGAAACCTGAATTTTTACTTCCCTGGTTTCTGTCAAAAAGCAGAATCTCAGCCTTGAAAAGTTATGATTAATGTATAATCTGAACAGAAGCTAAAGATGATTGAGGAGATAGTAAAAAAATACTCATTATATTCTTCAGTGAATTCAATCTTCAGCTATAGAAACAATTGTACCAGGCCACTGAGAAAAGCTGTAGTAAGACTATAAGCTTATTGGTAGTAATTTTTGAGTAATCATGAACCAGCTGGAAAGTTGTGAAAGAAAAGATATGGGGAAATGATATTTCAATTTTTGAAAGGGCAAAAATGATGAAAACTATACCAGTGAACCTGGAACCAGAAAAAAATCTTCGAACAGATTATTTAAAGAAGAGCCTGTAAAGTATTTGGGAAAGTGAGTAGTCATAGCTAGGCATGAAACACGCTAGATTGACATCAATTCCCTTACTGATTCACACTTTAGGATGACAGATCAGGTGGACGATAAACATAGAGTATTTTTTAATTTCAACAGGACAGTAACAAAGTTTCATGGTAATCTTATATACGAGATGAAATCCATGAGCTGCATGATGGTGAAGTTTGAATCTCTCTATAAAAGGAATATGGACAATATACTAAGGCAAGTGCCAAGAAAGTCCAGAGCACAATGGCCCAAGCTCCATCCACTGCAAAGATGAAGGACATATTTTTAAATATATTTTGCACAATGACTACATGACCCACATGTAACTTTTTAAAAATAATAACAGATTAAAAAGAAGACAAAAATTACAAATCCAAAAGACTTCTATACATTATCAGCATAAGATTAAGCCAACAAAATGAGATTATAAATAAAAACACACGCTTAAGTGGCAACAATCCAGATAAGAACACTGACTTCCCGCCACTATTCATGTGAAAGAGACTGAGATTTCATTCAGCTGATGACTAGAAATATTCACCAAATCAGTAGGAAGAAGCATTCTGAAAGGATAATTCACAGGTCTCTTACATTAATGAATTATTATACAAGTTAATAGAAAAACAAAGAGGCACCAGCATTAAACAACATCTATTCTAATCCACATACTGTGTTAATTATACCAGAACAGGAGAGCCTGGGTGGCTCAGTAGGGTAAACATCTGCCTTTGGCTCAGGTCATGATCTCTGGATCCTGCTTCTCCCTCTGCCCCTCCCCTCCATTTGTGCTCTTTCTCTCCCTCTCAAATGAATAAACAAAATCTTTTTTAAAAAGTACACCAGAACAGCCAATATTCATTTTTTCATTTAATTTTCATCATAATTCTTTAAGGTAAATAAAATTATTCTAGTTTTATAGCTGAACAAAGCGAAGCACAAATTATTTAACAGATTTGGCTAAGCAAACAATGCTGTAAGTGGAAGTATAGTGAAGTTTAAACAAAGTGTGTCAAACTGTAGAATTCTTCCAATTTAGAGGTCTCTAGTACAAAACTCTTAGGTCCTTAATGAAGAAACTGAAACCCATAGAAGGTGTGGCTTCTGTAACCTATAAGAATTGATTTCTTAGCACTTCCCTTCTTACTATCAGTGTGACTATTGTAAAACAGTCATAATTCTTTCCATCTAGATTAAAAAGGTATTTTTTCTTCTCCTATGCACAATTATCTCCACTCTCTCCTGCATAGTCTCTCTGCTCCCTTTTTCTCCACCAATGTGAATAAATACTCAAATATTAGTTATAATAAATAAAACTGTAATACAAATGCTTATGTTCTCAACTGTTTCTAATTCACTGAGATTCTTATCCAGAGGTGAATGATTATTTTCATTTTATTACATGATGCCTTAAGTAGGCTTATTCTATATATTTTCTTTCATTTTTTTAAGTAAGCTCTACACCCCAAAGCTCACGTTGAACTCATGACCCTGAGACCAGGAGTCACCTGCTGTACAGACTGAGCCAGCCAGTTGCCCATCTATATATTTTCAATATCAAATTGAAACATCTTGATAGGCTTCCATAGATTCTTTCACATTATTTAATCACAAATATTTTTACCAAGTTACATCATTAGTTTTTTTTTCCCTGCATCTTTATAAGTTTATATGTACACACACAAGTTATTCCACAATTGTTTTAAACTTCAATTTCTTGAGTTTCATCAGGATCACTGTAATACAAAATCCAGTTGAAAGCGACAACACTATCTGCAAGACCAGATACTTAATCTCCAGGACACTGAAACCTTCAGGTTGATTAAAAAAAAAAAAATGAGAACCATTTAAGCCATATGACAGAGACAATCAGGTGGGTTTTCATTCCACTGGCTTGAAAGAAAATGTATCTGTAACAGAAGGCATTTATTTTTGACACGAGATCTCTTGACTCATAAGACTATAGGCTTTAAGAAGGCTACTGCATTTATATTTGACCCCAGTCCATAACACTCCTGCAATCATTTAAGATGGCTCCTTTGGACATTGGACTACAAAGGCCATTACTCCTTCAATTTTAGAATACTACCTAGCTCTAGGGTGCTTGGCCTGCAATTTCACTGTGTCATTTATTGTCTTGCCCTTGTGTTCAAGAAGATATTCCTCCCCTGAAGACCCTAAGGCATTATAACAGTGGCATCTGTTGCCTGGCTTGCTTACAAGCAATAAGTTTATTTATTTATTTTGAATTTTTCTTTAAATTCTAGTTAGTTAACATATATGGTAAAATGGATTTCAGGTGTAGAATTTAGCATTTCATCACTTTCATAGAACACCCAGTGCTCATCATAAGTGCCCTCCTTAACACCCATCACTCATCTGGCCCATCCCCCACCACCTCCTCCCATCAGCTCTGTTTGTTCTCTATCATTGAGTCTCTTAAGGTTTGCTTCCCTCTCTCTTTTGTTTCCTTTCTCTGTATTCATCTGCTTTGTTCCTTCCATTCCACATATGAGTGAAATCATATGGTATTTTTAGAACTTAAATTTTGCTACTTGGTAAGAATAATTTACAAAATACTATTTATCCTGTGTTTAGAGAAGCTTCTCTTACTTTGACATGGCAGAAAATCTGACTTAAAATTAAACTGAGGCACATTAAGCTAGTACAAAAATATTCAAATATTACCTGAATAAGTATGTCACAGGTTTTGAGAATATTGTTCAGTGGGTTTTATTAGCACTAAATACAAACTAAGTTCCCACAGAGGCAGTGGCTTCATAAACCAGAAAGAAACTGAACTATCAAATTCCTAATCCTGAAAAGACTCACATTTGGAATGGAAAGTGTGTGTTATTTACTTAAAAAAAAATTATTAAATGCCTAAGTATAGCAGGAAAATGGAATAATTTTCCAGATCTTAAACATGTACTGTGTTTTTATTGCTGTGGCCTATGATGTTTTATTTATTGATGATTTATATTTATGAAGTTGAGTAAGAGAACTCTAATCTGTTAAATATGAGTTCATTTATTTCTCCAACTTATGAAAAGATGAAGCCAGAGAAGCGTCTCATACTGTGTTACTTTAAAAGATAAAGACACACATACACATACACACACACACTGAAAATTTATGGTGTTTCTATGTTCAAAATAGATTCTGATCATTTTTCAATTCTTAAATATTTCTTGCATTCTGGTATAAATGGCTTTACTCAATATAAATAGTAATGCTGACTTATTACAACTTGTGTTATTCTTAACTCGTTCATTTAACTCTCACCTGTGTACACATTAGCATAATTAGAAGTTGCTGTCCTCGATGCCACATAGGAACCATATGTGGTATTTGCTTCTGTCGCACTACTGCAGTATGTTAACAGCTGTTGCTACACAGTATAGAAATCAATAGAAATGAAAATCTAGCTTGAGTTGTTTGAAAAGTGAAAATTATTACAGTGTATGAATGGTAAGTGTAAAAACCCAGCACCATATATAACATTCTTTACATATATGTCTGCCACTTAGTGTAGATTAATGATACTAATACCCAAAATTAATTGAGGTGCCAACAATATGGCTCATCTGTGCTAAGCTCTTAGTCCTTACAGAAACTCTCTGAAGTAGCTATTTTTGTTATTTCTTTTTTACAGATTAAAAGTCTGAAATTAATTTAAGGAATTTTTCATGGTCAGCCAGCAAGTAAATAAAGGAGTAAAGTAAAAGTCAAGTTTATTGCATTTAGCATTCCTGTTCTTGGATATGTCCTCACTTTATTCTAAACAGATAATTACTTCTTTAAGAATCCTCATACTTAATCAAGGGATGCCTGGGTGGCTCAGTTGGTTGGATGACTGCCTTCAGCTCAGGTTATGCTCCTGGGGTCCCGGGATCGAGTGCCACATCGGGCTCCCAGCTCCACGGGGAGTCTGCTTCCCCCTCTGACCTTCTCCTCGCTCATGCTCTCTCTCACTGCCTCTCTCTCAAATAAATAAATAAAATCTTTTAAAAAAAAAGAATCCTCATACTTAATCAAATGTTTTTAAAGAACATAAAAGAATACATATATGTGTATGTATATGTGTATGTATTACATATACGTAAAATAGCTACAGCAAGAAAAAACCTCAAGAAGAATGATGTAAGTAAAACACGATGATTTAGAGTAAGTCTAAAAATAAAATAATATAAAATCCATTCCTCTAAGTAAAACTATGTCACAGTTGTCCCATGTACATTAATTTAAAGCAAAAGTATTTATTTGGCATCTAGTGAGATTCTTTGGGAACAAATGAGGATGAGTCAAACATCAGCCCTAAAACCTTACTATAATAAAAGAGATAATGTGTTACACAAAGAATACAAGCAGAAGGTAATAATGAAATGCCATAAGAAAGTATGAATAAAATAAATGTGGGCGTTCCACTAGGAGAGACATCTACTTAGGGGATGAAAACCAATTGCTTTCAAAAAAAGAGGAAAAGTGACATTCCAGCCAGCTGTGAATATGGACAATTCAAATTGGAAGGAAAAGAATGACCAAAGAGAAGTAAGCTGCATAAAGGGCCTATTTCAGTCTAACAAGATATATTAAGGGGCATAAGGGGAAGAAATTTTAAAGAAGTCTGGAGGCCGGGAAGCAGGGTTTTGAACTTCTTTCTGCTATTAGTGGGAAATCCTATGAAGATGTTTTTACAGGAAATGAACACGCTCAGAATTATACATTAGGCCATAAGTGTGTAAAAAAATGTCAGGGTTGAGAATATCTGAATGTCTGAAGCCTATCTAGTAAGGTGGCTGATGCCATATCCCACACACATGCAGCCTAGACTTTGAGTGTAATGGCAAGTACTATATCACATAGGTTACTGTCTATCTCTATGGTAGAGAACAAAAGTATTACTTTTGATGTTCTCTAGAGCAGAGATTTGTAAACTAGGGTCCATGGTCCAAATCCAGCTTGCTGCTTTTTTTTTTTTTTCCTGTAAACAAAATACAGCATGTTTGTTCTTCTGTGTGTCGTCTATGGCTGCTTTTCCTCTACAGTGGTAGAGTTAAGTAGTCGTTACAAAGCCCTTGTGGTTATACCATTGTCTCAATCAAAAACAGGAAAATTTATTTCAATGGAACTAGAAAGCATTTTGAATGAAGCACTGGGTGTGGTGCATAAACAATTAATTTTGGAACACTGAAAAAAATAAAATTAAATTAAAAAATAATGATTTCAAGAAAATTGTGGGAGAACACATTTCTTTGTATAAATGAAAAATATCTCCATGACTTTAATACATAATCATCTAATGGACTTCATTCGATTAATTTGCCCTGATAATAACCCAAAGTCATATAAATTGTCAATCTCTATGCCTATGATCTAACCTATAGATTGTCCTTGAACTATTTGTTTGTTTTATACCTTCTTCAGTATATTTTGTTCTCTTGATTTTTTTTCTTCTTTTTCTATTAGGTTATATATTTATTCTTTTATGGAAAGATAAATGTAGACATAATTATAAGCATAGACATATAGATATGGATGTGATATGGATGTGATAATAACAATCGATATGGATATACGTAGATACATACCTTTTCTGCTTGAACTCAGTGTATAAGACACTGGAGATACTTTTCAAAAAACAGAGAGGCACATATAGCTTATCTTAGCCATCACCCCTCCATTATAGATCATATCCTTCCCTTGGTGTGTAACTGTCCAGTGGAGTTTGCTTTATTTTAAAAGCTCTATTAGTTGCCTTAGACTTCTGTAATAAATTAAAACAAAATCAGTGGCTTAAAACAATAGACACACGTCCCATTTCTGTCTCTTTTAGTCTAGGTTGCTGTATTTCTGCTGGTAAAAAATTCTCAAAATCCTTGTTTGTTTTCCATTAATATCAAGGGGTTCTATGCCATTAGACGGCAGGGTTCTCCACATATTCCTTCTAGATTACTTCATCTCTATTCTGGTTTCTGCTGAGAAGGTGGTTAGATCCAGAAGTCACATGCCTAATCACATGCCTATTACCTTAGTAAATGGTTGTTCAACTACATCCTTGGCCTTGTTTCCAGGGCATGTTATCTGCATAGGCTGAGAATTTTCCAAATATCAAGTACTGGTTCCTTTTTACTTAACACTTCATTCCTCAATTGATCTATTTCATCTTACAATTTGTATAAGCAATAAAGAGAAATCAGGCTGTACCTTCCATACGTAGCTTAGAAATATTCTCAGCTAAATATCCAAGCGAATTACTTTTAAGTTTTACCTTCTATTCAACACACACACACACACACACACACACACACACACAACCACACAATCCAGTCAAGTGTTCTGCCACTTTATGAGCAGGATAGCTTATCCCTTGGTCTCTAATAGCATGTGCCTCATTTCCATCAGAGATCTCACGTGGAAAACCATTAATATCCGCGCATTCTCCAAGATGGTAGGAGCTTTTGTGTAGCATGTTTATTTCTTTGAGTCCTCTCCAGAATTACCATTAATACCCATATTTCTGTCAATAGTCCCTTCAAGATGGTTTAGGTTTCACTTTAATGTGCTTCTAGACACTTCCAGCCTCTACCTTAGAATTTTTAGAATTCTTAGAATTCTCTACCTTAGAATTTTTTTCTTTCTGCAAAGAAAAATATCTCTGTGCTAAATATAGCCACTTTCACATTTTCAGGTATTTGTTACAGCAGCATGTAATTTCCCAGTACCCAAATCTGTATTTGTTTCCTGTAACAAACGTTGAGTCTTCAAACAACAAAAATTTCTGTGTCACAGATCTGGAGGCTAGAAGTATAAAATGAGGATGTCAACAAGACCATGCTCCCTCTGAACACTGCAGGGGAAAATTCTTCCTTTGTTTCTCCCAGCATCTGTTGATTGTCAGCAATTTTTGGTTTTCCAGTCTTTGTCTCCATCTTTGCATGGCCTTTTCCCCCCATGTGTCAATCAGTGTGTCAGTCCAGATTTCCCTCTTTTTATAAGGACATCAAGCATATTTAGGGCCTACCCCAATCTTGATTTGATTTGTTAAGACTCTGTTTCCAAATGAAGTCACATTAACAGGTTCCAGGTGGTTATGAATTTTGCAGGGTCGCTATTCAAGGCAGTATACAGATTCATTCAAACTGTGTTGACAAAACCATGGGAATTCCATTTGTAATGGTCTAGCTCAAAAATCTTAAACTTTTCCCACAAAAGGATTTAGACAATTCTTGTTAACATTTATTAATCCCTTTCCAAAAAAGACAATTCAGGCTTCATATGAGTTATAAGTTGTATTTGGGTCTCTTATAGAGGAAACCCAAACATGAGGGTTTGTGAGGCCAGGCCCAGAATCTCTTAGTATATGAAAGGTTAAAAAAAAAAACAAAATGATTTTTTTTTAACAAAATGATTTTTAACAAATAAATCCTCAGGAGAATTGATATCAACAACAAAAACCTAAATTCAACCACAGCTAGGAGGCCATTTATGCCTTTAAAAGTATCAATTACCATTTATACAAAAGCTCCATCAAACCAAACAAAAAAATAAAAGAATCCCATTCTTTCTTCCTCTTTTAAGCTATTTTATTGCACAGGTTACTTGGCTTCAAGGATTGGTGCCCCTGTGCCAAGGGTCTTTGTGTAAACATCAGATTCTGTTATGGGTCTAAATGATAACAGATCTTCTTCCTTTCCAGGTGATTGTGTTGGCACCCAGACGTGAACTGCCTTCATCAGTCACAAATCAAACTCCAGTACCAACTGGACTGTACAGTCTCTAAAAAGAGGCTTCCTAAAGGGAAAAAAAAATTGGCACATAATGTGCCAGACAGGTTGCCAATACCCTTGTTTTATTTCTGTGTATCATTTTATGCTATTCCATTATAATGTGTGACTGGTCACCCAGAGATTATACTTTCCTTTCAGCACATTCTACCCCAAGCCAATCTAAGATTGTCACACTACAAACACGAAACATAGGTCTGCTAATGTAGCAACAAATAAATAAAAACAGGAAGAACCATTTATGGATCTTGGATGCCATTTGTCCAGTTATACATCTATTTATTTTTTAGTAATTGCATGTATACCACCTGCCGGGTCTTCGTCTGCCTGTAAAGTGGTTAAGCATATAATTTCATTGTTCTTAAAATTTAGTCTTAGTAAAATAACCAAATTTTTATTTTGAAGGATTTTTAGTGGTTTTATTCTTGAACATTAAACACTAACAGAGTGGAGCTCCTGGGTGGCTCAGTCGGTTAAGCATTTGCCTTCAGCTCAGATCATGTTCCCAGAGCCTGGGATGGAGCCCCACATTGCCATGTCATTGGGCTCTCTCCTCAGTGGGGGGCCTGCTTCTCCCTCACTCTCCTCCACTCTCCCCCTCCCTCTCTTCTGCCCCTCCCTCCTGCCCTCCTGTTCATGCTTATTCTCTCTCAAGTAAAGAAATAAAATCTTTAAAAAAAACACTAAAATAGCACTTCATTAATCTCTCTTGAATAAATTATTTGTGCAGACACATTCTTCATGCAGGGAGGCTAGGAATTTCTAGAATGCTAGCACAAACCTCTCACAGTATAGATTTTCAGTGAGTCAAATATGCAGGAAAAACCATTTATAGAATAAAAAATAATTCACCTTTGTCATAGTAATGGTTAATTCAGTTTCAAATTTCAGAAAAGTCTACTGTATTGATCATTTTAATGGAAATTTCCACCAAAAGTAGGTAAATCATTATCATCTCAAAAAATAATTTTCTTCCAAGTAACTTCAACTATGTGCATTTTTTTTTCTTTTGCTTGCTGTGCCATTATGGTGATTGTGCCATATACCTGTTATTTTGTTAATTTCTTACTGTCCTTAAAAAAGTCAAAATAAATTGGTGAACAGACACACAATTAGCTAATTTGCATCACAACAATTATAATATGGCAAGCAAAATCAAAGAGAAGTAATATATATCTTAATTTACTATCATCATGAAGAGAGCATAACTGGAATTAATCCCCTGCAAGAAAATCCTCTATAGAGATGTCTGAGTCCATAAGCAGATCCTCATTTCTGCTTCATTAACACACAGTAAGATCTGTGCTTGAACAATACTGCTGTCTTTCACTTGCAAAGCTTTAAAAAAAACCCATGCAAAGAAAATAGGAAAAGGAGGAATCAGAATTTAGAGAGTATCAATTCAAAATTTTGCCATATTTAATTCCACTAATTAATTCTCTATGTAATGTAATTATAACTAAAAATACACTTTCTTTCCTTTTTTTTTTTTTTTTTTTTTTTTTTTTTTTGTAGTGGCTTGAACTGTCACCTTCAAAGTGAGGTCAATCTGTGACACATCTCTGCACAAATCCTTAGAGCTAAATCATTTTTTCCACACACTTTCAAACAAATAACAGTGTAATTCTCTTCCATTTCAGTTCACAAAACACTGCTGCCTTTTTGCTTTCTTCTCTGTGACAACATAGAATAGGTTAGATGGCAAGGACAAAAAGAAAGGTAGAGAATACAAAATATGGAAACTAATTCAGAACAAGTCATTGACTTCTTCAGTTGTATGGAGTAGGAAAATAAAG
Source organism: Lontra canadensis (assembly GCF_010015895.1). Lineage (NCBI taxonomy): Eukaryota > Metazoa > Chordata > Mammalia > Carnivora > Mustelidae > Lontra > Lontra canadensis. The sequence continues at coordinate 19,087,883 of NW_022630995.1, read as the reverse complement.
TCCAGATTTTCTTTTCTCTATTTCTTATAGTTGCCATACAAAAGAAGGAACGTGGAGAGCAATTGAATACCAAGAGGGAAATGACCTGCATTATTTTAATTTAGCCTACAGGCTCCTGAGTTCCCATGATGTCCTCAAATTATGTATTGTAGCACAAGATTTGACCCTTCATAAATTTGTGACTAGCCAAGTTTTTTAAATATCTTATTCTATTATATTTTAAATAAACATTTGTTCAAAACACTTGTTTTTCACTGAAAGGTCTCAAATTTATCTCTTCAACTAATGAGGTTTTTAGAAACTATTTACATGAAAAATATACTTTACTAAGCAATACTGCTTAATATTAATATTATGAAATAATAGATAAATGAAAACAGACAGGGGAATGTTCCATATTATATGATTTAATTTCCAGAAAATTCTTAATTTCTTGTTGCTCTATTTTTGTATGCAATAGCTGTCCATATATGAAGATAATTTTCTATAATTTTTACCAGAGTTATAGTTTTTGCTATTGATGTGTGTATTTTTTTAATTAATTCCTATTTATTTATGGTATTTGCTCTATTTGTTGTAAGCATTTTATTTTTCATATTTGCTAGTTATTTCTGGTGTCAAAATGTAATTATAGTTAACAAACACTCAACAAAATGAGCTTTGAACTATATTTGTTAGTATGTGTATATGGACAATCATATAATACAGCAACATTAATTTTTTCTGACTTTGCTATTTTTATTTTTTTAGTTATATTTCTGAGTTCCCTAAGTCTTCCAGGAAAATACTGAATAAATACCATGATAATGGCTATCTTTGTCTATTTCCTAGTTTTATAGTAATGATTCTTATACTTCCCCATTGATTATAATATTTGCTATAAATCTCTGAATTGACATTATTTATAAGATTGTGAAAGTTCTCGGGAGGAGTCAAGATGGCAGAGAAGTAGCAGGCTGAGACTACTTCAGGTAGCGGGAGATCAGCTAGATAGCTTATCTAAAGATTGCAAACACCTACAAATCCAACAGGAGATGGAAGAGAAGAAGAACAGCAATTCTAGAAACAGAAAATCAACCAGTTTCTGAAAGGATAAATGAGGCAGAAGAAAGAATTAGCTATATAAAAGACAAAATGACAGAGAATAAAGAAGCTGAACAAAAGAGGGACAAATAGCTACTGGACAACGAGGGGAGAATTCGAGAGATAAGTGACACCATAAGACGAAACAACATTAGAATAATTGGGATTCCAGAAGAAGAAGAAAGAGAGAGGGGAGCAGAAGGTATATTGGAGAGAATTATTGGAGAGAATTTCCCCAATATGGCAAAGGGAACAAGCATCAAAATCCAGGAGGTTCAGAGAAGCCCCCTCAAAAGCAATAAGAATAGGTCCACACACCGTCACCTAATAGTAAATTTTACAAGTCTTAGTGACAACGAGAAAATCCTGAAAGCAGCTCGGGAAAAGAAGTCTGTAACATACAGTGGTAAAAATATTAGATTGGCAGCAGACTTATCCACAGAGACCTGGCAGGCCAGAAAGAGCTGGCATGATATATTCAGAGCACTAAACGAGAAAAACATGCAGCCAAGAATACTATATCCAGCTAGGCTATCATTGAAAATAGGAGGAGAGATTAAAAGCTTCCAGGACAAACAAAAACTGAAAGAATTTGCAAACACCAAACCAGCTCTGCAGGAAATATTGAAAGGGGTCCTCTAAGCAAAGAGAGACCCTAAAAGTAGTAGATCAGAAAGGAACAGAGACAATATACAAGAACAGTCACCTTACAGCCAATACAATGGCACTAAATTCATATCTCTCAATAGTTACCCTGAATGTTAATGGGCTAAATGTGCCAATCAAAAGACACAGGGTATCAGAATGGATAAAAAAACAAAACCCATCTATATGTTGCCTACAAGAAACTCATTTTAAACCCGAAGACACCTCCAGATTTAAAGTGAGGGGGTGGAAAAGAATTTACCATGCTAATGGACATCAGAAGAAAGCAAGAGTGGCAATCCTTATATCAGATCAATTAGATTTTAAGCCAAAGACTATAATAAGAGATGAGGAAGGACACTACATCATACTCAAGGATTTGTCCAACAAGAAGATATAACAATTTTAAATATCTATGCCCCTAACATGGGAGCAACCAAGTATATAAACCAATTAATAACAAAATCAAAGAAATACATCAACAATAATAGTAGGGGACTTTAACACTCCCCTCACTGAAATGGACAGATCATCCAAGCAAAAGATCAACAAGAAAATAAAGGCCTTAATTGACACACTGGACCAGATGCACATCACAGATATATTCAGAACACTTCATCCCAAAGCAACAGAATACACATTCTTCTCTAGTGAACATGGAACATTCTCCAGAATAGATCACATCCTGGGTCCTAAATCAGGTCTCAACCAGTATCAAAAGATTGGGATCATTCCCTTCATATTTTCAGACCACAATGCTCTGAAGCTAGAACTCAATCACAAGAGGAAATTTGGAAAGAACCCAAATACATGGAGACTAAAGAACATCCTTCTAAAGAATGAATGGGTCAACCAGGAAATTAAAGAATTGAAAAAATTCATGGAAACAAATGATAATGAAAGCACAACAATTCAAAATCTGTGGGACACAGCAAAGGCAGTCCTGAGAGGAAAATATATAGCGATACAAGTGTTTCTCAAGAACAAGAAAGGTCTCAACTACACAACCTAACACTATACCTAAAGGAGCTGGAGAAAGAAAAACAAAGAAAGTCTAAATCCAGCAGGAGAAGAGAAATTATAAAGGTCAGAGCAGAGGGGTGCCTGGGTGACTCAGTCATTAAATGTCTGCCTTCAGCCCAGGTCATGATCCCAGGCTCCTGGGATTGAGCCCTGCATCGAGCTCCTTGCTCTGTGGGGAGCCTGCTTTTCCCTCTCCCACTCCCACTGCTTGTGTTCCCTCTCTTGCTGTATCTCTCTATATATATCAAATAAATAAAATTAAATCTTTTTAAAAAAGATCAGAGCAGAAATCAATGAAATAGAAACAAACAAAAAAAAACAATAGAACAAATCAACAAAATTAGGAGCTGGTTCTTTGAAAGAATTAATAAGATTGATACACCTCTGGCCAAACTTATCAAAAAGAAAAGAGAAAGGACCTAAATAAATAAAATCATGAATGAAAGAGGAGAAATCACAACCAACACCAAAGAAATACAAACAATTATTATGAGCATATTATGAGCAACTCTACGCCAACAAATTTGACAATCTGGAAGAAATGGATGCATTCCTAGAGACATATAAACCACCACAACTGAACCAGGAAGAAATAGAAAACCTGAACAGACCTATAACCAGTAAGGACATTGAAGCAGTCATCAAAAATCTCCAAACAAACAAAAGCTCAGGGCCAGATGGCTTCCCAGGGGAATTCTACCAAACATTTAAAGAAGAATTAATACATATTCTCCTGAAACTGTTCCAAAAAATAGAAATGGAAGGAAAACTTCCAAACTCATTTTATGAGGCCAGCATCACCTTGATCCCAAAACCAGACAAGGATCCCATCAAAAAAGAGAATTACAGACCAATATCCTTGATGAACACAGATGCAAAAATTCTCACCAAAATACTAGCCAATAGGATTCAACAGTACATTAAAAGGATTATTCACCACAACCAAGTGGGATTTATTCCAGGGCTGCAAGGTTGGTTCAACATCTGCAAATCAATCAATGTGATACAACACATTAATAAAAGAAAGAACAAGAACCATATGATACTCTCAATAGATGCTGAAAAAGCATTTGACAAAGGACAGCATCCCTTCCTGATCAAAACTCTTCAAAGTGTAGGGATAGAGGTCACATACCTCAATATTATCAAAGCCATCTATGAAAAACACACTGCAAATATCATTATCAATGGAGAAAAACTGAAAGCTTTTCCGCTAAGGTCAGGAACACGGCAGGGATGTCCATTATCACCACTGCTATTCAACATAGTACTAGAAGTCCTAGCCTCAGCAATCAGACAACAAAAGGAAATTAAAGGCATCCAAATCGGCGAAGAAGAAGTCAAACTATCACTCTTCACAGATGATATGATACTATATGTGGAAAACCCAAAAGACTCCACTCCAAAACTGCTAGAACTGGTACAGGAATTCAGTAAACTGTCAGGATATAAAATCAATGCACAGAAATCAGTCGCATTTCTCTACACCAACAACAAGACAGAAGAAAGAGAAATTAAGGAGTCAATCCCATTTATAATTGCACCCAAAACTATAAGATACCTAGGAATAAACCTAACCAAAGAGTCTAAGAATCTATAATCAGAAAACTATAATGTACTCATGAAAGAAATTGAGGAAGACACAAAGAAATGGAAAAATGTTCCATGCTCCTGGATTGGAAGAATAAATATTGTGAAAATGTCTACACTACCTAAAGCAATCTACACATTTAATGCAATTCCTATCAAAGTACCATCCATTTTTTTCAAAGAAATGGAACAAATAATCCTAAAATTTATATGGAACCAGAAAAGACCGTGAATAGCCAAAAGAATATTAAAAAGAAAGCCAAAGTTGATGGCATCACAATTCCGGACTTCAAGCTCTATTACAAAGCTGTCATCATCAAGACAGCATGGTACTGGCACAAAAACAGACACATAGATCAATGGAACAAAATAGAGAGCCCAGAAATAGACCCTCAACTCTATGGTCAACTAATCTTCGACAAAGCAGGAAAGAACGTCCAATGGAAAAAAGACAGTCTCTTCAATAAATGATGTTGGTAAAATTGGACAGCCACATGCAGAAAAATGAAATTGGATCATTTCCTTACACCACACACGAAAACAGACTCAAAATGGATGAAGGACCTCAATGTGAGAAAGGAATCCATCAAAATCCTTGAGGAGAACACAGGCAGCAACCTCTTCAACCTCAGCCACAGCAACATCTTCCTAGGAACATCGCCAAAGGCAAGGGAAGCAAGGGCAAAAATGAACTATTGGGATTTCATCAAGATCAAAAGCTTTTGCACAGCAAAGGAAACAGTTAACAAAACCAAAAGACAACTGACAGACTGGGAGAAGATATTTGCAAACGACATATCAGATAAAGGGCTAGTGTCCAAAATCTATAAAGAACTTAGCAAACTCAACACCCAAAGAACAAATAATCCAATCAAGAAACGGGCAGAGGACATGAACAGACATTTCTGCAAAGAAGACATCCAGATGGCCAACAGACACATGAAAAAGTGCTCCATGTCACTCGGCATCAGGGAAATACAAATCAAAACCACAATGAGATATCACCTCACACCAGTTAGAATGGCTAAAATTAACCAGTCAGGAAATGACAGATGCTGGCGAGGATGCAGAGAAAGGGGAAACCTCCTACACTGTGCAAGCTGGTGCAACCACTCTGGAAAACAGCATGGAGGTTCCTCAAAATGTTTAAAATAGAACTACCCTATGACCCAGCAATTGGACCACTGGGTATTTACCCTAAAAATACAAACATAGTGATCCGAAGGGGCACATGCACCCTAATGTTTATAGCAGCAATGTCTACAATAGCCAAACTATGGAAAGAACCTAGATGTCCATCAACAGATGAATGGATAAAGAAGAGGTGGTATATATACACAATGGAATACTATGCAGCCATCAAAAGAAATGAAATCTTGCCATTTGCGACAACGTGGATGAAACTAGAGGGTATCATGCTTAGCGAAATAAGTCAATCGGAGAAAGACAACTATTATACGATCTCCCTGATATGAGGGAGAGGAGATGCAACATGGGGGTTAAGGGGGTAGGAGAAGAGTAAATGAAACAAGATGGGATTGGGAGGGAGACAAACCATAAGTTACTCTTATTCTCACAAAACAAACTGAGAGTTGATGGGGGAGGGGGTTTGGGGGGGTGGGGTTATGGACATTGGGGAGGGTATGTGTTAAGGTGAGTGCTGTGAAGTGTGTAAACCTGGCGATTCACAGACCCATACCCCTGGGGATAAAAATATATCTTTATAAAAAATAAAATTAAAAAAAAAAAAAGTTTGTGAAAGTTCTCTTCTCATCTAATATGCTTTTGCTTATAAGTAAATGTTGTATTTTACCATGGGTTTTTTCCCCCGCATCTATTCTATTAATCATTTTTTCCACCTTTATACTATTAATGTACTACATTACAATGTAGTATAATTGGACAATCCCAGTTTAATTAGGATGTATCAGTTTAAAACACTAATGCAATCTAGTTACTATTATTTCATCAAGGACTTTACATGTATGTTTACGAACTTATGTGATCTCAACTTCCTCATCTGGTATGGTAGGCAGCCTTTAAAATGATCTATGAATCCTGGCCTCCTGGTATGCACATGCATGTGTAACACTTTCATTTGTAGACTAGACATAGTTACTCACTCTTAATGAATAAAATACTACAAAATGGATGGGATACCATTTTCAATATTACCCTCTTGCTTACTCTTAAGCATACTTCCCTCTCAGGTACCTCTCTTCTAAGGAGCAGACCTATGGAGAGAACTATGCAGTGGGAAAGAATGTCTCCTCTGCCTCCAACAATCAGCACAGGCCTGCCAACAGTCACATGAGTGAATTTGGAAGTGGACAGTCTTCCAGGCGAGTCCAAGGTGACTGCAGCCTAAAAGGAGATCCTGAGCCAAAACTCTTAGGTTAGCAAACTCTGAGATTGCTGACCCACAAAACAAAGAATAAATGTTTATTATTCCAATCACTAAGATTTGGGACAACTTCTCCATCTGTTTTGAGAATTAAATTTAGCTAGAATTAAGGAATTTGAATTCCCTCTTTCTCTACTCCCTGGTGATGAGTTTGTAAAAGATTAGAACTATGTCAATTGTCCGATAGGTAGAGTGTACATTCAAAACTATCTGATTTGTGTTTTATTTGTGGGAAAATTTTAAATTACTGATGTAATTGCCTGATTATTAGAGCTATTTGGAATTATTTCTCATGAGTCTGCCTTGATAATTTACATTTTTCTAGGCAAGTGTATGATTTGTCTGAGTTTATTTTTAGTTTTATTTTAATGGCTACTGTTATTAAAATTCTATCCTTTTATATTCTAATATTTTTATTTGCACCATATCCTTTCTTGATTCAACTACAGGTTTTATCAATTTTGTTAGTCGTTTCAAAAAACCACATTTTGTGAGTTTAAAATCTTATTATATTTTATTAATTTAAACTTTCTTATGCTTTTTCCCTATTTTCTCTGTATGGTATATTGTTGTTTGTTTTCTAAATGCTTAAGACATATTCTTAGTTTAGTTGTTTAGTCTTTCTTCTTTTTGAATATATGCACCTTAGGTGGCAAATTTCCCTCCAACTACTGCTATATGAGCATCTCACAAGTTTGATAAGCAGTTTTTTCATTATAGTAGGTTAGTTTCCGTTTTGATTCCATCTGGACTCAGATTTTATTTAGAAAAATATATGACATATAGATTTATGAAGGTTTATTTTTTATTCTTATTGTGGTTTTTGATTTATAACAATATCATTTTGGTAAAAATACTTGAATCTGTATAAAGTCTGCTCTTTCGGGTTTTTTGGCTCATTTTTAATGCTTGATTTATGTTCAATTTCATAACTGATCTGTAAGTCTAAAAAAAAATAGTATAAAATCCATTCCTTTAAGTAAAACTATGTCACAGTTGTCCCACCTACTTCTACAAATGGATAAAGAAGATGGTGTGTGTGTGTGTGTGTGTGTGTGTGTGTGTGTGTGTGTGTGTGATGGAATGTTACTAAACCATGAAAAAGAATAAAAATTTGCCATTTGTAACAACATAGCTAGAGCTAAAGAATATTATGCTAAGAAAAATAGGTCATTCAGAGAAAGACAAATATCATATGATTTTATTCATATGTGGCATTTAAGAAACAAAACATATAATACATTTTTAAATGCTTGGATGATGATGATGGTGGTGATGATGATGATGATAATAAAAGACTGGATAACATATAACACCCTCATCTAAATTTTTTGTAATCATGGACCTTTCATAATTTTTTCCCTGAAAATTTGCTGATTTTTCTGACTCTTATTAAATGTTCCTTGTCATTTTTGTGTTATGCGGTTTTTGTTAATTGTAGTTAAGTGGTTCATTTCAGTTTTGAGGTCTTCCCACAGAGAGGTACCAGCAGACCTGGATTGAGCCTATCTTCTCTAGCAGTTGTTTTTCCAAGGTACTGAGGGTTTGCCTAAAAATGGTTCATTGTAATTTTAAAATGTTCCTTTCACATTGTTGTTGCTCTTGTTTTCCAGTGAATCACTGAGGAGGGTAAACAAATAGTGGGTATTTAGATATCAAATCCAAGTGAAGATAAGCAAGGGTTTTGTTGCTTTTGCGGTTGTTTTGTCTTTTTGAATTCCAACTTTTGCCACTGTCAGCACCATCCAAATCTCAGTACAAGGCAGTCACTGCCTATACTGGTTAAATTTTCTTCTGACTAGCTTCTTCTTTTTTTTTTTTTTTTTTTTCTCTTAGTAGCACTTTTAGAATCTTGACTTTACAGGAAATGACAGATGCTGGCGAGGATGCAGAGAAAGGGGAACCCTCCTACACTGTTGGTGGGAATGCAAGTTGGTGCAACCACTCTGGAAAACAGCATGGAGTTTCCTCAAAAAGTTGAAAATAAAGCTACCTTACAACCCAGCAATTGCACTACTGGGTATTTACCCTAAAGATACAAACATAGTGATCTGAAGGGGCACATGCACCCGAATGTTTATAGCAGCAATGTCCACAATAGCCAAACTATGGAAAGAACCTAGATGTCCATCAACAGATGAATGGATAAAGAAGATGTGGTATATATATACAATAGAATACTATGCAGCCATCAAAAGAAATGAAATCTTGCCATTTGCAATGACGTGGATGGAACTAGAGGATATTATGCTTAGCGAAATAAGTCAATCTGAGAAAGATGATTATCATATGATCTCCCTGATATGAGGAAGTGGAGATGTAATGTGGGGGGTTTGGGAGTAGGAAAAGAATAAATGAAACAAGATGGGATCGGGAGGGAGACAACCCATAAGATACTCTTAACCTCACAAAATAAACTGAGGGTTGCTGGGGTGGGGTAGGGGGAGGGGAGTTATAGACATTGGGGAGGGTATGTGCTATGGAGAGTGCTTTGAAGTGTGTAAACCTGGCAATTCACAGACCTTACCCCTGGGGCTAATAATACATTATATTTTTATAAAAATTTTTTAAAAATATTAAAAGAAAAAGAATCTTGACTTTATATGTGTTGGGGAGGGTCTTCTAGCAAGACTATCATCCTGAAAGTGAAGATAGTTTTTTTACTTCCACACCCCCCAAAACAACAACAACAACAACAACAACAAAAACTTAGTCTTTGGAAGCATTATGTTACTTGGTTTTAGAGATATGCTCCAAAACCACTGGGAGTTCATCACTGTTCTATCTATTTGAAGTGATGTCTGTGATTAGTTCTTATCTTCTAAGTGATCTTCCTTATTTTTTGTAGTCTTTACCACTCATTAGTTAAAAATATGTGTATATGTTCTAATATTTTCATATGTTTTATGGCTAAACACTCAGTGTCTATCTGAAAATTATATGTACAAGATATATATATAATATATATTAAGAATTTTATTTCCTTGTTTTCTCTCTCATAAAATTCTATTTAAAATTCATAGTCCAGCTATGTCTTTTTAAACCCACCCTACCTCTCTCAATTGTGGTTACTCATATACTCCCCTTTTTTATCAAGACATTGTGCCCATTCCCAAATTGTAACCACAAGTAATCAAGTATGGAAAATAGTCTATCATCAGAGATAAGCTAAATAAGAAAGAAGGATTTCTAATAACTAAAAATGTCTCATGATGAACCAGTTCAGACAACTCATTTATCCAGCTACTAAAAAGACAATGAAAAGAAAAAAAGACATAATTGGGATAGTCACTGATGAAGAGAAAACACCAGACTTTTCTGTAGTTTATTATGAGTCAACTTGATCAAAAACAAGTTTATGAATTTAACATAATTATGTTGGTTCAAATTTTAGATATAGTTCATTTTTTTTGAGAGACAATATTTTAACACTTGAATAGTGTTCAAGTTTCAAAAAGAATTAAGCAAGCTAACAGTAATGGATAGCAGATACTCCATCTTAGCCCCAAAAGAAAAAGGAACTTTTTGCCTAATATCATACTCAAAATTTTGCAAAGAATATTTTATAAATTAAAATTAAATGTTCTTGTTTAAATGTAAGGCAATTGAAGAATATTAATTACCAAGTCCAAATTACAAATATCTTCCTTTTGGCCCATATATAATGTCACAAACATGAAAATCTAAGAGGAAACATTGATTAAATACTGAAGCAAGTATCTAATCTCAATCCAAAAGAAAAAAAATGCTCAGTTGAATATATATATCAGCATAATAGCAAATCTGAAGATATGTGCATATTGCAAATATAAAGCTACAATACTGAAAAAGATCCTTTTGTAAATAAAGAAATTGAAAAGTACAACATAAGGGAGGTAATTGTGGTCACTATATAGCTTGTTAAATGTTTATATTAAAAACACATTATATCTGTACTGTTCTTTTTTAGCTACATAATCTTTCCTCCCAGCAGATCATTCTGTATTCCCGTAACAACATGTCTATCTTTATATTCAAAGTCAACCCATAATATTAATATTTTCTATTTGCTTGCTTATTTTCTTTGCCATTTGTATGTTGGGTAAAGGCATGAACTTCACTTATCTATTTTATTGTTATGAACTTGTGCCTAACACAAATCCTAACAGATAAAAATGTTCATACCAAAGGTATTAAAGTAAATTCACTTTATGTAGGCTAAGCGAGTAAGAAAAGAAAAAAAGAAAAAAAAAACAACAAATGAGTATAGGCAAAGGATATTTATTTGTAAATTTCTTTAACAAGGAATCAGTGTCTGTCACTTGAATTTTGACAGAAACTCAAAGACAGCCTCTTGGGTAGGAAAGCTTTATGGGGAAAAAATGGAAGGCTTCAGGTGTGTCCTGATTGGCAGGTGTTGACATGGGTATCGGCAGGTTTATTACAAGGGAGATGTCATATGTGTTTGGGTAAGGGTGTACATTTAGCTTTCGCTGGTTGATACGAAATTGGAAGAAGACAATTATTAAGAAAGCTATCAATTATTAATTAAGTCCTGGCTATTTGGGGCCAAATGCAACAGGGGTTATTGTTTGATTTTGTGGAGTATTATCTAAAGATGGTGATCGGACTTTCTACAAGTTTGACTTATAAATAATAGGATCACTTCATGTACTGGTTACTATAATAATGAGTCGGTTTCCTGAGCAGGTTACTTACAGATTGTGGGTCAGAGGTCTATTTTAAATATATGATCTTGCCATTGTTTGTGTATCCAGTCTCTCACAATTTCTCTCTCATCTAATTAAGAACATTAGAAAAGTTATAAATATTAAAGAGTTTATAGGACATTATCGTGATATATAATATTTCACACAAAAATAACATTCTTCTAATATGTCTATAGAAAAATAGAGATATACATAAAAATAAAGCATGAAGTCCCTAAACTTCAATATATAAGCAATTTTAAAATTCTATTTTGGACATTTATTAGATCATGAGTCTTCAAAAACTTCTAAAAGTGGACCAAAATAGATAGAATGTTTTAGACCTAAAAGTGGAAATAATAACTATAACTGAAGGGGGACAAGAGTCTGGATTGGTATGCATCTGGGTTAAATCTCATATTGAAACATACAGACAAACCCTGATGTGGAATTCTTTTGTTTTTTATGAATCACTGCTAAGTAGCTCAAATGACTTGATCAGATTCTAGTAAACATTCTAGTAAACCAGTAAGCATTGGTTTAGCACAGGTTGTCATAATGACCAAGTTGCAGGGAATGGTTTGGAAAATACTAGTGCTATTACTCCATTGATGTTTGGAGACCAGCAAGCAAAAAAAAAAGAAAGAAAGAAAGAAAGAAAGAAAGAAAGAAAGAAAACAAAAAAACAAAAAACTTTTTCACAGAGGTCTGTATTTGGTTGTGTCACAAGTAATCATAATAATTATTATGTAAGTTGTATTTAAATACTAAGTTTCCCAGATAAGAAGAGGCATATTTGATAAAATGACTACAGAATTAACATAAGGATAGAAAACCTTCTTAGATAACTCATAGATGTTGTAGTATAAATACTTCATGGCAAAAGATTAAAACTGAGTTAATTTTTATGGTATAGAAAAACAATTAGAAAATTTTTAAAATTCATTTGATTTCACCCAATTTTCAGAGGAAAATATTAGGAAAAAAAAACAAAAATAAAAAGACTTTGTCTTGATTATAGTTTATATTCTACATTCATGTAAGGTAGATGGAATTCAAGCCACAAGGTGTAGTAATAACTTCTCCATCCTCTAACGAAAACCTCAAACCCATTTGTCTAATCAGATATAAAATAGAAAAATTTAATTTTCAGTGTGTTCTATTTGCCTTGGTTTATTTCCTTTTCCTTTGAGATGTGTCTCTTCAACTCACTGACAGCCCTAAATCATACACGCTCTTCTGATGAATCTTCCAACAAAATATACAGATTGTCTTACTTATTCTTTCAGAGTACAGGTATTTTGTTAATATTATTCAAATTCAATAAGGAGGCATTTTTAGGGACAAACTAATCCAAGATGCTGACATCGTAATGTGAACAAACGAGATTCCTGCTATCCTGGAAACTATAGCTATCCTGCTATTCCTTTTAAAGGACTGTTAAAGCCACTTGAGCAACTTACTAATGAACCATAATAAACCAATGTATTCCATGTCAGAGTTTATCTGTTTGTTCTTAAAGTATACTTGTAATTAGCCCAGTATTTATTAACATCATACAATGTGCTAGCCATTTTAATAGGTGTCTTGGAAAGTTATCTCATCCATTGTTTATATCTAGAGGAATAGTAATCTCCATTTAGCAGATTATAAAACTGAGTGTCTAAAGGTTAATTGCTTTGGTAAAGGTCGCACAGGCAGTAAGCAGTAAAAGTGTTCCTCAGTCCAGTTCTTTTCTGGTCTTCTAATTTCAAAACCACCATTCTTTACACCATCCCTACTGGCTTGAGCTATAGATACAGGAAAGTGAGGTAGTGATAAAGCTCAAACATGGCCTGGAAGGAAAATGTATTAAGAAGAAAACAGTATTTCCTACCATCCTTCCATAAACGTCACTGCCTTTCAGATATGGGTTAAACTTCAAACATCATATATGTCAGTATCTTCTTTCACATTTTGTAAACTAAACCTACTAAGTGTATGAGTCTTTCCCAAGTTCCAAGAGCTGCTATACACACAGACTCAAAAGTAGGACTCTCCTCTTCTGACAGTTTGTTCTGAATGCCAGGAAACCATTCTGAAATCAAATCTGTGGTGGAATGATTATCATCTTAGGATGGAGTGCACCTGTGTTATTGTAAATGCTCATTTGTTAATATAATGCCCTCTAAATTAATATAAGCGTGATTGGCTGTTAGACCCAGGGTCCTTGAAATATATTTTCTTAAGTGCTTGTTTATATGTTTAATAACGATCATGTAGGTGTCTAAATAAATTCAACTTAGAGAATTCCTGGAGAAGAAGCAGGAGGCCTGAAAACTTCAGTGCAATGACTGAAAACTAAATATTTTTCTTTACCCACTCCTAAAAGCTGCTCCAATGTTTTACATAATGAAAAAGGAGAGTGTTCTTATGACTAGAAAAAGATGAGGCAGCAAGCTTTAAGCTCAGAATTAATGAAAAAGGTTCCTTAATATTGAATCAAACTTGTCCATTTTTTGTTATATTTAGTATTTTAATAAGGAATTAATGATCAAAATGAAATTATTTTAAGGTTGGTTAAGCAGAAGCCCTTAATAAGAGTAAATTTTGTTCTTGGTAAAAGGCTAATAAATGCAAAGCTATATCTCTTGTCATCGTGTTGTTTCAAAAGGTGATTGAATTTTTCATAACTACAGATCCCTATGTCCTCTCCATAGAGAATCATTGAAAAGTGTATCATTATTACTTTCTATAGTACCATTCAGATCCCCTATGTCTACATTATACTAAAACAATTTTGAAATGTGAAATATTTAGTTGACTTTTTTGTTCATATATTCAAAAAAACAGTATGAATTGTATTTTATTTTGTTATTTGACTGTATAGACCAGTGACACCATTCCTGGCCACTTGAAGCACAAAATATTCAAACACATGAAAAATAAAGTTCTATGCAATCTCTATTAATAAAGGTATACCTTATAAATACCAATTCCTGCTATCTTTTTCTATAAAACTTGAGTGTGTTTGCTAAATCCCACAATATGTGACATGAAGTCACTGTAAAATAATGCAATTTATTATCATTTTGTGACCACTAAGTATAAATTGGCATTACTACATAGAGTAATAGCATTTAGTCAGAGCTATTTGTAAAAGTTAAGGATGCATTTAGTTGGAAATACTAGGCACACACATACACATTTCATTTAAACATATTAGTGGAATTTATTTTTTTTTAATTCCCCATCATATAATGATAAATTTAGAGGAAGGCATTATGGGGCCGGCTTAGTGGTACCTTACACTGCCTTTATTCAGCATAATCAGAGTATGCACTGCAGAAAATGGTTCTCCACTTTCACACGATACCCCCATTCTAGGAAAGATAAAAAAAAGAAAGGAGGTCGGGGGAGCAAATGATCACAAGACATTAGACAGCCCACTTTTAAAGTTCTTTTCCTCAAGCCTCATGAGTGAATTATATATCACTTTGGTAGCTACTGCTAAGAGGCTCATAAAGTTTTCACTGGGAACCTTGACTCAAATCAGGGTTCTGTCTTTAAAGAAAAGAGAATAGATATTGGGTAGGTAATTACCAGTCACTGCCACAATATTCTCTTCTGCTGCACAATGGTAAAAAAAAAAAAAAAAAAAAAAGTCCAAAATAAATTCATCTGATTGAAAAATAAGTCTAAGCACACGTTCTTTCTAACTCTCCCTGAAAGAAATAATGTATGTTATTAATAAACTATACTTATTAGTGAAACATAAATGAGGCATACTCTTTTTGCTGTCTTATGAAGAGATGTTCAGTGTTAAAGGAATGAAGAAACATGAATTAACAGATAACTGGAGAGGTGTACATGAAACATAAATGTTTTGGACTCTATGTGCTTATCAGCAGGGCCAACATCGGAATAGAAAAATTAGGTTTTTTAAATATTAAACTAGTTCCCCTTAACTATAAAGGAGAATCTTCTAATCTACAAGGTCAAAGAGATGAAAATAGTGATTTCTCATAGTTCTAGGAAAGATCATCTATATCAATGATTGTAAGTGAACACAAAAGAGGTTTAAAACTTTTAATTAATAGGAGTTATTTAATCATGACAATAAAGCAATACCATAACTGATTTTCATGTTTAATCGATCAATGACAGATCACTACAATGAACATTCTTCTGAAAATAAATCAGTTAGTAACTGCCTCATATTTTGAAAGTCAGGATATCTGTGGTAGACCCACTCGAGTCAACAAATATACCTAGTCAACAAAAACTAGGTATATTTCAAACAAAAATACCTAGTTATTAGGTATTTTTAATCCCCTCCTGCCTATGAGCCAATACAAATATCTTCTAAGGCAAAAATCAATCCTGTGCTTCCTTAGCAGGCGACACAATTTCAGAAGAAACAGTCCTCAAAACCCCGTATTAATTTGGCTGGATTGTGAAGGAGATCTTTTATATTCAGGTGGGTAGGGAAAGGAAACTTCCTTTTTTTTTTTTCCTTTTCTTTCTTTTATTCTTTCTTTTGAGTTCAGTGTTTGGCCAAAGCTGTAATAGAGATCATCAGAGATTGTCCAGATCTTTACTATGGTTGTTGATTCTCCTGAAGAAGGGTTTCATTGACAGGTTTAGTTTGTAGTTCAAATGTCATTCACTATGTTTTTGTCTTTGAATCATTTGTTGGAATCTTTTGTATGGACAATGACTGCAAAGACAGTTTAGTCTTTGAACAACAATGAGCAGCTCTGAGAAAAATAAGTATAACTCAAGATGATAGATTCAACCACAGTATGTTATTACCTGAATGTTGTCGAAAATCTGTTCACTAATGTTTTATTTAGGATTTTTGCATTACTACTAATAACAAAGTGATATATGGTTTACCTGAAGGGGGCTCCATCCTTCAGGTTTATGTATCAGTTTCCTGTATCTAGAACAATTTATGTAGCAATTCAGTTTTCTGGTCTTTTAAGTGTTGCTAAGTATACCCAATGAAATCCTCTGAATATCCCCAGTGAATAATTTGCACTTGGTAAATTTTTGTGGGTTATATTTTTTATAATTTTTTAATCTCCTTTGTCAATTTTTTTAAAATTTTCCCTCTACTATTATTAAATTTGAATCATGTATTTTCTTCAAAAATTTTCCATTTCATCTAGATTTTCAAAATTCTGTGGATAGGTAGTACAGAATATCTAATTATTCTTAATTTCCTGCTATTATATTTAGTTTTCCTTTGTAATATTTTTAAAGATTTTATTTATTTATTTGACACAGAGAGAGAGATTACAAGTAGGCAGAGAGGCAGACAGAGAGGGAGGGGGAAGCGGGCTCCCTGCTGAGCAGAGAGCCCAAGGCAGGACTCAATCCCAGGACCCTGAGATCATGACCTGAGCTGAAGGCAGAGGCTTAAACCACTGAGCCACCCAGGAGCCCCTACTTTGCAATTTTTTTTGAATATTTGTTTTTTTCCAATTCCCTTTGCTTATGTTTGCTTATTAATTTTTAAAGAATTTATTTATTTATTTATTTATTTATTTATTTGGCAGAGAGAGATCACAAGTAGGCAGAGAGGCAGGCAGAGACAGAGAGAGGAGGAAGCAGGCTCCCCACTGAGCAGAGAGCCCAATGTGGGACTCAATCCCAGGACCCTGAGATCATGACCTGAGCCCAAGGCAGAGGCTTAACCCACTGAGCCACCCAGATGCCCCACTTATTAATTTTTAAGTAAGTATCTTGATTTGTTAACTATATTATTTTTATTTGTTTTGCCTCATTATTCTTTAAGTAGGCACCAAGTGGGACTTGAACTCATGACTCTGAGATCAAGACCTGAGCTGAGATCAAGAGTCTGATACTTCACTGATCAGCTATGCAAGGATCCCTTGTCCTTCCTTTTGATTTACTTTGTACCTTTTCTACTTTATTGAGTTGGTAAGTAGCTTAAACATACATGATTTAATTTTCATTGATAATTTAAAACATTATTTTTTTTCTCTTATCCATTGCTTTAAATGTATCCTGTTGGTATTTAATGTTTATATTATTATAGTTCACAAGTTCTACAGTTTTGGTTTGCATTTTCTCTTTCATCCAGAAGTTCTTTATTCTCTCTCTCTCTCTCTCTCTTTTTTTTTTTTGGTAGAATTTTTAGCTTTATTAAGGTATCATTGACAAATAAAAAAAAAATATGACATTTAAAGTCTATAATATGATGATTTCAAATATGCATATATGTGAAAGGATTCCCCCATCAAGTAAATTAACACATCTAGCACCTCACATTTAATTTAGATGTTTTGTTAGTGTTTTTTGAGGAATAAAAAAATTAGTGAGCTTATTGTTTCAAAGGAAACAGATGACAGTATTTGTGGCCAGTGACAAAATTAAAGCTTCCAAGTGAAAATTAGAATTTTGAAAAAAAAAAAAGAAAGAAAATTAGAATTTTGGAAAATTTATATCTACCACTGTGAGCTTGACAGCTTGCCAATATTTCAAGACTCAATAAAATCACTGGCAATCTTAACAACTGTACTGTTAAATATTAAATAGTGAACTATGTCAACATTTGGAAGCTCTGCATAACTTAGCAAGCAAGATTTTCCAGATTATCAATGCATGATACATTAGAGAATATATACAGATATAGATACAATACAGAATCATGTGTAGTGAAAATATTCTTTCAAAGTCCAAGACCAACCATAGGATTTCAATGTAAGAGAGGACAGAAGCTGTTTGAAATAGTTTCAGATCCACTTTACAACTAACATTTAAGAAACTACCAACTCGCCAAGTTTTTTTTTAATTGAAGTATGATTGACATATAATGTTCCATTAGTTTCAAGTGTAAGACATAGTTATTCTACAATTCTACATGTTACATTATGATCCCCACAAGTGTCACTACCAACAGTCATGATAAAACACAATTACAGTACCATTTACTATATTCTCCATGCTGTACTTTTAATCCCCATGATTTATTCATTCCATGGCAGGAAAACTCTACCTCCCACTCCCCTTTACCCAATGTGCTCATCATCCTTCCTTCCCTTTGGCAACCAGTTTGTTTTTTGGATTTATGTGTTTGTTAATTTTGTGTGTGTATGTGTCTTGTTTTATTTTTAAAGATTTTATAACCGAAATCATATGGTATTTGTTTTTTTCTCTGACTTATTTCACTTAGCATAATACTCCCTAGATCCATCCATCTTGTCCCAAATGGCAATATCTCATCCTTTCTATGGCTGACTAATATTCCACTTTATATATCCCATATCTTCTTCTACCTATTAATGGACACTTGGGATGTTTCCGTATCTTGGCTATAGTAAATAATGCTACAATAAACATAGGGGTGCATGTATATTTTTTTATATTTTTTGAATTAGTGTTTCAATGTCCTTGTTTAAATATTTAGTAGTAGAATAACTGTATCACATGTTATTTCTCTTTTTAATTTTCTGAGGAACCTCCATGCTGTTGTCCACAGTGGCTGCACCAATTTCCACTGACTACACAAGATTTCCTATTTCTCCATATCCTCACCAATACTTATTATTTTTTACCTTTTTTATTCCTTTTTCTTCTCTATTGCTTTATCTTTCTCTCATTTTTATTAGGATTGTTTTCCTGTTTGTTTGGTTTTTTGTGTGTGTGTTAAGGTGTATAAGTTCTTTATATATTTTGGATATTAACCCCTAATCATATATATAGCATCTATGGATATCTTCTCCCATTCAGTAGGTTGTGTTTTCATTTTATTGATGGTTTTCATCCCAGCGCAAAAGCTTCTTATTTTGATATAATACCAACAGTTTAATTTTGCTTTATTTCCCTTGCTGCAGTAGACATAACTAGAAAAACTTTGCTAAGGCCTATGTCAAAGAGATTATTGCCTATGTTTTCTTCTAGGAGTTTTATGGTTTTAGGACTCTCATTTAGGTCTTTCATCCATTTTAAGATTATTTTTATATATGGTATAAGAAAGTGATCCAATTTAATTCTTTGGCATGTAACTCTCTCCAGTTTTCCCATCACCATTTATTGAAGAGACTATTTCCCCGTTATATATTTTGCCCTCTTTATTGTAGATTAATTGACTATATAGGTGTGGGATTATTTCTGGGCTCTCTATTCTGTTCCATTGATCCATGTGTCTGTTTTTGTGCCAGTACTATACTGTTCTGATTATTCCAGCTTTGTAGTTTATCTTGAAATCTGTGATCCTGATACTTCCAGTTTTGTTCTTTCTCAAGATTGTTGTGGCTATTTGGAATATTTTGTGGTGCTATACAGAAGTTTTGCAAAAAAAAAAAAAATGCTATTGATATTTTGATATGGATTGCACCAAATCTGTAGATTGCTTTGGGTAGTATAGATATTTTAATAGTATTGATTATTCTAATCCAGGAGCATAGAATATCTTTCCATTTGTTTGTGTCATCTTCAATTTCTTTCATCAAAATCTTACAGTTCTCAGAGTACAGGTCTTCCACCTGCTTGGTTAAGTTTATTCCTACATATTTTATTCTTTATGGTGCATTTGTAAATGAATCTGTTTTCTTAATTTCTCTTTCTGCTACTTTATTATTAGCATATAGAAACTAAACTGATCTGTGTGTTCATTTTGTAGCCTGCAACACTGCTGAATTCTTTTATTACTCCTAATTGTTTCTTGGTGGAATCTTCAGGGTTTTCTATGTGTAGCATCATGTCATCTGCAAGTAACAGACAGTTTTACTTCTTCCTTACCAATGTGGATGTCTACTTTTTTGTTGTTGTTGTTGTTTTTTGTTTTTTGTATAACTGCTGTAACTGGGACTTCCAGTACTATGTTGAATAAAAGTGGGGAGACCAGGCATCCATGTCTTCTTCCTGATCTTAGAGGAAAAACACTCAGTGTTTCACCATTGAATATGTTAGCTGTGGGTTGTTCATATATGGCTGGTATTATTTTGAGGTATGTTTCCACTAAACCCACTTTGTTGAGAGTTTTTATCATGAATGGATATTGGATTTTGTCAAATGTTTTTTTTTTCATCTATTGAGAAGGTCACAAGATTTTTATCCTTTATTTTATTAATCTAATGTATCATGTTTGATTTGAACTATTTTTGCATTCTCAGAGTAAATTCTACTTGATTGTGGTGCATGATCCTTTTAATGTATTGTTGAATGCAGTTTACTATATTTTGTTGAGAATTTTCACATCTACTGTTCATCAGGGATATTAGTCAATAGTTTTCTTTTTTTGGAGCATCTTTGTCTAATTTAGGTGTCAGGGTAATGCTGGCCTTATAGAATGTATATGGAATCTTTCCTTCTTTTTCCCCACCCTCCTCCCCCTCCCTTTCCTCTTCTTCCTCTCTCCCTCCTCCTCCTCCTCCTCCTCCCCCTTTTCCTTCTTCTTCCTCTTTTTTGGAAAGGTTTTGGAATAATGGATATTATGTTTTCTTTTAATGTCTAGTAGAATTCACCTGTGATGCCATCTGGTCCTAGACTTCTATTTGTTGGGATTTTTTTTTTATTACTGATTCAATTTTGTTATTAGTAATCTGTCTGTTCAGATTTTCTATTTCTTCCTGATTTAGTTTTGAAAAACTGTATATTTCTAGAAATTTATCCATTTCTTCCAGGTTGCCCAATTTGTTGGCATAGAATTTTTCATAATAGTCTTTTATAATCCTTTGCATTTCTTTGGTGTCAGTTGTTATTTCTTTTTCATATCTGATTTTACTCATTTCTGTCCTCTTTTTTCTTTGTTGAGACTGGCTGAAGGCTTATCAATTTTGTTCATCTTTTCAAAGAAATGGCTCTAATTTCATTAATCTTTTCTATATTTTCTTTGAGTTCCTATTTCATTCATTTCTTCTCTGATCTTTTATTTAATTCTTTCTACTAACTTCGGGTTTTGTTTGTTATTCTACGGCTAGTTTCTTGAGGCATAAGGTTAGGTTGTTTGAAACTTTTCTTTTCTCTTGAAGTAGATCTGTATCACTATAAACCTCTCTTCTAGAACTAATTGGGCTATGTCCCAAATAGTTTGGAGCGTTGTTTTTTTATTTGATTTACCTCCAAGTTTTTTTTTGTTTGTTTGTTTTTTGTTTCTTGTTTTTTAAGATCTTATTTATTTATTTGGCAGACAGAGATCACAAGTAGGCAGGCAGAGAGAGAGTAGGAAACAGGCTCCCTGCTGAGCAGAGAGCCTGATGCGGGGCTCTCTCCCAAGATCCTGCGGGGCTCGAGCCCAGGACCCTGGGATCATGACCTCAGCCGAAGGCAGGGGCTTTTAACACACTGAGCCACCCAGGTGCCCCTAACTCCAAGTTTTGTTGTTGTTGTTGTTGTTTTGGTTTTTTTTTTCTTAATTTCCTTTTTGATTTCTTCATTAACACATTGGATGTTTAGTAGAATTTTTTTGGCCGTCAGATGTTTGTGTTTTCTTAGGTTTTTGTTTTTTTTTCTTGTAATTATAGTTCAATGCCGCTATAGTTGTAAAAAGATGCTTGCTACGATTTCAGTCTCCTTAAATTTATTGAGACTTTTTTTGTAACCTAACAGGTGATCCATCATGGAGAATGTTCTACGTGCGCTTGAGAAAAACATGTATTTTACTGGTTTTGAATGGAATATTCTGTGTATATATCTTGAATCCACCTGTCTAACATGTTGTTCAAAGCCACTGTTTCCTGGTTGACTTCCTGTCTGGATAATCTACTTATTGATGTATGTCAGGTGTTAGTCTCTTACTATTATTGTATTACTGTCAATTTCTCCATCTATATGTATTAAGATATGTTTTATGTATTTTGATATTCCAATGCTGAATGAAAAGGAATTTACAATTGTTATAACCTCTCATTGGATTGATCCCTTTATCATTATGTAATATTTTTTTTACAGTCTTGGTTTTAAAGTGTATTTTGTCTTCTATTACAAATGCTGACCTTTTTTTTTCCTCTGATTTGCATGAAATATATTTTTCCACCCTTTACTTTTAGTCTATATGTGTCTTTAGGTCTGAAGTGATTCTCTCGTAGGTAGCATATAATTTTTTAATCCATTCTGTCCTCTTCTATATTTTGATTAGAGCATTTGAACCATTTACGTTTATTTATTTGTTTTTTATTCATTTATTTACTTTTGGTTAGTAGAAGCTTTTATATTTGGTGGGGGGAGGCACTAAAATTCAAAAAAGTTTTCCAGCCACACACATGAGTGTTATGGGCAGGGGGAGATATCTGTCTATCCAGCCCCAGCCCCCAGACTATGTGGTTTGGGCAGCAATAACAGGTATGGGATAATGACCCCCAAAATAAAAAAGACTTGTGTATATGGATGGGGAGAAGAAGGGTGTAAAAGCAGTGGGGAGTGGTGGGGGAAAATGACAGACCAGGTCAGTACTGGGAATACCACAGATGGGAGTTCATTTCATAATATTTATTGTTGATCATACCACTGTGGATACTGTTGGAGGCCATGGCATGGTTGGAGTCGA
This sequence comes from Lontra canadensis, assembly GCF_010015895.1. NCBI lineage: Eukaryota > Metazoa > Chordata > Mammalia > Carnivora > Mustelidae > Lontra > Lontra canadensis. The sequence continues at coordinate 19,064,953 of NW_022630995.1, read as the reverse complement.
GGATCAAACCAGGCCCTGACTTGTGTCTCCTTCAAAGTCCGGACCGCTTTACAAGGTTAAGGATGGGAAAGTTGAGTACACTGAGAAAAGGTTCTGTGCTATGTGTCGTGCACTCGCCTACATGACTTCCCACACACTCCCCCTACAGAAGGGAACAATGTGGTCAGGGTCATGAATTCTTAGTCTGTCCTTGTTCTGTACCTCCCATAACCCACTCCCTGGTTGATTGTCTTGCTAATGGCTTTAGCCGAAACTACCTGGCATCATGAGGTTTGCTTGTAGTTAATGTAAACTTGTTATAGAAACTTGCGGTCATCTGACTAGGTACTGATGTATTACTCCTCCTATTCTGGTCTGCCTTATAAATGATTGTAAGATGTGGAATAAAATTGGCATTGTTGGACATCCTCCTCAGTGTCCCTCCTGCCCCCATCTCTTTGTCTCTTCATTTCTTTTCACCATCCTCTTACCCTCAAGTTCCCTGGTTGATTTGTCGTGCTGGCCATGGCAGGATACCCTCTTTGCCCATCAGGAGTCATGGTGACTTAGAAATCATAGTGACAGAGATGTTGAAATTGGAAGCTCCGCCAGGGATGGCTGCCCCCAAGAAGGAGGGTGAATCCTTATAGCCTATGATAGCCAAATGCTGAGAGGTCTCATCAGCCATTTAGTTGTTGATATAGGAATTCCACCTGGACACAGCACTGCTAATAGAGGTACTTTCAGCACTGCTGCTGAGCCATGGGTGGGCTCTGGGGATTCAGGCTAAGCCATTTACATGTAAAACAATTATTGATAGGTATATAGTTACTGCCATCTATTGATTGTTTTCTGGTTGTTTTGTAGTTGTTTTCTGTTCCTTTCTTCTCTTTCTCTCTTTCCTTGTGATTGATGACTTTCTTTAGTGTTATTCTTGGCTTTCTTTCTCTTTATTTTTTGTGTGTCTGTTATAGCCTTTTGGTTTGTGGTACCATGAAGTTCATACATGACATCCTAAGTATATAACAGTCTAAATTAAGTAGATGGTTACTTAGGTACAAACACATTCTAAAAGAACTTCATTTTTACTTCTACCTCTAAGTTTATGCCTATGTTGTCATATTTTACATTTTTTGATATTGTGTGTTCCCTTAACTAAGTTTAGATAATTTGATTTTACTATTTTTGTCTTTTAACCTTTATAACCTTTTAACCTTTATACTCATTTAGAGGTGATTCTTCTACTTCTTTACTCATGACATTTTTATTTCTCATAAATTTGATGAAATTATCTTGTATATTGTCATCTCCTGTGTAGACTGTGTGCACCTGGTGACTTTGGCTGGGTGGCTAGAGCTGTGGTTGTTGTGGGCTGGTGTTCCTGGGTACTCTGTGTTAGGGCTGCTCTGGTAGGATGGCTGGAGCTAAAGTGCGCATGGACTAGAACAGTCCTACAACTTTGCAGAAGACACCATCACCAGACACCTGAAGCTAAAGTGATTGTAAGCCAAGGTGTCTTGGGGTTCTTTGTGCAGAGGGCAACGTAGCCAGATAGCTGAAGCTGAAGTAGATGAAAGGCAAGGTTTCTTGGAGTGCTTCATATATGGGACCCACTGATGGTGTGGCCGGGGCTCAAGTGGGCATCAGCCAGGGGGTCATAGGGTGCATTGCACAGGGATTGCCTTGGTGGGGTGGCTGGAGCCAAGTTGAGTGTGGGCTGGAGGGTGGGTCTCAGGGAACTCTCTGCAGCAGGCACCCTGAAGGGCAGCTAGAGCCAGAATAGTATGGGCCTCTATGTTACAGGGTGCTTTGTGTCTATATCAACTTAACAAGACAACTGGTGCTATACTGAGCACTGACCGGGGTGTCCTTGTATATGCTACATTGGGGCTGCCTTGGTTGGGGTTTCTGTAAGTCAGGAGCCCAGGGCTCACTAAGGCAGTAGTCCAGCTAGGGTGCCCAGACCTTGCTCGTGTCCATGCTATCAAGATGCAGGTAAACATAAACCATTGTACTCACTAGTCCCTCAGACCTGGTGAGATCTTCTAGTAGCTCCCAGCTGTTTGGCAGGGTTCTAGGGCTGATTCCTTTATATTCTACTTGTCCCTTTTAAACCTTAGATCCCTTTGTGTCCCCCAGACCAGAAAAACTGCTTTTAGTCCCACTGCAGTTCACAGAATCAGAGGTGTAGGCTCCCTCTGTGCCTCCGTGTCTCCATCTCTCCATGTCTCCATCTCCATTCTCTCTCATTCTTTGTTTGGTCCCTCTATCTTTTTTTGTGCAAAAGCCATGTGAGTTAGCCCTCATTTCTTCTTCAGAAAGAATGGCTCTATAAGTAGATGTAAATTGGATATGTCCACAGAGGAGGTAAGTTAAGGGTCTTCCTATATCTCCATCTTATACCAGAACTCCCCATCCAAAAATATTTTATTTTTATTTTGGTTTTTGTTATTGTTAGAGAGAGAGAGAAGGAGAGGCGTGGGGGGGAGCAGAGGGAGAGGGAGAGAGAGAATCTTAAGTAGGCTTCATGCACAGCATAAAGCCCTATGAGGGGCTCCAACTCACAATAGTATTTTAATAGGTAGCTTTAAAATGTCTGTGTGAAAGATTTTTCTGAATGTTTACTTTATTAATTTCTCATTTTACATTTTTATCAAGAAGTATTTGTAACTTTTCTATAACATAGAATTTAATATTGCTTCAAAATGTAATATATAGGTAAATTTTTTTGTCCGTGTTCTATGTGTACTTGAGCTCTTATACATATTCTCTCTTACAGGATATAATATTTTTATTTTTGCCTCAAATCCTTTTTATTAATTTAATTTTATTTTTTTCAGTGTACTAAAATTCATTGTTTATGCACCATACCCAGTGCTCAATGCAATACATGTCTTCCTTAATACCCACCACCAGGTTCACCCAAACCCCGACCCCTCTACCCTCCAGAATGCTCAGTTTGTTTTTCAGCGTCCACAGTCCCTCATGGTTTGTCTCCCCCTCTGATTTCTCCCAACTCACTTCTCTCCATCTGCCAATGTCCTCCGTGTTATTCCTTATGCTCCACAAGTAAGTGAAACTATATGATAATTGACTCTCTCTGTTTGACTTATTTCACTCAACATAATCTCCACCAGTCCCGTCCATATTGATACAAAAGTTGGGTACATCCTTTCTGATGGAGGCATAATACTCCATTGTATACATGGAACATGTATACATGTTTATACATGTATATACATGTTTATACAAGTATACATGTATACTTCTTTATCCATTTGTCTGTTGAAGGGCATCTTGGCTCTTTCCACAGTTTGGCGACTGTGACCATTGCTTTTATGGACATTGGGGTACAGATGGCCCTTCTTTCCACTACATCTGTATCTTTGAGGTAAATACCCAGTAGTGCAATTGCAGGGTCATAGGGTAGCTCTATTTTTAATTTCTTAAGGATTCTCCACACTGTTTTCCAAAGTGGCTGTACCAAATTGCATTCCCACCAACAGTGTAAGAGTGTTCCCCTTTCTCCACATCATCTCTACCACTTGTTGTTTACTGTTTTTTTTTTTATTTTGGCCATTCTGACTGGTGTAAGGTGGTATCTCAATGTGGTTTTGATTTGAATCTCCCTGTTGGCTAATGACAATGAACACTTTTTCATGTGTCTGTTAGCCATTTGTATGTCTTCTTTGGAGAAGTGTTTTTAATGTCTTTTGCCCATTTTTTGATGCAAATATCTGTTTTGTGTGTGTTGAGTTTGAGAAGTTCTTTATAGGTCCTGGATATCAGCCCTTTGTCTGTAGTGTCATTTGTGAATATCTTCTCCCATTTGGTAAGTTGCCTCTTTGTTTTGTTAACTGTTTCCTTTGCTGTGCAGAAGCTTTTGATCTTGATGAAGTCCCAAGAGTTCATTTTCACTTGTGTTTTGCCTTTGGAGACATGTCTTTTTTTTTTTTTTTAAGATTTTATTTATTTATTTGACAGACAGAGATCACAAGTAGGCAGAGAGGCAGGCAGAGAGAGGAAGGGAAGCAGGCTCTCTGCTCAGTAGAGCTAATGCAGGACTCGATCCCAGGACCCTGGGATCATGACCTGAGCCAAAGGCAGAGGCTTTAACCCACTGAGCCACCCAAGTGCCCTGGAGACATGTCTTGAAAGAAGTCGCTGTGGCTGATGTTGAAGAGGTTATTGCTCATGGCAAAGAGATTACTGTCTATGTTCTCCTCTCAGATTTTGATAGATTCCTGCCTCACATGGAGGTCTTTATCCATTTCAAGTTTATCTTTATGGTGTAAGAGAATGGTCAAGTTTCAATCTTCAATACATAGCTGTCCAATTTCCTCAGCACCATTTATTGAAGTGACTGTCTTTTTCCCACGAGATATTTTTTTCCTGCTTTGTCAAAGATTATTTGACCATAGAGTTGAGGGTCCATATCTGGGCTCTCTACTCTGTTCCACTGGTCTATGCATCTCTTTTTGTGTCAGTACCATGCTGTCTTGGTGATCACAGCTTTGTAGTAAAGCTTGAAATCAGGCAACGTGATGCCCCCAGTTTTGTTTTTCCTTTTCAACATTTCCTTAGCAATTCAGGGTCTCTTCTGGTTGCATACAAATTTTAGGATTGTTTGTTCCAGCTCTTTGAAAAATGCCAGTGGAATTTTGATTGGGATGGTACTGAAAGTACAGATTGCTCTAGGTAGTATAGACATTTTAACAATGTTTATTCTTCTGATCCATGAGCATGGAATGCTCTTCCATCTTTTTGTGTCTTCTTCAATTCCTTTCATGAGTGTTCTGTAGTTCCTTGAGTACAGATCCTTTACCTCTTTGGTTAGGTTTATTCCCAGTTATCTTATGGTTCTTGGTGCTATCGTAAATGGAATCAATTCTCTAATTTCCCTTTCTATATTTTCATTGTTAGTGTGTAAGAAAACAACTGATTTCTGTACATTGATTTTTTATCCTGACACATTACTGAATTGCTGTATGAATTCTGGTAGTTTGGGGGTGGAGTCTTTTGGGTTTTCCATACAAAGTATCATGTCATCTGTGAAGAAGGAGAGCTTGACTTCTTCTTTGCCAATTGGAATACCTTTTATTTCTTTTTGTTGTCTGATTGCTGTTGCTAGGACTTCTAATACTATGTTGAACAACAGTGGTGAGAGTGGACATCCTTGTCATGGTCCTGATCTCAAAGGGAAGGCTGTCAGCTTTTCCCCATTGAGGATGATATTCGCTGCGGGTTTTATGAAGTTGAGGAATGTTCCCTCAATCCCTATATTTTGAAGGGTTTTAATCAGGATCGGATACTGTACCTTGTCAAATGCTTTTTCTGCATCAATTGAGAAGACCATGTGGTTCTTCTCTCTTCTCTTAGGATTTGTTCTGTCCCATTCATTGATTTGTGAGTGTTGAACCACCCTTACATCCCAAGGATAAATCCCACATGGTCATGGTTATAATCTTTTTAATATACTGTTGGATCTTATTAACTAGGATCTTGTTGAGAATCTTAGTATCCATCCATATTCATCAGGGATATTGGTCTGAAATTCTTTTTAATGGGGTCTTTGCCTGGTTTGGGGATCAGGATAATGCTGGCTTCATAGAAAGAGTCTGGAAGTTTTCCTTCTGTTTCTATTTTTTGAAACAGTTTCAGGAGAACAGGTATTATTTCTTCTTTGAGTGTTTGGTAGAATTCTCCAGGGAATCCATCAGGTCCTGGGCTCTTGCTTTTTGGGAGGTTTTTGAATACTGCTTGAATCTCGTTACTAGATATTGGTCTATTCAGGTTGTCAATTTCTTCCTAATTCAGTTTTGGAAGTTTATGGGTTTCCAGGAATGCATCCATTTCATCTAAGTTGCTTAACTTATTTGTATAAAACTGTTGATAATAATTTCTGATGATTTTTTCTATTTCATTGGTGTTAGTTGTGATCTCTCCCTTTCATGCATAATTTTATTAATTTGGGTCCTCTCTTCTTTTGGATTAGTTTGGGAAGTGGTTTATTGATCTTATTGATTCTTTCAAAAAATTGCTTCTAATTTCATTGATTTGTTGTACTGTATCTCTAGTTTCTATCTCATTGATCCCTGCTCTAATCTTGATTATTTCCCTTCTTGTATATGGGGTTGGCTTAATTTGTTGTTGATTTTCCAGTTCTTTAAGGTGTAAAGAGAGCTGATATATTCTGGATTTATCAATTTTTTGAGGGAGGCTTGGATGGCTATATATTTCCCCCTTAGGACCACCTTTGCTGTAACCCATAGGTTTTGGACCAATGAGTCTTCATTCTCACTGGTTTCTATGAATTGTTTAAGTTCTTCTTTGATTTCCTGGTTAACCCAAACATGCTTAAGCATGGTGGTCTTTACCTTCCAATTTTTGAATTCCTTCCAAACTTTGTCTTGTGATTGAGTTCCAGTTTCAAAGCATTGTGGTCTGAGAATATGCAGGGAATAATCTCAATCTTTTGGTATTGGTTGAGCGCTGATCTGGACCCAGTATGTGGTCTATTCTGGAGAAAGTTCCTTGTGCCCTCAAGAAGAATGAGTATTTTGTTGTTTCAAAGTGGAATGTTCTGTATATATCTATGAGTCCATCTGGTCCAATGTCTCATTCAAAGCTATTGTTTATTGATTTTTCTGCTTGAATGATCTATTACTGAGAGTGGCATGTTAAAGGCCCCTTCTATTAATGTATTCATATCAGTATGACTCTTTATCTTGATTAACAGTTGTTTTATGTAGTTGGCTGCTCCCATATTGGGGGTATAAATATTTACAATTGTTAGATCTTCTTGGTGGATAGACCCATTAAGAATGATGTAGTGTCCTTCTTTATCTCTGACTACAGTCTTTAGTTTAAAATCTAATTTATCTGATATGAGAATCTTTACCCAGGCTTTCTTTTGAGGCCCGTTGGTATGAAAGATGCTTTTCCATTCCTTCACTTTCAGTCTGAATGTATCTTTAGGTTCCAAATGGGTCTCTTGTAGACAACATATGGACAGATCCTGTGGTTTTATCCAATCTGCAACCCTGTGCCGTTTTATGGGAGTGTTTAGGCTGTTCACATTGAGAGTGATTATTGAAGGAGATGTTTTTATTGACATCATGTTGCCTGTGAAGTCCTTGTTTCTATAGATTGTCTCTGTAAATTTCTGTTCTATGTCATTCTTGGGTTCTTTCTTTCTTTTTTTTTTTTTAAGTCTTTGTGGTTTCTTAAAATTTATTTATTTTTTTTTTAGACAAGGATGTTATACATCCTGCTTTTCTTTTAAGATTTTATTTATTTACATATTTATTTGTCAGAGAGAAGAGAGAGAGAGAGAGCACACAAGCAGGCAGAGTGGCAGGCAGAGGCAGGGAGAGAAGCAGGCTCCCTGCCAAGCAAGGAGCCTGATGTGGGACTCGATCCCAGGACCCTGGGATCATGACCTGATTTGAAGGCAGCGGCTTAACTGACTGAGCCACCCAGGCATCCCAAGTTCTTTCTTCTTTTATAGGAACCCCCCCCTCTTAGTATTTCTTGTAGTTCCAGCTTGGTGGTCACATACTCTTAAACCTTGCCAGTCTTGGAAGCTCTCTATCTCTTCATCCACTTTGAATGTCAGCCTTGCTGGATAAAGTATTCTTGGCTGCATGTTTTTCTCATTTAGTGCCCTGAGTATGTCTTTCCAGCCCTTGTCCAAAACCTATGGGTACAGTAAAGATGGTCCTAGGGGGAAATATATAGCCGTCCAAGCCTCCCTCAAAAAAATTGAAAAATCCAGTCCTGTGGACAGGTCTGACATTATTCTGATGGACCTTCCTCTGTATATGAGGAAAATATTCCTCCTAGATGCCCTCAGAAGCTCTTCTCTAAAATTATGATTGTAAATCTCACTAACAAGTGCCTCAGGGTCTTTCTAAATTCGTTGATCTTTGGGGGATGTTATTTCTGCCTCTAGGAGATGAACACTGGTTCCAATCCCCAGAATGGGAAAATTTTCATTTAGAATTTGTTCAACTATATCTTCCAGTCTTCTCTCTTTCTCCACCCTCTTTGGGATCCCAATAATTCTGACGTCAGAATGTTTCATGGGGTCATTTATTTCCCTAATTCTGTTTCATGTTTTCTAAGTTGTTTCTTCCATGCCTCCTCCTGATCCTTTTTCTCTATCAGTTTGTCCTCTAGATCACTAATTCTATCTTCTGCCTTGGTTACCCTAGCTGTTAGAGTATTTAGATTAGATTGGATCTCATTGATAGCATTTTTAACTTCTTCCTGGGCAGCTTTCACTTCTGCCCTTAGCGACTCTATGTTGTCACTAATGGTTTTCTCCAACCTAGCCATTGCCTGCATAACTGTTATCCTGAATTCCCTTTTGGACATACTACTTATGTCCATATCCAAAGTTCTGATGGAGGGTACAATCTCTGAATTTTCCTGTTTGGTGTTCCTCCTCTTTGTCATTTTGGTGAGAGGTGGATGTATAACTGAATATATCAACCATGATCCAGGCAAGGTACACCCTGAAATGCTTTGGAGCAATCAGAAGTTACCACCAAAAAGAAAGAAAAAAGAAAAAGAGAGAAAGAGAATGAGAAAGAGAGAAAAAAAAGGCGGGGGGAGAAAACCCAGCCAGAATGAGCCCCAAAAGATTTATAAGGTATATAAACAAAAATGGACAAAAAGACTGACAAAAGTAAATAACAGGAATAAAAATGAACCCAGCCAAAATGAACCTCAAGGATAAGATTTATATAATACCAGAACAAAAACAAATACACAGAAACACTGGCAGAGAAAAAGATGGGAGGGTGGTTATAAATCCTCAATGTGGACGAGGAAGGTTATTTTGATTCTTCCTGGGTGTATCTTGATATCTTTGTTAAAGGACTCAATTTTCCAGAGATAAAGGGAGATTAAAACTGGTTTATATATAAGGATAGTATTGATTAGGGAAAGAGGATTACCTTGAAGCTTATATCCATATATATTTTTTAAAAAATAGAAAAGAAAAAGAAAAACACAGGTATATGCAGGAAAAAAAGTTCAAGTTAAGAGGTTATTATGGAATATGTTGTATTAAACTACTAGTTGTAATGGTAGTAGGTTAAAGATATTAAAAGAACTAGAATTGTGAGAACGAATTAAAAATAAAAGTTGTATCTATGAAATATACAGGTTTTAGGGCAATACTTGGGAGCTTAATATATTGTTTTCCCCTGATGTTGGAGTTTTACAGTTTTATGGATACCCTGTGGTGGTTGTCTTCTCCTTCTTTTGTCTTGCTTTCTGGGGGAGGGGCCTGCCACATTGTTTTTCAGTCAGTCTTGCTTGGGTTGAGTCCTTCTGCCCCCTATCAAGGGGCTGGGCTCTGTGGAAACCAGTTTTTCAGGCTTTTGTTCTCTTGAGTGTTTTGTTCTTTGGTGGCTTTTGGTGGCTTTTCCGAGGTTTAGTGGAAAGCAAACTGCACCCAGACCTCCACCTCAGAGAGAAGCCTCTGTCTGCTCCACTCTGGGTGGTCCAGAACACACAAAACCCCCTCTGCAAATTCTGCTGAGCCATGCAACCTCCCACAAGCAGTGCACATCCTCAGCCACTGTCTCAGGGGTCATCCAAAGTGCCCACTTGTCTCTGCACCCCTGCCCCACTAAAACCGCCAGTGGTATTGGTGCAGGGAGCTCACTTCCGGTGGCAGCTTTTGCAGGGCCTGCTGTCTAGGGTCCAGACCTGACAGTTGCACAGGTCACCAAGAGATCCCAACCAGAGATCATGCTGAGTTCCTTCAGACCCGGGCTGGGAGTGTTCAGACCCTCAGCCAGTCCTAGAGACTACCAGCTAGTGCCCACACGGAGCTTTCTCAGGTGCAGGCAGGGAGTGGGTCAGACCCCAGTCACACAGTGCTCACAGAGTGCAAAAGGCTGTACTTCTATAGAATACAGACTGGCACCCACACTAGACTCCCTCATTCAGGGACAGGAGTGTGCCCAGCTGAGCAGTGGTACAAGCTGTGCAACCCCAGTGACTCAGGGACCAGGAACTGGAGGTTCCACCATACTCTCTCTGGCTTGGGTGGTCACCGGCGGTGGCCGTCCTGGGTCTGTGGGCTTAGGCCTGTCCCATGATCGCCTGATTCCACCAGTTGCCCCTTAAGAATTTTTGCTCTGAGTGCTTTTAGCCAGACTCCAAATTAATACTGGTCACCAATCACAGGACACTTTCGTATTAGGGTATTATTTTCCAATGGGTTGCTTCTGGTGGCTCTCTCCCCCTTTTGTTTATCCTCTGATATCTTCAGTCCAAGTGTTCTCATTCTGCTTTACCTCTCCACTGGAGTCTTCTGCCCCTGGAGAGATCCAGACATGTATAATCCTACATCTCAGGCTGATTTCATGGGTGTTCAGTCATAGTAGATAATTAGCTTGCTTTAGGGGACCGGTTGAAACAGGGTCTCCTACTTCTCCACCATCTTGCCCCTCCTCCCTCCTATAGGGTATAATATTTGAGACACTACCTTAAAATCTACTTTAAGGATATGTTGTTGATGAATTTATGTCCATATTGTTTGGTACATGTGACCTGCATTTAACTGTGAGTGAGTTAAGTTCCTATTAGTGTGTTTCTGTTCATTTCTTGAATCTCTTGTTTATGATTATTATTACTATCTTATTTTGTGAATTGGGGCTTTCAGAATCTCAAGCTATCTTATTTGACATATTTTTTTTTATCCTAAATTTCTGAGTTTGATATCTAGAACACAACCTCTAATTTCTTGATGTTTAAATCTTTTTTCCAGAATACATTTGCCCTTTTAATTTTTAGGCTTCATGAGTCCTTTAATCACAGGTAGGTTTCTTATATACAACACAGAGCTGAAATGTGTGTGCCAACTTGCAAATCTTTTTAGTAAGTGAATGAAATTCATTTACACTTATTTATATGATTTATACATTTTGTCCCAACACTGCCATTTTATTACATTACATTTATGTATGCGGATGTAAGTATTATCCAGTTTAATTCCTTAGCTTTCTTCTTAATTCCTTTTGATGTGTAGATTGTCATTATATAACATTTATTTTACATTCTTTTGCTTTCTTTCGTTTTTCTTCCAACTATTCTATTATATGTATTATAGACTTTCTTAGCCCTATACTATGCAAAAATGTTTTTTTCCCGACCTTTATATTATTCTCTATTTCATACTCATATTCCTGTGGATTTTCAAGCACCTCCTCAATTTCCCTCATTAAATTTAAGTGAACACATCATCTCTTTGGTGGTTGTAATTTAGCCATCATTTTTTTAAAATAATATGGTATGTTTGTTCAACATTTTTCCTGAATTTGGTTAATTCTTGTTTTACATTTTTCTGGCTTTTTATACACTTATGTTCTGTTTTTGTTTTTTTTTTTTAATTTTATTTATTTACTTTTAAAGTATTCCCTGCACCCATGTGGAGCTCAAACTCATAACCCTGAGATCAAGAGTTGGATGTTCTTCTGACAGAGCCAGCCAGGCATCCCCTATGTTCTGTTTTTTAATTCCTAATTTAAGACATTTATATTTGAAAATTCTTATTGAAGTATATTTTATTCAGTTTAGAATGCTGTGATGTAGTTTTTTTCAGTCTTCTGTTTGTGACTGGGGGAAATTTTCATAATTTGAAATATTTTTATTCTAGTCTTCTAGTTTCCCTCTTTCTGAAGCATTGTATGAATCATGTTTTCCACTTTCTGTTCATTTCCTAATTTTATTTACCTTTGGACGAACTATAACTGTTGTATGCACTCACAGGTGCCAAGTATGGGAGACTAACAAAGCTTTTTAGTTCAAGACTGCCCTCTTCCATTGGTGTAGTAACTTGTAGTTTATTTATAGTGCTCTCTTACCTAGGGGTGGGGAAGGATAGGTTCAAAAACAGCACCCACATATATCCATGTCATAATCCCCAGAACCTATATTACCTTATATGGAAAAGGGTTTTGTGATTAAGGCCCTTTGAGAAGGGAAGATTATCTTGGGTTATAAGAGTTGATCCAATGTAATCACAATGGTTCTTGTAAGAGGAACACAGGACGAATCAGATATTAAAAAAAAAAAAATGTGATGGAAGGAGAATTTTTTAGTGATGAACTTTGAAGATGAGGAGAATGTTTGCAAGCTAAGGTCACTGGAACTACTAGAAGCTTAAAATGCCAAGAGACAGATTCTCCCCTAAAGCCTCCAGAAAACAAACAAACAAACAAACAAACAGTCCTATAATACTTTTGGCTAATCCCTTGACTTAGCCTAGTGAGAATGATTTCAGACTTCTAGTCTCAAAAACTGTAAGAAAAAAGATTTGGTTGTTTTAAGCCACCAAGTTATGAAAATGTTATAGTACCAATACAGTGGGAAACAAATAAAAGGTGTGACTTACAAATATGTAGTCTTATGCATTTCAGCAGGATAATTTCTTTTCCTGTTTTCTTCTTTATCTTTACAACCAAATCTCCAAAAGATGCTTCCTCCTTCCAAGTTATCCCCTATTCCACAGAAGTGGTGTCTTATAATACTGTTCCTTGGGCTGCACAACATTTAACCTTCTTCTTTATAAGTTCCTCAGGACAGAATCATTCTATGTGACATCAGATTTGTTTTCAATATCTACCATTGAGGATACAATCTGTTTTTCTGAGTGAATGTACCTGTGATTCACTATGCTTAGGTGTGGGATTGAGGTGCTTATTTTCCATATGGACAAGTAGTTTGAAGTTCACAGTGTTCTCCATCTCGTAGTCATGATAAAAGTTCTGAGCTATGATTTTTTTTTAGTGTGGGGGATTTTAATTTAAGTTATTACCATTATTCTGTGATAAACCAGAAATCTAGGTATAATCTACATATTGCTTCATATGAGTGATGACAGTTTTGCTATATTAAATGAGAATTTATATATACATATATGTATAATTATTCTATTGGTTGTAATTGAAAATGATATACTTGGATCTCCATCAATATATGAAAAGTTCTTTCTGCTTAATACTTGATCAGATAACAATAGTAGTAAGCAATACTACTTTTTTCTCCCTTTTTACCACCCACATTCTGTCAGCTACACATCTACTTTCATTTTTACATTGCCATGGTGACAATCATTTACCTTCTGTTCTCTAATAACTTACTTTTTCCTGAGGTTGCTCTAAAATTTCGTTCCTAGAAATTTATATCTTTAGAAGTTAATGAAACTTATTCAATATCAATTCAGGTTTTGAGTTAAAATGATATTTCTTTATCCACTGGAAAACCAAAAGTCTGGGCCCTCTGAAGTGACATTGTACCTAGAATCAAGATCAAATGAAAATGTGTTATTCTTTTTAAGTGATGCCACATTTTAGAAAATTACTCCTTCTTGTACATAGTTCTTCTAAACCCTTCGTTTTTCTTATCATATCCTCATCTTTCCTTTAGCTCCTGCTATTGGTTTTCCCTGTGTCATGCATTGTTCATACTGCTTTGTTTACAAGAATTCATTTAATTATTTTACAATAACCCTATTATCCCAATTGCACATATGGAGAAATGAAAGTACAGAGGTTTTGAATGTAACCTAGATACAGAATTGATGGTCTTAAGTGAACACTTCTATTCTGACTCTAAATCACATAATCTATAAATCTCCCTTTGCCTTTCACACTGAACCCTTCCCCAGAAAGCCTCCTCTTAGATCTCTCACTCTTGCCATTCTGATATGTAATGCTTACAATATAAGCCAGATGACATTGCTGTCCTTTAACTCCTTTGCCTTCATTATATTGCACTTCCTAATTAGATCCAGAACTAATTATTGACCAGTGCTACTGTACACCTGCTGGCATCCTGATGGTCTGTGCCCGTACTCTACAAATACATTTGATTTATTTCTTAATTTTCCTGGGCTCTATCTCCCAAAATAGTTTCCTAAGAAGGAGTATATGTCAGGTGAAAGTATTAAGTCCATAGTGTTTTAAGAATATCTTTATGATACCCTGGCAATTAATTTATTATTGAGGTGAGAGTTATAGGTAAAAATTTGTTTCCTTATGATTTTTTAAAAAATATTGCTATAGGGCCAGTCAAAAAAATCAATTTTATGTCCTATTTAGAGTTAAATCTGCTAAAGCCACCATTTGTTTTTCTTAAATATCCCAATAGAATAAAAACTAGACATGAGACTGATATTTTTCTGATAGAAAAGTGTAAACTTTTTTATAGACCCAAGTAAGTTTAACACAGTTCATTAACTTATTTTCTTACAATAATCTATAGATTAAGTGAACAAGAACAGGTAGATGCTGGCTGTAGCCATTCCCCAACTCACCATCATTTGCTCCCTGGCCACAGAACAAAAAACCATATATTAAAAATATAAACAGCTTCAACTTTTTAAAACAGATCTCTTATTTCCAAATATGTCCTCAAAACCCTGGATCATCCTCTGAAAAATACATCAGATACTTCTCTATCATTAACACTATTGCCCCTTTATCTTCTAATTCCCTATCCACCCCCACCAAAAAAATAAAACAATCTTACTCTACCCAGGAGGAAAATACCCACATGACAAAGTCTGAACTTGAAATTTTATACTTTTAGATAGATACGCAGAAGTACATTGATTACACTAGAATTTTGCAAAGGAGGAGTTACCAGTCTTGAGGATATTACAATAAATAGAAGTGCTTATGATTTCAACTAGTTTCAGAAGGGAATTCCAGTTAGAAAGCACATCCAAAATAACTTCTTTACTGTAACAGATACTTAATAGCCTATTCCTTTGCCTTCTGAGGACCTGAAAATGATAAACCACTCAATTCTTAAAAGTGAAGTGTTGCTCCATTTGTACTGACTACAAGATTTTAATGATGCTGCTGTTTAAGCACTTGTCTCCAATAGAAATATTGTGAAGGAAAATTACTCTAGGTAAATTTTCTGAGAACATTCATTAGTTTTCTTGTGATTTATACTTTATTCATACGTGTACCATGCTTGAATATTGTTGACAAATCTGTGGAAAGACTGAATTAAATAATAAATTCAGTATGATAAAATAAAATTCTTTCTTGGTTATAGAAATATGTACACCAGCAATTGTAATGTTTAAACTATTAGAACACTGCAAAATGCATACATTAAAATGAAATGTTAGCCATAGTACCTTTTGGGGGACATCTGTACTTTTTCTAAATAGTACATTGTTATAAAACTGTTTCAAGGTAAAAAAAATGTTTAGATTATCACTGGTAGTCTCTTTCAGAACCACATTACATAAAGACATACACTAACATATTTTAAACAAAAACTAAACACAGAATACATTCACATATTTTAGAAGTAGTATGTATTCACCAAATTATCCATCTTCAAAGGTCATATCCCAGCATTTTTTTCCCACAGAGATCGTTCTTTGAATAGTGTATCTTAATAAACTGATCACTTAATTTGCCAAAGCATCATGAATCTAGATAAATCCTCAAATATCACATTTCTAAACAAAAAATACTGGCTCCAACTTTGAAAACTTTGTCCCCCAATTCTGCACGTGGCTACTCCTTTTGAGCAATTTTTTTCCATATTATGAGATAAAACACCTTAATCTTAAAAATTATTCTACTGCTTTTGTGCACTGATATAAAAGATACATGTTCTAGATTGAATCACAATTTAACCAAAGATTTTTAATTATGCTTTAAATAGTATTTTTTAAGTAGTAAAGCTTTGTGTTTTGCCATGTGGAGAAATCATTTTCCTTAGCAATGATTTTTTAAGATAAAATTGACCTATAACATTAGTTTCAGGTATATGACATAATTTAATGTTTGTATATACTGTGAAATGATCAGCACAAAAAAACGAGTTAATATTCATCACCACACAGTTACAATTTTTTCTTATGTTAAGAAATTTTAAGATCTATGCTCTTAGAAATTTTTAAATGTATAATTCAAGATTGTTAAATGTTGTCATATGCCATAAATTATATCATCATGAGTAATTTATTTTATCATTTTGTACTTTTTGACACTTCTTACTCATTACCTATTCCCTTCTTCTGGCAACCAACAATCTCTGTGCTATACCTTTAAATGTGAGCATTTCACTTTGGTTTGTTTTTGATTTTTAGATTCTACATATAAATAAGATCATACAGCATTTGTCTTTCTCTGACTTCTTTCACTTAGCATAGTGACATAAGCTTCATCCATATTTTAACAAATGGCAAGATTCACTTCTTTTTTATGCCAAAGTAGTAATCCATTGTACATATATAGCACATATCCTTTGTCCATTTATCTATCAATGGACACTTAGGGTTTCTTCCATCTCTTGGCTATTGCTGAAATGAAAATGGGGGAATATATAACTTTTGGGATTAGTAGTTTCATTTCATTTCCTTTGGATAAATACCACTGAAGTGGAATTGCTAGATCATATGGTAGTTCTCTTCTCTCTCTCTCTCTCTTTTTTTTTTTTTTTTTTTTTTTTTGGTGGAACTTTTCGTATTGTTTTCCATGCTGGCTGCACCAATACACATTCCCACCAACAGTACACAAGAGTTCCCTTTTCTCTACATCTTCTTCAAAACCTGTCATATGTTGTTCTGTTGTCTTTTCTGTAGTAGCCATTCTAACAGGTGTGAGGTGATATTCCCCTATAGTTTTGATTCACATTTCCCTAATGATCAATGATTTTGAGCACCTTTTCATGAACCAGTTGGCCATCTGTTATGTCTCCTATGGAAAATGTCTATTCAGATCCTCTGCTGGACTTTAATTATATTGTTTGTTTTTGCTTTTGAGTTGTAGGAGTTCCTTACATATTTTGCATATAAACACCTTATCACATATATAATTTTCAAATCTACTTAGTTGGTTACATTTCCATTTTGTTGATATTTTCCTTTGCTATGAAGACGTTTTTTAGTTTGATATGATCCCACTTGTCTATTTTTGCTTTTGCCTTTGCTTTTGGTGTCAAATTAAAAAAATTAATAATAATCACCAAGACAGATGTCAAGGAGTTTAATGCCTATGTTTTCTTCTAGGGGTTTTATAGTTTCAAGTCGTATGTTTAACATTTGAGTTAATTGTTATGTATGATGTAAGAAAGTGGTCCAGTTTCATTATTTAAATGTGGCTGTCCAGTTTTCCCAACATTATCTATTGAAGAGATTGTCCTTTTCCCATTATATATTTCTGGTTCCTTTGTCATAAAATAACAATGTATGCATGGGTTTATTTTAGGAGTCTCTATTCTGTTCCAGTACCATACTGTTTTGATTATTATAGCTTTATAATACACCTTAAGGAGCTCCTTCAGCTTTGTTCTTCTTTCTCAAAATGTCTTTGCTATTAAGATCTCCTGGGGTTCCATACACATTTCAGGATAGTTTTTTGTTTTTGTTTTTGTTTTGTGAAAAATTTCATTCAAATTTTGATAGGGAATGCACTGAATCTATATATTGCTCTGAATTATAGGGAAATTTTAAGAGTAGTAATTATTACAACCTGTGAGTATGGAATATATTTTAATTTATTTGTGTTGTCTTCACTTTCATCAATGTCACATAAGTTCAGTGTATAGGTATTTCACCTCCTTGGTTAAATTTATTCCTAGGTATTTTATTCTTTTTGATGCACTGGGAATGTTTTCTTGATCTCTCTGTTGGGTCCTTATTAGTGTATAGACACACAGATGAGTTATGTGAATATACTGTTCATCCTGCAACTTTACTGAATTTATTTATAAGTTCTAATAGACTTCTAGTGGAGTCTTTAGGGATTTTTATGCATGGTATCATGTCACCTGCAAATAGTTGAAGTTTTAATTCTTTCTGACTTAGATGCCTTTTATTTCCTTCTTTTCCTTAATTCCTCTATGACTTCTAAAAGTACTTGAATAAAAGTAGCAAGAGTGGACATCTTTGTCTTGTTCTTCATCATAGAAGAAAAGCTTTTGCTCTTCACCATTGAGTATTGTTACCTATGTCATATAAGCCATTATTATTGTGAGATAGTTTCCCTCTATAGCCAGAAAGCTCTCAAAAGTTGAGAGTTTTATCATAAATCTATGTTGAATTTTGTCATATGCTTTTTCTGCATCTATTGAAATAATCATATAATTTTATCCTTAATTTTGTTAATATGATGTATCACATTGATTTGTTGGATTTGAACCATCCTCTCATCCCTGGAATAAATTCTATTTAATCATGGTGAACAATCCTTTTAAGATTTTATTGCATTCAGTTTCCAAATATTTTGTTTGGAATTTTTCATCTAAATTCATTTGGGGTATTGGCTTGTAATTTTATTTTATTATGGTTGTCTGGTTTTGGTATCAGGGTAATGCTGTCCTCATAATATGTGTTTGAAAGTATCTCCTCCTCTTCTATTTTCAAAAGAGTTTAAGAAGGATCAATATTAATTCTTATTTAAATGTTTAGTAGAATTCACCAGTGAAGCCATCTAGTCCTAGATTTTGTTTCTTGGGGGTTTTTTGATTACTGATACAATCTCCTAATAATCATTCTGTTTAGATTTTCAATGTATTCTTTATTCAGTCTTGGTAAGTTGTATGTTTCTGGGAATTCTGTAAAGTTGTCTAATTTGTTGGTGTATAATTGTCCATACTGTTCTCCTATGATCCTTTGCATTTCTGTAGTACCAATTATAACATCTTTTATTTGATTTTATTTGAGTCCTCTCTTTTTTTTCTTGGGAAGTCTAACTAAAGGTTTGTTAATTTTATTTATCTTTTCAAAGAATCACTCTTTATTGGTCTTTTCTATTGCCTCTTTAGTTTCTATTTCATCTTGTTCCTGGTATTTGTTATTTCCTTTCTCCTACTAACTTTGGGACTTAGTGTTCTTTTTCTATTTTCTTGAGGTGTAAAGTTGTTTATTTGAGATTTTTCTTGTTTCTTGAAGTAAACATTTACTGCTATGAACTTCCCTCTTAGAATTGCTTTTGCTGAATCTCATAAGTTTCAGTATTTCTAGATTCATTTATCTCAAGGTATCTTTTGATACTTTTTTGATTTATTCTTTGATATAATAGTTTAGTAGCATGATGTTTAAAATCTATATATTTGTGACTTTTCCAATTTTCCTGTAATTGATTTCTTTTAAATATTTATTTTATTTTAGAGAGAGGATTTCCTTTAAAGATTTATTTCATTTCAGAGAGAGAGAGGGAGCATGGGGGAAAAGGGGTTGCAGGAGAGAGAGTCTTAACCAGACTCTACATTGAGTATGGAGCCCTACATTGGGCTCCATCTCACCATCAAGATCATTATCTAAGCTGAAACTAAGAGTTTGATGTTTAACTGACTGTACCCCCTAGGTGTCCCCTCTTATAATTGATTTCTAGTTTCATACTATTGTGGTCAGAAAAGGTGCTTAATATGATTTCTATCTCCTGCTATTTATTAAGTCTTGTTTTGTGGTCTAACATTTGGTCTATCCTAGAGAATGTTCCATGTGCACTTAAAGAATGTGTATTTCTGTTGCTTTGGGATGCCGTGTTCTATATTTGTCTTTTATGTCTACCTGTTCTAACATATCATTTAAAGCCAATTTTTTTGACAATTTTCCGTTTGGATGATCTATCCATTGATGAAAGTGGGTTAATTCCTCTCTCATATCATCTATCATTATTTTATTGCTGTTTATTTCTCCTTTTAGGTCTGTTAATATTTGCCTTATATATTTAGAATCTCCTATTTTGGGTGCAGAAATATTTATAAATGTCATATCTTCTTGTTCGATTGTCTCTTTACCATCAAGAAAGGACCTTCTTTGTGTCTTAATTACAGTCTTTGTCTTAAAATCTACTTTTGCTATAGCTACTCTTGTTTTGTTTTGGTTTCCATTGCATGAAATATGTTTTTCTTTCCCTTTCCCTTTCAGTCTGTGTGTGTCCCTAGATCTGAATTGAATTCCCTGTAGGCAGCATACATGGGTCTCGTTCTTTTATCCATTCAGCCACTCCATCTTTTGATTGAAGAATTTAATCCATTTATACTTAAATTAACTACCGATATGTATGTATATTGTTATTTTGTTAAGTGTTTCCTGGATCTTTTATAATTCTTCAGTATCTTAGTTTTTTTCTCTTGCTCACTTTCTCTGTGACTTGATTTTCTTTACTTGTATGCTGAGATTCCTTGTTTTCCTTTTGTACTTTTATTACAGATTTTTGCTCTATGATTACCATAAGGCTTACATAAACCAAATTATAACAGTCTATTTTAAGTCAATAAGTTTGAACAGATTCTAAAGCTCTACATTTTTATACCCTCCCCACACATAGATATTTTTGATGTCACAATTTACATATTTTTATCATGGGTATCCATTAACAAATTATTGTAGTTCAATGCTGCCCTAGATCTTGATTGTCTGTCAAACCTTTGTGATTGTCCAAGCAATCTACTTCATTTTTGGTGTCTCCCAGTAGCTGAGAGTGTGCTAAAACCTGTGTCCCAAAAGGGAGTATCTCAGCCTTTACCTTCATTCAGGCTGATTGGAAACCAGACTCTCAGACAGCAGCTTTTAAAGTATGCAAATATAGCTCTTTCAGAAGAAGACTAGAAGATGACCATTTTTGTCTGCTTCCTCAACACTGAGCCCTGGGTTGTTAACTAATCAAGGACTGTGTCTTTTTTTGCTACCATCCCATTTAACTAGCCCCACTGACCACCAGGGTCAGATAATCAAGGGCTGTCCACTGGGCAGCAGACACAAAAACTGAGGTATAAGCCATACAACTGGGACATCAAACACATGCACATATTCCTCTTTGGGAGATACTTGCTCTCTGAAGCACAATAGAGGGATAGAGCAAATAGCAGCCACCCTGTATCTCAGTGGAGAAGCTTATACTCAGCCTTTAGATGTGTGCTTAATTAGAAGCCTGACTCTCAGTTCGCAACTGTAAAAATAAGCTAATAAGGCTCTTTCACAGAAAGTCTAGGTTCTTCATTCTGTTGTACCTCTACTGTGCCCTGGGGTGGTAACCATTTAAAAACTCTCCATTTGTTAAAGTTCTGTGGGGCCCATGAACATAAGCCCCACTAACAACCAGAGCCAGTGATGTAGAGATGTCCCCTGAATGGCAGCCACAAAAATTGGAGGTCCAAATGAGACTGAAAACTTCTTTCCAGGAGATACCGGCAAGCTGTAATGAGGAAAATACACAGATGGCACCCACTTTCTTCCATCTTTGAAATCTATTTTGTTAGGTCCTAAGATGCCTGCCCACAGGCCTTTATGCGAAAAGGCTTATTTGTTGATTTTAAAGTCTGGGAGCCTCTCAATCAGCTGCCGCTGGTCCCTGAGATAGGTGAGGTTATGTGTGTCCTTTAAGAATCATTTTTCAATTTACTATAGTCTCATGAGTCTTAAAGATATACGTCCCATTGGCTTTCAAAGCTGGATGTATTGGGAGCTCATCTGTCAGGTTCAGATCTTAAATGATTGGGTGTCACTGTGAGGTTCACTCCTCAAGGAGAAGTTCAAGTTTGTGAGTTCTCTCCAGATTTGGTTCACCATACCAGGACAAGCTTGTGGCTTAGCCTCCCCTACCTGCTTCACTGTAGGTTTTTTTCTCACTCACATAATGAGTAAGAGCTGCTCAGCTGGTTTGGAGTTTTTGCTCAGAGGAAATTATTCCATGTAGTAGCTGAAGATTGGTGCATTCATGGGAGGAGGTGAGTTCAGCATCCTCCTATGTCATTAATTTGGACTAAAACCACCCTGCCCACAATGTTTTATTCAAAATAAGCAACCATGTATTAAATATATTCAAGATAAGAATTTCTTCTTTTTCAGTGTTTAATTTTATCATAAAAATAAATTTATATAATGTATAAGAGTCAAGTGTGTTTATTAGGCTATATCTTTTTGCCTCATTAAAGGCATTTTTAAAATCATGTGGATGTCCAAATATTTGTCTTCTCTATCTAAATAGGTAAAAATTTAACAGAAAGAGATTACTGTATATTCTTATCTACAACCTCAAGTTTCTATCATGGTGTTTTCAATAAATAATTTACAAAGATTTTTTTAAACCAGCCATATTATCTAGTTAGATGAATTATATTATTTTAATATCCTGATAATACAACCTGTGTTCTCTAGAAAAATGATTATTAAATAGTAGTAGCAAAGGAGTAAGAATATCATTCATTGCCCTTTAAATATAATAAAGCTTTTTAGGGAAATGCAACTATGCACATATGTACAAAATTTGCACACATCTTCTGGGATTCATTCATACTGATCTCTAAGAGTGTGTTTGAAAAAGGTTATCAGGGATTGCACTTTGGTAGACCTGAGGGTGAGGAGAAGAAGAAACATCATAATATCTGTAGATTTTCCTGATGTTGCAAATAATAAACATTTTGGAAATGAATACTATAAGGCCATAGGTCTTGTCATCTTCAGATGATTTAATGACATACTGCAGGTTTTCTAGAGGTACAAAATAGGAATAATGTTCCCTGAATTTCCTAGTATAGCCTCCCTTGAAAAGATGAAATTTATATTTTGCTCTTTAATAGTTGATTAAGTGATCTCAATTTTAAACAATTTTATATAAGTTGATGTAAGAAAACTTTAGTGTGTTTCCATTCATCAAAACTGAATAAAGTAGTGAGTCTCATTGTAACTGACTTTTGACAAGTGAAAAGATGCATGAAAATTGATTATAATGAAGAGACGAAAGTGAACTGTGAACAGGAACACAGAAAAGTCATTAAGATGTCTGTAGATTGAACAAAATATCAGACAATGTTAATAATCTAAAGTTCTGTCTTTATAGCTAAGATTTCAACCTTAGGAAAATAAGTAATACTCTATTAAAATTTTATGAATAGACAGATGGTGGTCTTGATATCAAATCTGATAGAAGCCTAGTTTGACAAAACAATTACTATTCAAGACAGTCAAGGTTTAAAACAATGGCTTCTAGTAGAGGAAATAGCTTGGAATGCAGGAGAAATGTTCAAAGGGAGTGATAAGTTAGAAACTATTTCCAAAAAAGAAAAAAGAAAGAGAACTGTGTGTACCGTATGACCCTAAGATTCCTCTATTGACATAAGGTGTAATAATCTTTACAGCTTTCTGCTGATAAAGTTCATTTCCCACAAGAAGAAAAACTCATAAGGAAAAGAATAAGGAAAACATGGAAACTTCTTAGCTCTTTTTCTGTGTTTGATGTTTTTCTGTAATTTTATTCTATAATCTTATTCTGTGCTATATTCTAAAGATAGGGCAATACATTTGCTCACATATTACACCACAGCACTATCTTTTGAAGAATAAAGTGTGGACCAGTGTCTTGTTGGATAAGACTTCCTAGGTAATACGTACTTCCTCTCATGAATTGTCTATTGGGGCAACTGGCGTGAAAAAAAATTCATGTTTGGCTGAGCTTATCGTAAATCATAGGTACATATAAAACATATGTAAAAGTGTTTAAAATGTGATACAGATTTATTAGAAACCATATCTGGGAAAACTTCTCACACCCTCCTTTATGTTACCATTTGTTTTAAAAAATATTTTCATGCCCCTTCATGCCTTAATTTGAGAAGTATAAATTTTGGCATTTTTGTTTCCACTGAGAATTTTTATGATTAGTGTTTAAAGTGTGCAATAATATATAAAATTCTAGCATATTATCCTATTACTGGTATACAAAATTATGACATGAATCATTTAATTCTTCTTAGTCACTGTTCAAAAAATTCTGAAATTCTTACTTGTATTGACAGTTTAAGTAAATACAGAGAAGTTGAGGAAAGTGCCACATTTTAACTCTTAATTCACTAAAAAGTTAGTAGGAAAGAATAACCAGAAATGCCAGTATTTTGTAATTTTGTAATGATTTCATAGGTATAGTTAATATATACTAATTTGTTTTATAGGGGAAAAAATAAATCCATGTTAAAGTTCTGTAATTTAATTTCTGGACACTCCATCATTAGCATTATTAGTAACAGAGTCTTGTACTTATACAGTCACAGCACTACCTTACATATGTATAGTTATGTGTTACCATTTTATATATAGACTGTCTTAGCATGGGTTCCTGTAGCAAATTATCATAGACTGGATGACTTAAAAGCAAACATTTATTTCTCACAGTTCTGAAACCTAAGAAGTAGAAAATCAAGGTGTTAGTAGACTCAGTGTCTCCTCAGAGCCCTTTCCTGGTTTACAGCCAGAGGCCTTCTTGCTGTATCTTCATATGACTGAGAGAGACAGTCTCTTTTTTTAAAAAGGCACTAAACAAATAAGTGAAACCATATGATAATTGACTCTCTCTGCTTGACTTATTTCACTCAGCATAATCTCTTCCAGTCCCGTCCATGTTGATACAAAAGTTGGGTATTCATCCTTTCTGATGGAGGCATAATACTCCGTAGTGTATATGGACAACATCTTCCTTATCCATTTGTCCGTTGAAGGGCATCTTGGTTCTTTCCACAGTTTGGCGACCGTGGCCATTGCTGCTATAAACATTGGCGTACAGATGGCCCTTCTTTTCACCACATCTGTATCTTTGGGGTAAATACCCAGTAGTGCAATGGCAGGGTCATAGGGAAGCTCTATTTTTAATTTCTTGAGGAATCTTCACACTGTTCTCCAAAGTGGCTGCACCAACTTGCATTCCCACCAACAGTGGAAGAGGGTTCCCCTTTCTCCACATCCCTTCCAACACATGTTGTTTCCTGTCTTGCTAATTTTGGCCATTCTAACTGGTGTAAGGTGATATCTCAATGTGGTTTTAATTTGAATCTTCCTGATGGCTAGTGATGATGAACATTTTTTCATGTGTCTGATAGCCATTTGTATGTCTTCATTGGAGAAGTGTCTGTTCATATCTTCTGCCCATTTTTTGATATGATTATCTGTTTTGTGTGTGTTGAGTTTGAGGAGTTCTTTATAGATCCTGGATATCAACCTTTTGTCTGTACTGTCATTTGCAAATATCTTCTCCCATTCCATGGGTTGCCTCTTTGTTTTCTTGACTGTTTCCTTTGCTGTGCAGAAGCTTTTGATCTTGATGAAGTCCCAAAAGTTTATTTTTGCTTTTGTTTCCTTTGCCTTTGGAGACATATCTTGAAAGAAGTTGCTGTGGCTGATATCAAAGAGGTTACTGCCTATGTTCTTCTCTAGGATTCTGATGGATTCCTGTCTCACGTTGAGGTCTTTTATCCATTTTGAGTTTATCTTTGTGTACGGTGTAAGAGAATGGTTGAGTTTCATTCTTCTACATATAGCTGTCCAGTTTTCCCAGCACCATTTATTGAAGAGACTTAGAGAGGAGAAGGGAGTTGGGGGAAATTGGAAGGGGAGGTGAACCATGAGATACTATGGACTCTGAAAAACAATCTGAAGGGTTTGAAGTGGCAGGGGGTGGGAGGTTGGGGGAACCAGGTGGTGGGTATTAGAGAGGGCATGGATTGCACGGAGCACTGGATGTGGTGCAAAAACAAGGAATACAGTTATGCTGAAAAAAAAAATCTGCAAAGAAAAAAATATTATAAAATGAATAATCCATTTGGGGGTCAATTCCATGTGCTTGATAATGGCATGCCATTTATCAGTGGGTAATTCCTTACCTTCTGTGTTGTTTTCTTCTGAATAAATTGCAAGTCCTAAAAAAAAAAAAAAATCAGAAAAAATAAACTATTCTGCTTGAAAACTCTATTCAAAAATAAAATTCTTTCTGAATAAAGAGATATATATATAATACATTTATAATATATATAATATAAATATATAATTTAAAAATATATTTTTATATTTTTGGGATAGAATTTTTAAATATAATCCTCAAATGACAGTTACTTTGGTTTTCACAGAATAAAACTCTAAAACTTAAAAAAAAAAAAAAGGCACTAAACATATCACAGAGGTTCTACCCTCATGACTTTAAACCTTAGCACCTCCCAAAGGCCCCACCCCCAAATAATCATCACACTGGGGATTAGGGCTTCAACACAGGCCAAATAAATGTTGCTTTGATTTGGCAAAAGTCTTTTAACAGCTTGATGATTTCATGATCCATCTCTTTTTCTGTCAAGCTTGTTTTATTATAAATTTGGTAGCTGTGCATGCCAATCTTTCCTGGAAGGGGGTGCGTAAGGGTTTGTTGCTCCTATCCTTTAGATTCTTACAAGATACTTTTCTCTTTCAGAAAAAGAAAATTGATAAAAATCTAACCAGAAAGCTGAGTAAAAAAGAGCAGTAACTGCCTTTCATATGGCACATAATATCCTATCACTCTTTTTGCTCAAATTTTATTTATATTTTTTACTCATATCTCCTTTGTTAACTCTCTTTCATGCCCCAGTGGGGATAATACATAAAATTTAAAATATAAAGACACATTCAGTTTTCAGTTCTGTTAAAGTGACAGTACAGAAATCTTTGTATGATATGGGTTTGTTGCTATTTACAGCCTGCCAAATTTTGAAAAATTAAATTTATAGCCTAAAGGTTTTTCTTAAAAAAAAAACCTCTAATTTCAATAGTTTTTATAGTGCCTGCCTATGTATTATCATTTACAAAGATCATTTGAAGAGTTTTCCTTTTCCAAGCTGTTCAAGATTTAAGCATGACAGTGCAGCAACAGATCTGTGGTAACTCATTAGATTTCCCTTTCTAATTAGATTCACTATGGCCGTTTATAGACTTTTAGGCACTTTTCAATACTAAATGACTTTCCATACATAGGCCAATAAAGCCTCATGTCTTGAGGACTTTTCCAAAAATGGCGAGTACATAAAATAATCATTTGGAAAGCATAGAAAATAAGGCCAACGGGTCTCACTGGTTTGCATATGGTAAATTTTTCTAATTACTATTCTTTTATCTACTTTTTGTCAACTGACAATTTTTCAAGATCTTTATTTCTCACTTGTCTACAATTTAATGAGAAAATTGACAAATAACATAACAGTACTGTTGCAGCTTAACATCATCATTAATGTTCTTACTTTCTAGAGTATTTCTCTGTTAGAATATCTCCCCTGAGAATGATATCTTTGTAAATGCTTTTTTATTATAATCCTACAAATTATTTTTGAACAATCAACTCATTCTATATTTGGCTTTATACTTCAATTTGCTTTCCCAAACTCTAAGTAACTCTTTATATTGTTTCTTTCATCTCTTGCTTCATTTTCAGAATATCTATATTCGCTTTTCCTTTTATAGCAGAGTCTGATAAGTCATTTCCTTTAAAAGTAGAATTGTAATTTAACTACTCTTAATATAGTATCTTTTTATAATATCTAATTTTCTAGATTTCAATACTTTGTTACATGTTATAGATGCCTTAATTCCCTTAACTTTCTCTAACTGAAGTGAAATTTCATTTCCTCTGGTACTTAAAAATAATATTTTACTGTGTTAAAATAAAGTAATATCTGGTATAAAGCCTGTTTTAAAATTTGCAGTCACATAATCAGAAATATAATAACATATTTGGTATAGTAGACTTACCTGCAATTTTATCCAAAATACCTGATTGAAAAGAGTATTACAAACAGTTGAAAAGCAGTCAGTATACAGAGTATCTTCTGAAGCTGTTCATGTTTTTCATGCCATTGTCACAACTAAATAAGATATATAAGAACTGCATGTATATATTCATTATGTTATTTATTTATTAAGCAACAATTTATCCATTATGTGTCAGGCTTTGGCCTATATTTGGGAGACGAAGGAGACATGGGACCAAGTTCCTCATAATAAAGGGGGAAAAAAGTCAATTAACCACCAGATACATGCATTAAGGGGATCAAAGGTGAGATAATAAGATTCAGGGGAAAAAGGAAGAAATTACAGAGAGTGACTAGGGGACTTCTGAGAGGAGGTGTTTACAAAACTTTTTTGGAAGAAGACACATTTGAGCTGAGATTTGAATAATAAGTAAGAGACGGTCTTACAGGAATGCTTCCCAAACTGAGGAACAGATAGATTTAAGGTCCAAATCTAGCAAAAATTTGTCATGCTTGACTCTCAGAAAAAAATCTGTGCAGTTCGAGCTTAGAGATTGAAGGCAAATAAGATACAACACAGTTGTTCTGGTTCTATCTGAAATAATACATTGTCTCCTCTAAATAGCAGGTCTTCATATATTTGGTTATAAGGGACAGACTCCCAGTTCATTCTTCTCTTCGGGTATCAGATTAATGGACTAGTAATGGTGGAGAGACATTTGTTGAGCTGAATAATCTTGAAAGAAATTTAAAGAATGCTGCCTCCCTCACAGAGAGTTCCTGTGCTTTGCACCTGCAGAGTGATATTGTGAGTGGCTGAAATGGCCAGTTAAGTGGAAAAACTCTCAAGTTTGGAAAAGAAGTTTTTCATGGGACATACCTTAGGTCAAATGAAACTAAGGTCATGGAAGAATTTTGTACAATATCAACGAATTCTGCAGGGGCAAGATCAATACCCAAGACCAGGTAAAAGACAATCTGTAACTGAGAAGCGGTCAACAGAATGGACTGAGGAAAACCACCTCCAATATTACAAACTGCTGCTTTTTAATAAGTGAGCTCGTATCTTGCAACTTAGATTCTCTTGGGAGAAAAAATAGGGAAGGAAAAGATCCTTAAAGTTGAAAGCGACTGAGTGGGATTAACTCACAAATCCAAGCAAATTTAGAAGACTGAAATCATACCAAGTAACTTTTCTGACCACAATGGTAAGAATATGGCAATCAGCAAAAGAGGAAACCTAGAAAATTTACACACATATGGAAACTAAACAATTTACCTCTGAACAACCAGGGGGTTGAAGAACAAATCAAAAGGGAAATATATATATATATATATATATATATATATATACCCAAACAAATCAAAGTGGAAATACAGACTACCAAAATCTATGGGATGCTGCAAAAGCTGTTGTGAGAGGGAAGTTTATAGTAATAAATGCATATATTCAGAAAATAGATATCAAATAAACTACCTAAATTAATAGCTTGAGGAACTAGAAAAAGAATAACAAACTAACCCCAAGGTTAGCAGAAAGAAAGAAACAACAAAGATCAGAGTGGAAATAAATGAAATAGAGACAAGAAAAAACAATAAAAAAGAATAGCCAAACTAAGAGCCTGTTAAATTGATAAACCTTTAACTAGACTAACTTAGAGAAAAAAGAAGACTCAAATAAAATAAAGAGGATACATTGTAACTGACATCACAGAAATACATAGAATCCTAAGAGACTACTACAAATATGCCAATAAATTGGATACCTAGAAGCAATAGAAAAATTCCTAAAAACATACAACCTACCAAGACTCAACACGAAGAAATAGAAAATCTGAACAGATGACTAATGAGTAAGAAGACTCATCAGTAATCAAAACTTTATAACACAGAAAACCCCAGATGGCTTCACTGGTGAATTTTTTTTTTTAAAGATTTTATTTATTTGACAGAGATCACAAGTAGGCAGAGAGGCAGAGAGAGAGGGGGAAGCAGGCTCCCTGCGGAGCAGAGAGCACCATGCGGGGCTCGATCCCAGGACCCTGGGAATCATGACCTGAGCCAAAGGCAGAGGCTTTAATCCACTGAGCCACCCAGGCACCCCTTCACTGGTGAATTCTAACAGACATTTTAAAAAGGAGAATGAATGCCAATCCTTATTCAAGTCTTCCCAAAAAATTGAACAGTGGGAATATTCCCAAACTCATTCTACAAAGCCACCATTACCCAGATACCAAGCCAGATAAGAACACTGCAAGAACAGAAAATTATAAATTGGTATCCTTGATCAGTATAGATATAATTTTATTATTGAAGTATGGTTGACATACAATGTAATATTAGCTTCAGGTGCACAACGATTCCATAATTCCCTACATTACACAGTACTCACCACAATAAGTATAGTTACGATCCATCACCATACAAAGTTATTATAATATTCTTGACTACATTCCCAATGCTGTAATTTTCATCCCTCTGACTTATTTTATAGCTGGAACTTTGTACATCTTAATCCCTTTCACCTATTTAGATGATCCCTCTACCCCGTCCCATCTGGCAAACACCACTATTCTGTATTTATGAGTCTGGGGTTTTTTTGTTGTTGTTCCTTTGTTTTGTTTTTAAATTCTATGTATATTGAAATCATATATGTCTCTTTCTCTGACTTATTTCATTTAACATAATACCCTTTACAAATCCATGTTGTTGCAAATAGCGGTATTTCATTTTTTATGGGTAATACTCCATTGTGTGTGTGTGTGTGTGTGGTATGTATGTGTAAATATACACACATCCCTACATACCACATTTGCATTATCTATCCATCTATCAATGGCCATTTAGGCTGCTTCCATATCTTTTCAAATTAGTGCTTTTTGTTTTCCTTGGGTAAATACCCAGTAGTGGAATTACTGGATCATATGGTATTTCTATTTTTACCTTATTTTGAGCAAACTCCATACTCTTTTCCAGAGTAGCTGCAGCCATTCATATTTCTACAAACAGTACACAAGGGTTTTGTTTTAACCACATCATCACCAATACATATTTCTTGTTTTGGGGTTTTGTTTTTGTTTTACTTTTTGTTACTAGCCATTCTGGTTGCTGTGAGGTGATATCTTATTATGGTTCTGACTTGCATTTCCCTGGTAATTGGTGATATTGGGTATCTTTTCATGTGGCTGCTGGCCACCTATATATCTTCTTTGGAAAAATGGCTATTTAGGTCCTGTGCCCATTTTTAATTGGATTATCATTTTGGGTTGTTTTTTTTGTTTTGTTTTGTTTTTTGGTTTTTGCTTTTTGGTTTATTGGTATTGCGTTGTATGAATTCTTTATATGTTTTGGATATTAACTCCCTGACAGATATATCATTTGCAAACATTTTCTCCTATTCAGTAGATTACCTCTTCATTTTGTTGAAGACTTCCATCAGCACGCAAAAACTTTTACATTTGGTATAGTCCTAATAGGTTATTTGTGCATTTGTTTCCCTGCCTAAGGAGACATATTCAGAAGAATGTTGCTAAGGCAATGTCCAAAAGATTATAGCCTATGTTTTCTTTTAGGATTTTTATGGTTTCAGTTCCTACATTTAGGTCTTAATCTGTTTTTAGTTTATTTTTGTGTATGGTATAAGAAAGTGGTCCAGTGTCATTCTTTTGTATGTAACTTTTCCAGTTTCCCCACCACCATTTATCAAAGAGGCTGTTTTTCCTTATTGTACATTATTGCCCTCTTTCTTATAGATTAACTGACCAAATAAGTGTGGCCTATTTCTGGACTTTCTATCCTGTTCCATGTGATCTGTGTGTCTATTTTTATGCCAGTACCACACTGCTCTGATGACTCCAGCTTTGTAGTATATCTTGAAAACTGGAATTGTGATACCTTCAGCTTCTTCCTTTCTCAAGACTGCCTTATGGGGTGCCTGGGTGACTTAGTTAAGTGTACAACTCAATCTTGGGGTCAGGTTCAAGCCCCATCAGTGAGCTCCACACTGGTTAAGGAGCTTACATTTAAAAAAACAAAACAAAACAAAACAAAAAACTAATTGGCTACTTGAAGTTTTTTGTGGTTCCATATAAATTTTAGGATTATTTATTCCAGTTCAGTGAAAAATGCTATTGGTATTTTGGTAGAGATCACATCGCATTTGTAGATTGCTTTGGGTACTAGGGAATTTTCAAAATATTAATTCTAATCCATGCATGCAGACTATCTTTCCATTTGTTTATATCATCTTCAACTTCTTTCATCAATGGCTCGCAGTTTTCAGAATACAAGTCTTTCATCTCCTTGGTTAAATTTATGCCTAGATATTTTATTCTTTCTGGTACAAGAGTAAATGGAATTGTTTTCATTTGTTTTTATGGTACTTCATTATTATTATATAGAAATACAACAGATTTCTGTGCATTAATTTCATATCCTGCAACTTAAATGAATACATTTATTACTTATAATAGTTTGTGTGTGTTTATATATAATATCCAGTGCCTCATAAATACCTGCCCTCCTTAAGACCCACCACCAGGCTCACCCATCCCTGCACCCCCCTCCTCTCTAAAACCCTCAGTTTGTTTCTCAAGAGTCCACAGTCTCTCATAGTTCATCTCCCCCTCAGATTTCCCCCCACTTCACTTTTCCTTTCCTTCTCCTAATGTCCCTCATGCCACTCCTTATGCTATTCCACAAGTAAGTGAAACCATATGATAATTAACTCTCTCTGCTTGACTTACTTCACTCAGCATTATCTCCTCCAGTCCCATTCATGTTGATGCAAAAGTTGGGTATTCATCATTCTTTCTGATGGCTGAGTAATACTCCATTGTATATATGGACCACATCCTCATTATCCACTTGTCTGTTGAAGGGCATCTTGGCTCTTTCCATAGTTTGGTTATTATGGACATTTCTGCTATGAACATTGGGGTGTATATGGCCCTTCTTTTCACTACATCTGTACCTTTGGAGTAAATACCCAGTAGTGCAATTGCTGGGTCATAGGGTATCTCTATTTTTAATTTTTTGAGGAACCACCACAATGTTTTCCAAAGTGGCTGTATCAAATTGCTTTCCCACCATCAGTGTAAGAGGGTTCCCTTTCTCCCCAGACACTCCAACATTTGTTGTTACTTGCCTTGTCAATTTTTGGTACCTCAATGTGGTTTTTATTTGAATTTCCCTGATGGCTAATGATGATGAACATTTTTCAGGTGTCTGTTAGCCCTTTGTATATCTTCTTTGGAGAAGTGTCTGTTCATGTCTTCTGCCCATTTTTTGACTTGATTGTCTGGTTTTTGGGTATTGAGTTTGAGAAATTCTTTTTAGATCTTGGATATTAGTCCTTTATCTGTAGTATCATTTGCAAATATGTTCTCCCATTTTGTGGGTTGTCTCTTAGTATTTTTTGACTGTTTCATTTTCTGTGAAGTTTTTTTTATCTTGATGAAGTCCCAGAAGTTCATTTTCGCTTTTCTTTCTCTTGCTTTTGGAGACATGTCTTGAAAGAAGTTGCTGTAGCTGATGTCGAAGAGATAACTGCCTATGTTCTCTAGGATTTTGTTGGATTCCTATCTCACTTTGAGGTATTTTATCCATTTTGAGTTTATCTTTGTGTATGGTGTGAGAGAATGGTCGAGTTTCATTCTTTTACATGTAGATGTCCAATTTTCCCAGCACCATTTATTAAAGAGACTGTATATTCTTTCCTGCTTCGTTGAAGATTATTTGACCATAGAGTTGAGGGTCCATATCTGGGCTCTCTATTCTTTTCCACTGATCTATGTGTCTGTTTTTGTGCCAGTACCATGTTGTCTTGGTGTTCACAGCTTTGTAATATAGCTTGAAATCAGGCAATGTGATGCCCTTAGCTTTGTTTTTCTTTTTCAACCTCTTTGGTTAGGTTTATTCCAAGGTATCTTATGGTTTTTGGTGCTACTGTAAATGGAATTGATTCTCTAATTTCTCTTTCTATAGTCACATTGTCAGTGTATATGAAAGGAATTTATTTCTGTGCATTGATTTTGTATCCTGCCACATTACTGAATAATGTATGAGTTCTAGTAATTTGGGGGTGGAGTCTTTTGGATTTTCCACATAAAGTATCATGGCATCTGCAGAGAGAGTTGACTTCTTCTTTGCCAATATGAATATCTTCTATTTCTTTTTGTTGTCTGATTGCTGTTACTAGGACTTCTAGTACTATGTTGAACAATAGAGGTGAGAGTGGGCATCCTTGTCATGTTCCTGATCTTAAGGGAAAGGCTCTCAGCTTTTCCCCCATTGACAATAATATTCACTATGGGTTTCTCATAGATGGATTTATGAAATAGAGGAATGTTCCCTCTATTTCTATACGCTGAAGAGTTGTAATCAGAAAAGGATGCTGTATTTTGTCAAATGCTCTTCCTACATCAATTAAGAAGTCAATGTGGTTCTTCTCTTTCCTCTTATTAATGTGTTCTATCACATTGATTGATTTGCGAATGTTGGACCACACCTGCATCCCAGGAATAAATCCCACCTGACTGCTGTGGAAAATCCTTTTAAGGGACAGTCAGATCTTATTAGCTAGGATCTTGTTGAGAATTTTGGCATCCTTAGTCCTCAGGGATATTGGTCTGAAATTCTACTTTTTGATGGATCTTTGTCTGGTTTGGGATCAAGGTAATGCTGGCCTCATAGAAAGAGGCTGAATGTTTTCCTTCTGTTTCTATTTTTTTAAACAGCTTCAGAAGAATAGGTATTATTTCTTCTTTGAATGTTTGGTAGAATTCCCCAGGGAATCCATCAGGTCCTGGACTCTTGTTTTGGGGGAGGGTTTTGATCACTTTTTAAATCTCGTTATTGGTTATTGATCTAGTCAGTTTGTCAATTTCTTCCTGTTTCAGTATTGGTAATTTATAGGTTTCCTGGAATGCATCCATTTCTTCTAGGGTGCTTAACTTATATAGCTGTTTATAATAATTTCTGATGATTGTTTCTATTTCCTTTGTGTTAGTCACGTTCTCTCCCCCTTTCATTCATAATTTTATTAATTTAGTTCCTTTCTCTTTTCTTTTGAAAAAGCCTGGCCAGTGGTTTATTGATCTTATTAATTCTTTCAAAGAACCAATCCTAGTTTCATTGATGTGTTCTACTAATTTTTCTGTTTCTCAGTCATTGATCTCTGCTGTAATCCTAATTATTTCTCTTCTTGTGCATGAGTAAGTCTTAATTTGTTGTTGATTCTCCAGTTCTTAAGGTGTAAAGATAGTTTGTGTACTCGGGAGTTTTCAAATATTTTGAGTGAGGCTTGGATGGCTATGTGTTTTCCCCTTAGGACCACCTTTACCATATCCCATAAGTTTGGGACTGATGTGTTTTTGTTTTCATTGGTTTCCATGAATTTAAGTTCTTCGATTTCCTGGTTGACCCAAACATTCTTGAGCATGATGGTCTTTAGCCTCCAAGTGTTTGAATTTCTTCCAAAATTTTCTTGTGACTGAGTTCCAGTTTCAAAGCATTGTGGTATGAGAATATGCAGGGAATATTCTCAGTCTTTTGGTATCAGTTGAGACCTGATTTGTGACACTGTATGTAGTCTATTCTGGAGAAAGTTCCATGTGTGCTCGAGAAGAACAAGTATTCTGTTGTTTTAGAGAGGAATGTTCTGAATATGATGTCTGTCTGGTCCAGTGTGTCATTCAAAGATTTTGTCTCTTTGTTGATTTTCTGCTTAGATGATCTATTAATAAGAGTGGAGTATTGAGGTCTCCTACTGTTAACATATTATTAATATGTTTCTTTATTTTGGTTAACAGTTGGCTTATGTAGTTGGCTGCTCCCATGGTGGTGGCATATATATTTACAATTGTTAGGTCTTCTTGGTGGATAGACCTTTTAAGAATGATATAGTGTCCTTCTGTATCTCTAACTACAGTCTTTAGCTTAAAATCTAATTTGTTTGATATGAAAATGACTACCCCAGCTTTCTTTTGAGGTCTGTTGGCATGAAAGATTGTTCTCTATCCCTTCACTTTCAGTCTGAATGTATCTTTAGGTTCAAAATTAGTCTCTTGTAGATAGCACATGGATGGGTCCTGTCTTTTTATCCAATCTGCAACCCTGTGCCATTTTATGGGAGCATTTAGGCCATTCACATTGAGAATGATTATTGAAAGATATGATTTTATTGTCATCATGTTGCCTGTGAAGTCCTTGTTTCTATAGATTTTCTTTGTAAATTTCTGTTCTATATTACTCTTGGGGTCTTGCTCCTTTCATAGAACTCCCCTTAATATTTCTTGTAGGGGCAACTCTGTGGTCACATAATCTTACAGTTTTTGCCGGTCTTGGAAGCTCTTTATCTCTCCATCCTTCTAAATGAAAGCCTTGCCATATAAAGTATTTCTGGCTGCATGTTCTTATCATTTAGTACCCTGAATATGTCTTGCCAGCCCTTTCTGGATTGCCAGGTCTCTATGGACAGGTCTGACATTATTCTGAAGTTCCTTCCTCTGCACATGAGGTATCTCTTGTCCCTAACTACCCTTAGAATGTTTTCCCTGGGTCTAAGATTTACAAGTTGTACTATTAAATGCTGGGGCATTGGTTTATTCTTGATCTTGGGAGGGGTCCTCTCTGCCTCTAGGACATGAATGTTTGTTTTGTTCCCCAAATTAGGGAAGTTCTTGTCTATGATTTTCTCAAATATATCTCCTAGCCCTCTATCTCCACCGTTCCAGGGATCCCAATAATTCTGACATTGGAACATTTCACGGCATCATTTATTTTTTTTAAATTTTACTTATTTATTTGAAAGAGAGAGAGAGAATGAGAGAGAGAGCATGAGAGGAGAGAGGACAGTGGGAGAAACAGACTCTCTGGCAATCAGAGAGCCTCATGTGGGACTCGATCCCAGACTCCAGGATCATGACCTGAGAAGGCAGTTGCTTAACCAACTGAGCCACCCAGGAACCCCTTCATGGAATCGTTTATTTCTCTAATTCTGCTTTCATGGATTTTAAGCTATTTGTTCCAGGCCTCTTCCTGTTCCTTCTTTTCTATCAGTTTGTCTTTTAGATCACTGATTCATTCTTCTGTCTCATTTACCTTAGCTATTAAAGTATCTAGTTTAGATTGGGTCTCATAGATAACATTTTATGTCTTGCAAGATCAGCACTCATTTCTGCCCTTAGAGAATCTATGTTGCCATTATTGGTTTTCTTCATCCTAGCTATTGTCTTCATAACTGTTCGACTGAAGTCTATTTCTCACATCTTGCTTATATCCATATCCATTAGTTCTGTGGCAGAGGTCACAGTCTCTGAATTTTTCTTGTGTTGCGTGTTCCTCCTCTTAGTCATTCTGTTGAGGTGTTGTTGAAAGAATGTACAGAGTCAAAATTATTAACCACAACCCAAGCAAGAAGCACCTGTTTTATGTGGACCATAGGGTTGCTGGCCTCTTGTTCTTCCAGTCTGTCTTCTGGGAGAGGGGCTTGCTGTGCTGTTACTCAGGCAACCCTGTTTGGGCAGTTACCCTGGATCCTTTGGGCAGTGGTGGGCTCAGTGAAAAGAAAACTGGTTTGGGGGGGGGTGCTTTTGTTCTCTGCCAGCTTTCCATGGAAGGTTTGAGCATCGCTTCCAGGAGTCAGAGCAGAAGTGACTGTATCCAAACTTCTGTCTCAGAACAGAGAGATCACATTTCATTCTCTAGTGAGTTCTCCAGGGAACACTGTTTCCATTTTTGTCTGTGCTGCTAAGAACTGCAGCATTCTGGGTTTTGCTCCCCAGAGCAGCACTCCCAGCTCTTGCTTCCAGGTCCAGGCACCTCTCTGCCCTTTGTGCTTTTAAACTTCCAGCAGCCTTCAGTTTGCAAGCATATCCCTGAAGCCCCAGGGATGAGGGGCTGGGGGGCTGCCCTAAAGTCTTTTCCCCACTGCTACCAATCTGTGTGTCTGTGTCCAGTCCTCAACGCAGGAGGCTTTTGCACTCCTGCAGCTCAGGATCCCAGAGGTTCCCTCCCCCTTCTGTTTATCCTCCAATATCTGCCCACAGAATCATGGCTCCCTGCTTCATACCTTGAAATCAACCATTGGAAAGATTCTGTTTGTAGAGATCCAGATACATCTTCTTACATCTTAGGCTGATTTCATGGGTGTTCAGAGTGGTCTGGTAGATATCCAGCTCAGTTCAGGGTACTGGCTGAAATATGGTCCCCTACTCCTCCACTATCTTTCCCCCTCCAAGGTTTATTAATTTTATCTTTTCAAATATCAACTCTTGGTTTCACTAATCCTTTCTATTGTTTTTTTTTAAGTATCTATTTCATTTATATCTGATTTGATCTTTATTTCATTTTTTTCTACTAACTTTGAGCTTTATTCTTCTCTTTCTAGCTCCTTTAAGTGTAAGGTAGGATTGTTTGAGATTTTTATTCCTTCTTGAGTTAGGTCTATATAACAATAAACTTTTATGTTAAAACATTTTCCTGTTTCCCAAAGCTTTTACACCATTGTTTCCATTTTCATTTGTCTTCATGGTTTGTTTTTTTTTTTCTCTTTGTTTTCTTCATTGACTCTTTGACTGTTCAATAGCATGTTATTTAGCCTCCACCTCTTTGTGTTTTTTCCAGTCTTTTTCCCAAGTGATTGATTTCTAGTTTCATACCATTGGTTGGCAATGTTCTTTGACATGCCTTCAATCTTTGTAATTTTATTGAGACATGTTTTCTAGCCTAAAATGTGATCTATCCTGGAGAATATCCCATGTACACTTGAAAAGAATGTGTATTCTGCTGTTTTGAGATGGAACTATATATATATATATATATATATACATATACATATATGTAACATCATAAATATATAGTAGTCTATATTAAGTTGATGGTTATTTAAGACCAAACACACTCTAAAATCACAATATTTTACTACCTCTCCACATTTTATATATAGGATTTTATATTTTATATATTTATATTTTATGTCTTTTTATTTTGTGAGTCCCTTAACTAACTTTTTAGATATAATTGATATTATTACTTTTGGCTTCCAACCTTCATACCATCTTTATAAGTAATTAATCTACTACTTTTCCTATATGTTTCCTTTTACCTGTGGATTTTTTTTTTCCTTTGATAATTTTCTTCCAATTTTCTTCTTTTTTCTTTACCACTTAAAGAAGTCACTTTAACATTCTTTGTAAGGCTAGTTTAGTTGTGATGGACTCCTTTAATCTTTGTTTATCTGGGAAATTCTTTATCACTTTTTCAATGATGATCGAAAACCTTGCCCACTAGAGTATTCTTGGCTGTAGGTGTTTTCCTTTCAGCACTTAGGAGTCTGGAAGGGAGTGACATGATATACTCAGGGTTTCTGCTAAAAAATCAGCTGATAGCCTTACACAGTTCCCCCTGGTGCATAACTAGTTGCTGTTCTCTTCCTGCTTTTAAGATTCTTTCTGTATTTTTAGTCATTAATGTTTTAATTATTATGTGTCATGGTGTGGACTGCCATAGGTTCATCTTGTTTGGAGCTACTATGCTTCCTGTACCTGAATATCTATTTTATTCCCCAGGTTAGGAAAGTCTTTAGCTATTAGTTCTTCAACTTAGTTTTCTGTCCCTTTCTCTCTACCTTCTATTTCTGGGGTCCCTATAACACAAATGTCAGTAAACCTGATGTAGTCCAAGATGTCCTTTAACCTATCCTCTTTTTTTATTTTCTTTTATCTTTTTGCTGTTTAGCTGGGATACTTTCCATTACCCTCTCCTCCAGATGGCTTATCCATTCTTCTACATCATCTAATCTTGGCATGGATTTCCTCAGCATGTTTTAATTTCAGTTATTGTATTCTCCAACTCTGGTTGGTTATATTTTATATCTCCTCTCTCTTCTTGAGGTTCTCAAGAAAAAGTCTCATACCTTATCATGGGTACTCAACATTTATTTCACTTATGTTTTAGTTGTTCTTAACTACAACATTTGTCTGTGCCTGCTTATGGTCCCTTAGGTGGTCTCCTTTTTACTCCAGTTTGCACCATTGAGGATGGGGTTCTCATTGTTATCATGTCTCTGTCTCTCCTGCCATTCTCTATATGGTCCCTCTAACTTTGATTGTGTAGAAGTTGTTCAATCAGCCCTCAGTTCTTCAGAAGTAATTGCTTTATATGTAGATGTAGATATGATGTGTTCAGGGAGGAAGTGAGTTCATGGTCTTACTCTGGTGCCATCTTAGATCTCCTCAGTTCCAAAAGTTCTTTACAAAATTTTAGCACAACTCAACAACTCTTTAAAAGGATATAAAACATGATCTAGTGGGAATTATCCCTGGGAGGCAAAGATAGTTCAGTCAATGAAAATTAATAAATGTAATAACCACATTAATAAACTATAAAAACTACATGACCAACTCAACAGATGGAGAAAAAGCATTTGACATAATACATCTTAAAATAATAAAATAATAGACATTAAATTACAAAATCTCTCCAGAAATTGAGTATAGAAGGAACCTACCTTAATGTAGGTTCCTTCTATACTCAATTTGGAGACATATCTTGAAAGAAGTTGCTGTGGCTGATATCAAAGAGGTTACTGCCTATGTTCTCCTCTAGGATTCTGATGGATTTCTGTCTCATGTTGAGGTCTTTTATCCATTTTGAAAAAAAAAAAAAAAAGGTAGATTCTTTGTCCCCAAAACAAATGCCTCTCTACCCTGTTCAAGAGTAAATTATACCACCAGAGGTGTTATTTCCTTGAGCCACAAAGCATTTTTGGTCTTCTAGAGAACGTTCCCTACCAGAATGCAGACACTGACACCTAAGTGAGGATCAAGTAACTAAATCTTATCAGATCAAAGATAAAGGCCCTGTGACAGACGAAGGCTGGAAAGACAGGAAGAGGAGAGCCCCAAACACAGAGAAGACAGAGACAGGACTGTAAAGGCAAATTTGGTCTAATCGAAAATTGTAGCCTGAGGCTACTCCAGAAGGGAGGATAGGGCCCTCTTCCCTCCCAGCTGAGTTCAGTAATTCCTTCAAAGAATGCAGAGCACTAGCTACCAGATGTGAAGCACCAGACAAGACACTGGGAACACTGCAGTAAGACAAACACACTGCTGGCTCCTACTTTCTTGCAAAACACTGAACATGGGGTGAACGTAGAGTAAATACTACATGGGGTCTCCACATATGCAACGGTGAGTTGCTGATGTACACAAGGCACTCTTCTGGGCATTTGGAATGGGGTGGTGACCAAATGGAGCTTACATTCTAATAAGATGAAACTAGGGAATGAAAGAAGCATGAGTTGCTCTAAGAACTCTGACAGGGAGACGAGCCTCGCTAAAAAGTCCAACCTGAGAAAGGGATGCTTCTATCACGATGTGAAGCTTGAGTAGGGACTGGTAAAAGGTATGAGTTGGGGAAGGAGGAAATACCTGGAGAGTGTTCCATTTCACATTACCAAATGTTGCCAAGCTACCACAGTTTGTTGTATAGTAAAATAAAAGGTAATTTATATCTTTCTCTCTCTTAAAAAAAAAAAAAGTGGACAGAGGAACTGAATATGCATTTCTCCAAAAGACATACAGATGAACAACAGGCACATGAAAAATGCTCAACATCACTAATCATCAGGGAAATGCAAATCAATAGCACTATGAAATATCACCTCACATCTAATAAATAACTATCATCAGGAAAACAAGCAAGAATAAGTATTCTTGGTTTATGGAGAAAAAGGAAACTTTGAGCATTGTTGTTGAAAATGTAAATTAGTTCAGTCCCTATGGAAACGTTATTGAGGTTCCTCAAAAAATTAAAAATATAGAACAACTGTGATCTATACCATAATATGCTCCAGCAATCTTGCTTCTGGTTATATATCTAAAGAAAATGAAACCACGATATTGAAAATATGTGTGTTCCCATGTTTATGGCAGCATTATTTATAATAGCCAAGATATGGAAACAAACTAAGTGTCCACTGACAGATGAATGCATTAAATAGATGTGAGATAAATAAAATATTATTCATCCACGAGAAAGAAAGAAATCCTGCCATTTGCAACAACATAGATGGACCCTGAGGGTATTACACTAAGTGAAATAAGTCAGCTAAGTTAAATGTTCTCTAGCCAACAGCCAGCAAAACAAAACAAAACAAAAACAAAAAACAAAACCCACAGTCCTCAAGTCATAAAACCACAAGGAAATAATTATGCCAACAACTCATGCTTAGCTTAATGAGCTTGGAAGCAGAATCTTCCCAGTTGAGCCTCCAGATGAGAATAGTTCCACTAATGTCTGATTGCAGGCTCATGAGACTCTAAACAGAAAGAAATCCAGCTAAGCTGTGAGTGGACTACTAACCCACAGAAACTATGACATAATAAATGTGTCTTCTTTTAAGCCACTGAATCTGGATACCCTTTTATGCAGCAAAAGATACTGACAGAGGGCTTACATTTGGCATTTCCATTTCTGTCCAAGTATGTCTTATTGGGACATGAATTGTTTGTATTC
This sequence comes from Lontra canadensis, assembly GCF_010015895.1. Lineage (NCBI taxonomy): Eukaryota > Metazoa > Chordata > Mammalia > Carnivora > Mustelidae > Lontra > Lontra canadensis. The sequence goes on along the minus strand of NW_022630995.1, from coordinate 19,022,917 downwards.
CTTAAATGCAAATCATCTGATATTTCCCATGAACTCTAATTAATCAGAACTGCTTAAAAATAATGCAGTATAGAACCTTGCCCAATATCATCATACCCAGCACCATCCTCCAACAACTATGCAAATGAAGTCAGCATTGCTATGCTTAAATTATGTACTCTGAAATCTACCTGCCTGTGTTTAGATTCAGTTTCCAGTAATTTCTTGCAGTGTATTCCATAGATTTCTTAACTTCTCTGTGCCTTCATGCCTTTGTAAATTGAGGAGAATAATAGTAATTTATATTCAGTTTTTTAAAGGATTAAATTGGATATATGTCAAACATGTAAGTTCTCAATGAATATTAAATTTATTAATGCTGATATTTTCAGCATTAGTATACCTAATACACATCCATATTCCTTTCATATAAAAGAACTATATAAATTTTCTTTAACAATGGTTTAATTAAATTGTGTAAATCACCTAATGTTAAATTTTCAAAATTGTAGAGCCAATAATGTAGTGTTTGGAGACTAATTTTATACTTTGTTGATTATTCATAACTTTTATTTCATTAATATCACTACTCATTTGTTGCCATTGATAACTACATATAGGTCTTCTATACAGCCTAGAAGTATAATACAACTTAAAAATAATATATCAAATGTTAAATATATTGTATATAAACAATATATTCTTATTCATACTTCATATCATTGTTTAGAATTGTTCTTATCCATTCATCCTTCATATCATTGTTTATACTTTAAAATTAAAATTAATAATTAGGTTAGAAATGTAGATAATTGAATAATTTAAATATATGCATTCATGTTACAGAGTGACCAATAAAAATGTAGATAATGTGTCTCAATTTTCTGTCACCAAGGTGCACAACTAAAAACAAAAAATAACTAAATAAAGGAGAAAGATTTTAATTGAAAGATTCACCTATGAGTAAGTATAAAACATAAATCTTTCTTAGATATGATGCCATACCATGGCTTTATAAATCATCTTTATTTTTCCTATTAAAATTTTGCCAGATTGGATGAAAAAATACAATCCAGTCTACTTTTGTTTATATCAGCATTTCTTAGACATATTTTTAAAATAGAAACAAGTTTATTGTTTAAATTGAGCAATAAATGCAAAAGAAAGAACTTTTATATTATTTCCAAAGAGATTTTATAAATCCTAAAAGACAAGATGAGTCCTTATAATTTGCTACCAAACTTCAAGTTTCAAAGTAAAGAATATGTCCAATTATCTATCTTCTATAATGTTACTATGGCAGTTTTAATTGATTCAGATTGGCCTATTTCCTTCTCTAATACAGTGGGGGTTATTGTTCTATGATCTATAGAACAGTTTTTCCTGAAGAACTGAGAGCTGAGTAAACAGCTTCTGCACAACAAAAACAGACCACAGAGAGAATGGCAAGAGAAATGGAGACACAGTTATAATGGAAATCCCCATCACCAATACTGCACTGCAGTGGGAAGGAATAGTGCTGAGGGACTGAGAGTAGGATCACCTGCCCTGGGTTACAGAAAAAAGCCACAGTATAAAAGGCAACTAGAATAAACAGGAGCCAGGTTTAGAAATCTTCCAAACAGTGGGGGAGCTGCTGGAATTCTCTCTGGGTTGCAGGGGCTGGCGCCTAGCCCACTTGAACCCTTAGAGCACTGGAACACATGAAAAAGCTGAAGTTTAAAATTTCAACTAGACAAATTTCCAGGGAAGATGGAAGAGTAGAAAGACCCTAAACTCACCTTGTTCCACAGTCAGTGTAAGTAACCTAAAAAACAACCCAAAGACTGGCAGAACATACTCTACACAGTAAATGTAGAGAAGAGGCCATATCAAAAAAGGTAGGAAAGGCAGAGACAAGGTTGGGAGCCAAATGGACCCACAGGACTGTCCCTAGCTGGGAGGTACACCACAGATACACTGCTTTCAAGAGCAGGGGATATAGCTCACTTTTCTATTACATAGAAACAGACACAGAGTATTAGAAAAAAATGAGGAGACAGAATAATATGTCCCAAATGAAAAAAACAAGACAAAATCACAGCAAGAGAGCTAAACAAAACAGAGATAAATAATATGCTGGATGGAGAACTCAAAGTAATGATCATAAAGATAGTCAATGGACTTGAGAAAAGAGTAAAGGATGTTATTGAAACCCTTAACAAATATAGAAAACATAAAAAAGAACCAGTAAGTTGAAAAACTGAATAACTGAAATTAAAAGTACACCGAAGAGAACAAATAGTAGACTAGAAAAGCAGAAGAATGGATCAGTGACCTGAAGTACAGAGTAATCAAAAGCAATCAAACTGAACAGGAGAGAAAAAATAACAAAAAAAGTGATAATAGGTGTAGGCAACTCAGTGACAACCTCAAGTGTAATAACATTTGCATTACAGGGATCCCAGAAGAAGAAAGAGAAAGCAGAGCAGAAAATTTATTTGAAGAAATGGTTAGAAATTTCCTGAATCTAGGGATGGAAACAAAAATCCAGATCCAGGAGGCACAGAGACCCCCAAAAATATCAACCAAAGAGGTCCATACCAAGACACAGAGTAATTAAAATGCCAAAAAGTAGTGACTGAAAATTTTAAAAGCAGCAAGAGAAAAAGAGAACAGTTACATACAAGGGAAAAATCTAAAAAAACTATCAGATTTTTCCATAGAAACTTTGGAGGTCAGAAGAAAGTGGCATGATATAGTCAAAGTGCTGAAAGAAAAAACTAACAACAAAACAAACAAAAACCTGCAGCCAAAAATACTGTATTAAGCAAGGCTATTATTCAGAATAAGAGAGATAAAGGTTTCCCAGACAAACAAAAGTTAAAGGGATTCATCACCACTAACCCAACCTCAAAAGAAATGTTCAGGGGGACTGATTCTGAGTGGAAAGGAAAGACCATAAGCAGGAATAAGAAAAGTAGAAAGCACCAAAGAATTAAAAATATATCTCTAAAAATCAGTTTAAGAGATTCACAAAATAAAAGGATATAAAATATGACAACGTATATCTAAAACATAGGAGGGAAAGGAGTAAAGAATCAGTTCAAATTTAAGTGACCTTACTTAATATAGACTGCTATATGCATAAGATGTTACGTACTAACTAATGGTAAATACAAATAAAAAACCAGTAATATATATGCAAAAACTAGAGACCAAGGATTCCGAGTATAGTACTAAAGAATGCTAGCAAACTGTAGAGAACAAGAGAAGAAAGGTAGAGAGAACTACAGAAATAACCATCAAACAAGTAACAAAATGGCACTAAGTAGATAACTATCAATAATTAAACAGACTAAATGCCCTAATCATAAACACAGGGTAATGGCAAGGATTAAAAAGCAAGACCCATCTATGTGCTGACTATTAGAGAATTGTTTCAGACCTAAAGATACTGCAAATTGAAAGTAAAGGGATGAAAAAGTATTTATCATAAAAGTGGAAGGGTATATTATTATATAAGCATTGTTGGTAGACCAATTTTATATACATTTTGAAAAGCTATATTTTATTATGAATGTATAATTTTGAGACTTAGATCTATTTTAGTAGTTAATAAAATTGGCATTTCAAAGTGTTCAAAAATAATGGCTTCTGGGGTTGTTTTAAGAAAATTCACCTCAGATACTTTCCTAAGTAAAGGAAGAAGATATCAAATATGAAAAAAGAGAAAAAGACAATGGAATAGAAAATAAATTTGGGGTACCAATACTTATATCAGACAGACTTCAAAATGAAGACTGTAATGAGACAAAGAAGGACACTATATAATCATAAAGAAAACAATGCAACAAGAAGACATAATAATTACAAATATTAATACATCCAACATAGGAGGACCTAAATATAAAAAGCAGCTAATAGCAAAATTAAAGGAACTAACTGACAGTGATAAAATAATAGTAGGGAATTTTTACAACCCACTTATATCTATGGATATACCATGTAAATAGGAAATTAACAAGGAAACACTGGTTTTTGAATGACACATTTGACCAGATGAATCGAATAGATATATTCAGAACATTCCATACTAAAATACAAGAATATGAATTTCTTTCAGGTATACATGAAGCATTCTGTAGGATAGATCACATGTTAGGCCACAAAACAAGCCTCAACAAATTCAAAAATAATAAAGTCATACTATGCATCTTTTCTGACCACAAATGAATGCTATGAAACTAGAAATCAATAATGAGAAAAAATCCAGAAAGAACACAAATACATGGCAGTTAAATAACGTGCTACTAAGCAATGAATGGGGTCAGCTAGAAATCAAAGAGAAATAAAACTGCACATGGACAAAAATGAAAATGAAAACACAATGGTCCAAACCCTTTAGGATGCAGCAAAAGGTGTTTTATAGGTAAGTTTACAGCAAGACAGGCCTAACTCAATAACCAAGAAAATCTCAAATAAATAACCTAACCTTACAATTAAAGGAGTTAGAAGAAGAACAAACAAATCCTAAAGCCAGCAAACAGAAGGAAATGATAAAGATTAGAGTAGAAATAAAATAAAAACTAAATAAAAATAATAGAGATCGATTGAAATCTGCACATGGTTCTATGAAAAAGATCAACAGAATGGATAAACTTTAGCCAGATTCATCATAGAGGAAAAAAAGAGAGCAAGAATTCAAACCAAACTGGAAATGAAATAAGAGAACAACCAACATCATAGAAATATAAACGATTATAAGAGAATATTATGAAAAATCATATGCCCCAAAATTGGACAGCTTAGAAAAAATGGACAAATTCTTAAAAACATACAACCTCCCAATACTGAGTCAGGAAGTAATAGAAATTATTTTTTAATTTTTTAAATTTTTTTATAAACATATAATGTATTGTTAGCCCTAGGGGAATAGGTCTGTGAATCACCAGTTTTACACACTTCACAGCACTCACCATAGCACATACCTTCCCCAATGTCCATAACCCCATCACCCTCCCCCTACCCCCAGCAACCCTCAGTTTGTTTTGTGAGATTAAGAGTCTCTTATGGTTTGTCTCCCTCCTGATCCCATCTTGTTTCATTTATTCTTTTCCTACCCCCCAAGCCTCCTACATTGCATCTTCACTTCCTCATACCACGGAGATCATATGATAGTTGTCTTTCTCCAAATGACTTATTTCGCTAAGCATAATACCCTCCATCCACGTCATTGCAAATGGCAAGATTTCATTTCTTTTGATGGCTGCATAGTATTCCATTGTATATATATACCATATCTTCTTTATCCATTCATCTGTTGATGGACATCTAGGTTCTTTCCATAGTTTGACTATTGTGGACATTGCTGCTATAAACATTCTGGTGCACGTGCTCATTTGGATCACTACATTTGTATCTTTAGGATAAATACCCCGTGGTGTGATTGCTGGGTCATAGGATAGCTTTATTTTCAACTTTTTGAGGAACCTCCTGCTGTTTTCCAGAGTGGTTACACCAGCTTCCATTCCCACCAACAGTGTAGGAGAGTTCCCCTTTCTCTGTATCCTCACCAGCATCTGTCATTTCCTGACTGGTTAATTTTAGCCATTCTGACTGGTGTGAGGTGATATCTCATTGTGGTTTTGATTTGTATTTCCCTGATGCCAAGTGATGTGAAATACTTTTTCATGTGTCTGTTGGCCATCTGGATGTCTTCTTTGCAGAAATGTCTGTTCATGTCCTCTGCCCGTTTCTTGATTGGATTATTTGTTCTTTGGGTGTTGACTTGATAAGCTCTTTATAGATTTTGGATACTAGCCCTTTATCTGATATGTCATTTGCAAATATCTTCTCCCATTCTATCAGTTGTCTTTTGGTTTTGTTGAATGTTTCCTTTGCCGTGCAAAAGGTTTTTATACTGATGAAGTCCCAATAGTTCATTTTTGCCCTTGCTTCCCTTGCCTTTGGTGATGTTTCTAGGAAGAAGTTGTTGCAGCTGAGGTTGAAGAGGTTACTATGTGTGTTCTCCTCAAGGATTTTGATGGATTCCTTTCTCACATTGAGGTCCTTATCCATTTTGAGTTTATTTTCGTGTGTGGTGTAAGGAAATGGTCCAATTTCATTTTTCTGCATGTGGCTGTCCAATTTTCCCAACACAATCTGTTGAAGAAACTGTCTTTTTTCCATTGGACATTCTTTTCTGCTTTTTCAAAGATTAGTTGACCACAAAGTTGAGGGTCTATTTCTGGGATCTCTATCCTGTTCCTTTTATCTATGAGTCTGTTCTTGTACCAGTACCATACTGTCTTGATGATGGCAGCTTTGTAATAGCGCTTGAAGTTCCAGAATTATGATGCCACCAACTTTGGCTTTCTTTTTCAATATTCCTGTGGCTATTTGGGGTCTTTTGTGGTTCCATGTAAATTTTAGGATTATTTGTTCCATTTCTTTGAAAAAACTGGATGGGATTTTGATAGGGATTGCACTAAATGTGTATATTGCTTGTGGTACCATAGATATTTTCACAATATTTGTTCTTCCAATCCATGAGCATGGAACATTTTTCCATTTCTTTGTGTCTTCCTCAATTTCTTCCATGAGTACTTTACAGTTTTCTGAGTATAGATTCTGTGCGTCTTTGGTTAGGTTTATTCCCAGGTATCTTATGGTTTTGGGTGCAATTATAAATGGTATTTGACTTCTTAATTTCTCTTTCTTCTGTCTTGTTGTTGGTGTAAAGAAATGCAACTGATTTCTGTGCATTGATTTTATATCCTGACACTTTACTGAATTCCTGTACAAGTTCTAGCAGTTTTGGAGTGGAGTCTTTTGGGTTTTCAACATATAGTATCATACTATCGGCAAGCAGTGATAGTTTGACTTCTTCTTTGCCGATTTGGATGACTTTTATTTCTTTTTGTTGTCTGATTGCTGAGGCTAGGACTTCTAGTACTATGTTGAATAGCAGTGGTGATAATGGACATCCCTGCTATGTTCCTGACCTTAGCAGAAAAGTTCTCAGTTTTTCTCCATTGAGGATGATTTTTGCATTGGGTTTTTCATAGATGGCTTTGATAATATTGAGGTATGTGCCCTTTATCCCTACACTTTGAAGAGTTTTGATCAGGAAGGGATGCTGTCCTTTGTCAAATGCTTTTTCAGCATCTATTGAGAGTATCATATGGTTCTTGTTCTTTCCTTCATTAATGTATTGTATCACATTGATTGATATGTGGATGTTGAACCAACCTTGCAGCCCTGGAATAAATCCCACTTGGTTGCGGTGAATAATCATTTTAATGTACTGTTGAATCCTATTGGCTAGTATTTTGGCGAGAATTTTTGCATCTCTGTTCATCAAGGATATTGGTCTGAAGTTCTCTTTTTTGATGGGATCCTTGTCTGGTTTGGGGATCAAGGTGATGCTGGCCTCATAAAATGAGTTTGGAAGTTTTCCTTCCATTTCTATTTTTTGGAACAGTTTCAGGAGAATAGGAATTAGTTCTTTAAATGTTTGGTAGAATTCCCCTGGGAAGCCGTCTGGCCCTGGGCTTTTGTTTGTTTGGAGATTTTTGATGACTGCTTCAATGTCCTTACTGGTTATAGGTCTGTTCAGGTTTTCTATTTCTTCCTGGTTCAGTTGTGGTAGTTTATATGTCTCTAGGAATGCATCCATTTCTTCCAGATTGTCAAATTTGTTGGCGTAGAGTTGCTCATAATAATTGTTTGTATTTCTTTGGTGTTGGTTGTGATTTCTCCTCTTTCATTCATGATTTTATTTATTTAGGTCCTTTCTCTTTTCTTTTTGATAAGTTTGGCCAGAGGTTTATCAATCTTATTAATTCTTTCAAAGAACCAGCTCCTAATTTTGTTGATTTGTTCTATTGTTTTTTGGTTTCTATTTCATTGATTTCTGCTCTGATCTTTTTTAAAAAGATTTAATTTTATTTATTTGATATATATAGAGAGATACAGCAAGAGAGGGAACACAAGCAGTGGGAGTGGGAGAAGGAAAAGCAGGCTCCCCACAGAGCAAGGAGCTCGATGCAGGGCTCAATCCCAGGAGCCTGGGATCATGACCTGGGCTGAAGGCAGACATTTAATGACTGAGCCACCCAGGCACCCCTCTGCTCTGACCTTTATTATTTCTCTTCTCCTGCTGGATTTAGACTTTCTTTGTTTTTCTTTCTCCAGCTCCTTTAGGTATAGTGTTAGGTTGTGTAGTTGAGACCTTTCTTGTTCTTGAGAAACACTTGTATCGCTATATATTTTCCTCTCAGGACTGCCTTTGCTGTGTCCCACAGATTTTGAATTGTTGTGCTTTCATTATCATTTGTTTCCATGAATTTTTTCAATTCTTCTTTAATTCCCTGGTTGACCCATTCATTCTTTAGAAGGTTGCTGTTTAGTCTCCATGTATTTGGGTTCTTTCCAAATTTCCTCTTGTGATTGAGTTCTAGCTTCAGAGCATTGTGGTCTGAAAGTATGCAAGGAATGATCCTAATCTTTTGGTACTGGTTGAGACCTAATTTATGACCCAGGATGTGATCTATTCTGGAGAATGTTCCATGGGCACTAGAGAAGAATGTGTATTCTGTTGCTTTGGGATGGAATGTTCTAAATATATCTGTGATGTCCATCTGGTCCAGTGTGTCATTTAAGGCCTTTATTTCCTTGTTGATTTTTGCTTGGATGATCTATCCATTTCAGTGAGGGGAGTGTTAAAGTCCCCCACTATTATTGTATTATTGTCGATGTGTTTCTTTGATTTTGTTATTAATTGGTTTATATAGTTGGCTGCTCCCATGTTAGGGGCATGATATTTAAAATTGTTAGATCTTCTTGTTGGATAGACCCTTTGAGTATGATATAGTGTCCTTCCTCATCTCTTATTATAGTCTTTGGCTTAAAATCTAATTGATCTGATATAAGGATTGCTACCCCAGCTTTCTTCTGATGTCCATTAGCATGATAAATTGTTTTCCACCACCTCACTTTAAATCTGGAGGTGTCTTCAGGTCTAAAATGAGTTTCTTGTAGGCAGCATATTGATGGGTTTTGTTTTTTATCCATTCTGATACCCTGTGTCTTTTGATTGAGGCATTTAGCCCATTTACATTCAGGGTAACTATTGAGAGATATGAATTTAGTGCCATTGTATTGCCTGTAAGGTGACTGTTACTGTATATTGTCTCTGTTCCTTTCTGATCTACTACTTTTAGGGTCTCTCTTTGCTTAGAGGACTTCTTTTAATATTTCCTATAGAAATATTACATATTATATTGTATACCTGAAACTAATTTAACAGTATGTTAATTACACCTCAAGAAAAACAAATTTTTATAATTAAACAGTTTAAAATTACATATTATATTCTTTCACCTTGGAAATTAAAAACAAAGTAATATGCAATAATTTGTCCTCACAGTGAGGCCTTTCTGAGGTCTGTTCAACTGCTCAAATTCTAAGATGTTTTGGTTAAATACTTTCTCCAAAAGAACAAATAGTTTTCTTGTATTAGGTTCACTCAGGGGATCCTAATTTTTTGGTGGTTTGAAGATATACCCATTGTTACATTAGTAAAATCGAAATGCATACTTTTCTTATATATCTTGGAAAATTGCTAACAACCTGTTGGCTGAGAAGGAAAGCTTATCTGCAGGGCTTACTTCCTTCAATTGCTGTTGTTTTATTCAGAAATAGAGAATAATACTTCCCACAATGCCAATCCTCCACTGTCACAGCTGGAAATGTTAACTGTCTAGGACAGAATAAAAGACAGTGCACTGTTTGTTGATTTGTCTCCCACCATAAAGCAGCCAGTGTACAGAAGGCAGTCTTTGGCACTAACAATGAAACACAAAATGGCCCACAGTAAATATTTCCTTCAGTGTCCTATTCTGACAATATTCATCAAAATAAGATGGAGATACTCAAATGATTAATGTGTGTGATCTAAAATGTTTTGTGTTTCTCTGAGGAATGTCATGAAAAAGAAAGTCTTCCCCACATCCTCATCAGAATTTGTTATCTTTCTATCTTACTGATGATGAAAATGTGGGGAAAAAATGACACTTGTGTACTGTTAGTGGTAGTATAAATTGGTGCAACTACTATGGAAAACAGTATGGAAGATACTCAGAAAATTAAATATACAATTACCATACTATCTAACAATTCTACTACTGAAAATATATTCAAAAGAAATGAAAACACTAACCCAAAAAGATATCGGTACCCCCCTGGTCACAGCAGCATTATTCACAATATCAAAGATATGGCAACCTATGTGTCCATTGATGGTTGAATGGATAAAGAAGCTGTGCTTGCTATCATCTATCTATTTGATGAATTATTATTCAGTCATAAAAAATGAGTTAATCCAACCATTGGTGACAACATGAATGGACCTTTAGGACATTACACTTAGTGAAAAAAGTCAGAGAGAGAAAAAATTACATAATCTCACTTGTGTGTAGAATCTAAATAAGCAAAAATCAAATTCATAGAAAAAGAGATGAGATCTGTGGTTATCAGAGACAGGGAATGAGGGAGTGTGGGAAGAGGTAGAATTGAAAGAAGGTGACCAAAAGGTAAAAACTTCCAATTATAAGATAAATAAGTACAAGGGATATAATGTATAATATAGTGAATATAGTTAACACTGCTGTATGATATTTAGGAAAGTTGTTAAGAGAGTAAGTCTTAAAGTTACCACAAGGAGAACTTTTTTTTTTTTCCTTTCTTCTTTCTTAGCATTTTATTTATAAGACGGATGTTAGCTGAACTATTATGGTAATTACTTCACAATATATATTAATCAAACCATTATGCTGTCTTTTGGTAAGAAATACATATAACATCCTTGATATGTAGGTAGCACAAAAAGAATAATAAATGGAACTATTCCTAAATATAAATAAATACCAATAAGGAAAATGAGACTCAATCCATGACTTTTGTTTTCATCAACACTATTTAAAAAAAAATAGGATCAAATTAAGAGATGTGTAAATTGACAAAAGAAAGAGTTGGGATAACAGATAAATTTTAATGCTGTTAGGAATAAACATCAAAAACATCTCAAACACCATAACAAATAGATTACAAAAAAATAATATTTAGTCATACTCCTCTTCATTGCTTGTCTTTTTTTTTTTCCAATTCTCCTACCTTCTCACTTATGCGTCCTTGTTCTTTAATTACCTAATTCCAAAAATGTTAAGCTTTTGCATTTTGGTACTACATAGTAGCTTGATGGAAAAAATATATATATATTCTGTCACCCAAAAGATGTCATACATAGAAAATCTGGAGGTAATCATATTGAAATATATAAATGTAGCAAATCCACATGTTGTACACCATGAATTTATACAATATTATATGTCAATTATAGCTCAAAAAATTTTGTTACCCAATAGATGTCATATGTAGAAGCTGACCAAATCCTCATTTGCTACATTGAAATGACAGATACCAGTTGTTTGGCAGGTGGTTCCTGATAGTAAGAATTTCAAAATTACTACTATTTCTGACAAAAATGACCTACATGGCTCTGAAGAAAACTACCTCATTCATCAGGTAAAATTGTAAAAATGTATGTAAAAATAAATGGGTTGGTTGATTCAGTCATTGGTATTCTTATTAACTTCAAGTACTTTTTATACCAAAGGAAAGGATATTAAATTACATTATGTAAAATTTATATAGATAAGAATTTCCTTTTCATAAGAGCAGTTGAACATTAGAATGACACTATTTTATATCTTTTTATATTTTTTGTATTTTTATATATATTTTTATATTATTTAATATCTTTCCTTGGATGTTTCTCAAAGCATATTAAAATCTAAATTGGTGGCAGTTAATTAAGCTTCTAAATAATTTTCCAAAATTCTACCTACCTATAACATAATACATGTTCAATATGTATAAAAAATAAATAATGTATGCTAATTTATGGGCACTTTAGACTACAAACAGCAATAAAAATTAGCTTCAGGGAGAAATAATAATTTGCTAGTTTCTCATTCTTCCCATTATAAAGGACATAAAATGAAACCTATTAGAATAGTCATAACAAGAACTTATGTTAAGGTTTTTTATTTGTTTGCTGGACACTGACAGTTGTCATTGTAAACAGAAAAGTTACCAAAATGATACGGATGACACTTGCTCAAAACAAAAAACTTCAGATACTGTCAAATCTAGATTTGCTTTTTAATTTGAAGTAAGATTCACAACAATAATTGAATATTTAAGTTTTAATGTATTCTTATTTAACCACGGTTCTATAGCTACATGGTTCAATCACCTTTTTCCAACTAAGGTGTACACATGTCATGAGAAACTGCAATTTCTTGTATATACTTCAGTCCTGCTTTACTGAGAGCTATTCATGATTAACTATAATTAAATGTAATTTCATCACAAAATTAAACACACTGTACTATAGTATTCCAGCCTTACCTGAAATATTTCTGCAAAGATACTTTTACATATTCATTTGATTTTGTAAAGCTTTGAAGTGATTTAACATTTTATTTTATTTTATTTTATGATTTAACATTTTAACTTTAGTGGCTTTCTTACAGACCTTGAGACTTGCAACCAATGTGGTTTTATAAAGATTACTTCCACAATCAGAAAGTAGAAGAGAACTTGTGGCTTTATTATGTTCTGCAAAAAATTCACTTTTTTTAATAAAAAATTCCATTGCTCTGTTGTAAATTAAACACAAATCAACTGTGTGATTGTACTGTTAAAAATAAATAATTTACCAAACATGTAGAGCATCTATTATGGCATAAACATTCTGTTAGGTACTTTGGGCAACATTAACTAGAATTTTATACCTAGTGACTCCAGCTTTCCAAGTTAAACATCAGCTGATCCACACTAATGAAAATATTGAAGAATTCAAAAAACATAGAGAATTATCCCAGATGTGAATATAAAGAATGGAAGGATACAGAAAAAGGAGGGAAACAAGAATAAATATGTGATTCAATCTAATGTGGATAAATAGATGGGTAAATCTATTTGCTAGTTAAATAATACTAGCCATGACTTGTGGGATTTAAAAGCATTTTAGAAATTAACTGCATAGCCACAATCACAGAAAAGGGCAGGAGGAAGAGTAATTAAGTTAAATGTGTTCCAAGGCAATGTCCCTTGAATTTAAGGAGCATAAGTTACACCTGAAATTCTTGTAAAACTGCTGTGATTCAGTAGGTTTGGGTGGATCCCCAGAATTCTGCATTTTAATCAAGCACACATGTGATGCCAATACAGTTGATCTCTGAGCCATATTTTGTGGTGCAGGGGTCTAATATTCCCACATAATCTAAAACATGATTAATATACTACTCTATATAATTGTTAAAATTAGTTAAGGTGTATTATAATCACCAAGGTACTCTCAAGAGAGTAGTTATAGAATGTATAAATAAAAAAAGTATGAAATAATCTCCAAAATGTCAAGGAAGGAGAGAAAAAGGAGTATAGAACAAGTGACACCAGTCAATAACAAATAGCAAGATTGTAGGTTTAATTTTTTTAAAGATTTTATTTACTTATTTGAGATAGAAAGTGTGAGCATGAGCAGGGGGGAGCAGCAAGGGGAGAGGGAAAAGCTGGCTCCCTGCCAAACAGGGAGCCAATGTGGGGCTCAATCCCAGGACCCTGAGATCATGACCTGAGCCAAAGACAGACACTTAACCCACTGAGCTACCAAGGTGCCCTAAGACTGTACGTTTAAGTCCAAATACTTTAAATAGACTAAACACAACAATTAAAAGATGAACATTTTCACACTGGATTTCAGTTTTATTCTTAAGAGACACCCCTAATTTAAGGATGCAAGATGGCAAATGGTAAGCCTAAGGAAAAAGACATAAATGACTAATAGAAAGTGAGAAAATGAGTTGATATTGAGGCAAGAGTCAACACTAAAAACAAAGAGGAATCATTTTTGATAATATAGGAGCCAATCTACTGGGAAGATAGAAAAATTATAATTTTGCAGGACATCTAATAACATAATTTCAAAATAAATAATTAAGACAACAAATACTGAAAAGCACAAAGTGAGGTTTAATATACCTTCTTTCAATAACTGACCAAACAAGGAACATTGATGTAAAATATTTGAAAAAGTTAAACCAATTTGTCCTAGCTGACACATATGAAATGCTGCACTCAAGAATTTCAGAATGGAAATTGTTTTGAATGCAAATTGTTTGAATGTACAGATTGCCAGTGTACATAAATGTTCTGAGAACTAATTCTGAGAAATTGTTCTCAGAACATTTATGTACACTGGCAATCTGTACATTCAAATAGCAATTGTTACAAAAGTTCAAAATTATGCATTGCATTCTGAAATTAAGCAAAGACATTAAGATAACTCAAAAATTTCCAAATATTAGGGAAATAAGCAATAAAATTTTAACCCATGCATCAAAGAAAAACTCAAAGCAGAAGAATTTTTTTATTATCAGAATAATCAAAATTTGTGAGATGTAGTTGAATCTGATTAAAAAGAAGACATCTATACCTTCAAAAACATATGTTAGAAAAGACAAGAAAATAATATCCAATAGAAACAATGCCAAATATTAATTCCATGAAGCAATACAATTATAAAGCCATTAGTAAGAAAGACCAAGAAAAAAAATGCAATCTAAAAAATGCCAGGCGATAAAATAAATGACAGAGCATGAATAGGTTTCTGCCAATAAATCTGAAAATTTGAGTGAAATTTTTAAAAATTCTAAAAAAATACACAAATTACCACAACCAACAGAAAGAAATTTTGAAAATCTAAGTATTCCTTTATCTATTAAAGAAATTGACTAATTCAAACTTTTCATACAAAGTAAATTTCATGCCCAGATAGCGCCACTAGTAAATCCTTACACTGAGGGGTACCTGGGTTGCTCAGATGGTTAAGCATCTGTCTTCAGCTCAGGTCATGATCAGAGGGTCCTGGGATTGAGCATCAGGCTCTCCCTCTTCTTCTGCTGTTCCCCCTGCTTGTGCTCTCTCACTTTCTCTGTCAAATAAATAAATAAATTATTTAAAAAAAAATCTTTACATTTAAAGAAGAAATAACCACAGTCTTTCACAGACTAGGAAAAATTTTCAGCTAATTTTATATAGCCAGTTGAAGAGTGATGACTAAAAAAGTTACAGGTCAATTTTTCCTCATGAACATACAATCTAAGATCATAACTGAACTTTTAACAAACTAAATCCAGCAATATTTTTAAGTAGGTTTGACCTTGAGATCAAGAACTGAGCTGAGATGAAGTTGGAAGCTTAACCTACTGTGTCATACAGGTGCCTCAAATCCAGCAATTTTTAAAGTATGAGTATCCACTGTAACAAGATTTGATTTATTCAAAGAATGCAAAACCATTTACCAGGCAAGACTTTTCACTTTCATCATTTCTATTCAACCTTATATTTGAGGTCAAGAAACAGAAATATGTCATAAAAATTGGGAAGAAATAACATTTCCTTTATTGATTACATTAACAAATTCAAAGCCATCCTAAAAATACTAAGTAAATCACAGCAAGATTTTAGGATTTAAGGTTGGTAAATAAAGAATTTTAAAAAATGGTGTTTGCTTACTGAAGCACATTTAATTAAAAATCTTTTCTGAGAAGCACTGGGGTAGATCAGTTGATTAAGAGTCAGACTGTTGATTTTAGCCCATGTTTTAATCTCATGGGTGATGAGATTGAGCCCTGTCTGTGGCCTCCCTCTCCGTGGGGAGTCTGCTTGAAGATTCTGTCCCCCTGCCCTTCCCCCTACTCTCACATATTCTCACTCAAATAAATAATCTTTTCAAAATCTATTTTTGAAGTATTAATATGGAGAATGAGGAAATGATCAAATGTTATAGAATGTTAACACTGATACTAAATGATTTAGAAGCACTGAGATCATTTTTTGTGATTATAAATGTATGGTGGATTCAAATATATTTGATTATCTCATAATTTGTCCCAAAACTATTCCTTTCTGATCTAACTGCATGTTCGCTGCCTTTACTCTTTCTCCTTTAGATTAATTCCACTTAAGGACATGGTAAAGTTGACTATATAATTTTAGATAGGACTTTAACTATGTATATTGTCTTAAATTTATTTTTTTAATCATATAAAATTCAAAATGCTGACATACAGAGCTATAGCCCTAAGAAAATATGAGGATAACAAAATTTTTAATAATATACTATCACTCATAACATATAGCAATATATTACATATGTTTGATGAAAGTTGGAAATAAAATACATTTTGAATGACATTTTTATCATAATCTAAGCTAATATCAAATCTAGGAAATTCAGTGCTTGTCCAGCCTTTAGATGAATTTTTCATGAGATAACATTAGTAATGTTAGTCATCATGAACTATTTATCAAATTTACAAATAATATTTTCAAGACCTATGACCCTTTCTGCCAGTGTTGTTAATCTGTAAGTACCCAACCATTTGAGAATTTTAGTGTTATTCCATTTCTTTTTTCGATGCTTGAAAGGTATCATTTTTCTGGAATACTCTCCATGGAAGGGTACTCAATGTTTCCCAACAGTGTGGAAACTTACGCTGTGTACCATAAAATATCCCATGTCACATTCCTATCTCCTTAACCTTGCACCCAATTCTAATTTTTTCTGAGAAGTTCCCTTAAATAATTACACCAGGAAAAAAAAAAAAGTATGGGAAAGGGTTTCCTTAGTGTTCATAAAGACTATGCCCATTGTTTAAGATTTCTTAATAAATGCTCCTTCTAGTTCCTTTTACCCCATTGATGGACATAGGGATACCAAAGAGAGTCATGTATTTCTATTTTTGTTCAATGACTCAAATTAACATTTTCAAACTTCTGACAGTCCTCTTTATCTTCAAATTATACTCAAAAGCGGTGATCCAAAGATCTGATTGTTTCAACGTATCCACCAAATTCCCATACTCTATAACTGTATTACTTCATGGTCGTTGATTACTGAAAAACAAACAAAAAAAAATGTGCATTCAATCTCAACTCTTATTTTATTCTATTCCCCTCTATCAGTGTCCTGATAGTCTTGGCTGTATCTTGGCAAGGGCAAAGTGGGCATTGGTATTTTTTCTTCAGTAACGTCCTTTATTTACCAGGTCTCTTTATTTTTGGATCTCAATATTGCCCTTCCATAAGAGGTTAAGAACTATAGTTTTAAATCTCCTCTTTGTGGAGGATTGAAATAAATTCAATCAGAGTTATAATTAAAACATGTGCTACACAATTCTAGGGTCATGCCTTAGCTAGAAAGGAGGATGGTTTTATATGTTATGCCAACTATTCTTATGCTACCTAAATCACAAGCCTTATTCTTAGTGAAAAATCACCTGCAAAAATTCTCTTAATTCTTAATTTATCAACTAGTATAGCACTTAATTTATCAACTAGTATAGCACTTAATCCCTGAGTGTGCTGATCACTAATTCCTACTCTTACAGTGGAGCTATGAATGATCTCACGGCCACCCTGAGTCTCTCTCTTCCCGTCTTATAGGGCTCTTACATTTAATTGCACACTTAAGGTTCTACAAAGTAACATTTTACATTTGAGAAAACTATTCTAATAACAAATTTATGTAGCATTTTCACATATATTTGGTACTGATGTGTTGGGATTCTCATAAATATACAGTGTATAATGATTATATGCAGATATTATCATGATTATCTTAATCTATCCCTATAGATTAGGAAAATAACATCAGTGTAATACAGTTTCAGCAAACCAAGACTCAGAGCCGGTTCTGAGGATTCCAAAAGCTCTTGCATATATATCGATACTATATCACTCATCTTGCTTTTACTCATCGTACCTTCTAAATATAAACCCCATGAGAAATTACTGATATGAAGATCTGTTTACACTATATTTCTTACTTCATCGAGGCTAAACTCTTTAATCTGACATTCAATGCCTACTCTCATTTGACATTGTCTTAGTCTTTCAGTTTAGGAAAATGCTTGAGACTCAGCTAAAATATTTGATTTCAACAGATCTTCTATTTACTAGCTCTATGACAAGTTATATACAAGTAAAGAAAATGACTCAGTAATAGAACCATTAATATTAAATATGTACAATTCTAATACTGCTATTATTCTTTTTACTTGTTATTCATTCCATAGACTTTTTTTCTTTAACCAAGCCCATCCTCATGCCTTCCTAAATGCTATACTTCTGTCACTGTCTGTTTGCTTTTTCCTCATGTCAACCTCAAAAATTTTCCCTATGTGTAGTTATAAATAGCCTATGAATTTTGTAAGGTAAAATAATGGTGATTTTCCCCCTGAGATTTGACATTTGTACAATATTTCATATGCTGAAACTTTAAGTGTTAATATCTAATTTTATAATCACTCAAACTCTAACTTCTTAAATAAGAAGTTCCTCTAAGGTGAGAACTTTTCATTATATCTTTTTAATGCCCATGACAGAACAAGGGACATAGGAAATACTTCATTGGCATTGTACATAATTGCTTACATTGACTAAGTTAATAACTGGCAGAGAAAATTTTTAAGTAATACAGTAATGTGAGTCTTATTTATGGATTTGTTAAATAAGTTTCATGTTCTGTCTTTATCTTTAGTTACCATAATTTTAAAAATTGTATGTTTTATTATCTAAAATATAAAACATGATTGAAGTACTTATGCGAATCTATTAAAAAGACATTTATGAATTGCAATTTGTGACCTTGAATGCAGGTCATGAAATTTTAACTTCACTACAATTCAGTTGTACATAATTTCTTTAGTTAGTCTATAATCAACTTGGTGTTGCTTTACCTATTGCTAGCATTACCTATTGCTAAGGTGGGGGAACTTATATGAATGTCTAATTTGTTTTAAAGTTAAAACAATGTGATAAGTATAGGAATACCTTCAAGTAGTGCTCAGTCTTTTTCAAATAAAAGAATATTCAGTCTGTCATATGTCTGTTTAGTACCTCATGTCAACCCTTATGTCTGTTTCCTCCCCTAAATGGCCTCTGGGAGAAAGGACTGACAAATGTGTGACTGTGCATCACTGAAATAAATTAAGGGAGACATTATCCTGGACTTTGATCATCTCCTGCTTGCATCAGCTGGCCTGCCTGATGCCACATGACCATTCTTCATCGATTTTCCTACCATTTTCTGATACTGAAATCTAAAAACTTTATTTTTTTTCAATCCCAGAAATGCTACTATGATATTCCCTTTCAGAACTGAAATATTTGTTTCAGGTATCTAAATTTGCAATGATCTCTTTTATCCAGTCCACTCGCCCAGGCACCACAGCAGGCCTAATAGCTGTTAGCCCAGTTCTCAATGTCAGTGATAGACACTTAGTCTGGCTCCAAGTAGCTAACTCTGAAATCCTACCTCCACCTGACTTCTGGGACTGCATCCCAAATTAACACAGAGAACCTTGAAATTTGGATTCTCTCCAGAATTCCAAAGAGAAGCCAGAGGTAAGGGCTGGACTCCTTTGAGCTTCACTCCTCTCATTTCATTTTACATACTTTGTTTCCCTTAATCAGAGTCAGAAAAGTAGAAATTGAGTATCTACAAGGTTGTTCCAATCTCCTATTGCTCTTTATCCTTATTATCATTCCCCACAGGCAAAAAGAACTGAACTTACTTTGAAAGCCTTATACCATCCCCTTTCCATGCCTTGGCTAAATTCTAAGCATGTACTTGAGTGTTGCCCTACAGCATTGACCTTGGTGCACTGAATACTCCAAACTAGGTGATAACTTGGGTACTAAATGGGGTAAAAGAAACTTGAGAAAACTTCCCTTGGGATAATATCTAGCTTGAAAGCTTATTGACCAATTATATAATCCTTGTTTTGAATGTCAGAAGCTGAATATCATTAAATATTACTAACATACCTATTTCTCTCTACATTTCCTCTACTACCAGTTCTGATTTCTTATTGTCTCCCCATCCATCTACCTCCTCACAGATAGATACCTGGGTAGCCTAATAAAAAGTCCAGTAAATTTTACAGAGAAAAGCATGAAAAGTACAATATATTTTAATATCATTGTTAATCTCCATTAGATGTTATCGCAGCTCTGTTTATACTTAATGAAAATAACTAAACTGCAATGTATCTTACCATCTTTTAGATTTAAGTTTTTTCATGTATATATAGACCTCAAAACCTTATTTAAACTTATTACAGAAGCTACTTTTCTTTTTAAGAGAGGTGGGGGTGAGAGGGAGAGAGAAAATTCTAAGCAGAGTCTGACACAGGGCTCAATGTCACAACCTTGAGATCCTGACCTAAGCCAAAAAGCCTACTTAGCCACCCAGGGGCCCCTATGATGTTAGCTGTTAAAAGCCCTTCACACATATACTTATTTAAAACTAAAACTTTATCAGAATACTATTCTTTTTTTAATAGTCTCCATTTTGACTGTGGAGTCTAATCAGGGCTTGAACTCATGACCCTGAGATCAAGACCTGAGCTGAAATCAAGAGTTGGTCACTCAGCTGACTGAACCAACCAGGCACCCCTATTAGAAAACTATTCCTGTTCATGTAAAAAATGTTTTCAAATTTTGATATTTTGTGCTATTTCTAATTTTGTTAGCTTAAAAAATGCATTTGACCACTTACCTTTAATAGAATAGTATTTAAAATTATTGACTAATTCTTTTTGTTTTCTGCTTCTTTATGTGTATAATTTTGAAATAATACATCTATTTGCTATTGAACTTTAAAAATTGTCTAAATATTTTATATATATTTCTTAAGATTTTATTTATTTAACAGAGAGAGAGAGAAATCACAAGTAGGTAGAGAGGCAGGCAGAGAGAGGGGGAAGCAGGCTCCCTGCTGAGCAGAGATCCCGATGTGGGCCCCGATGTGGGGCTCTCTCCCAGGACCCTGGGATCATGACCTGAGCTGAAGGCAGAGGCTTTAACCCACTGAACCACCCAGGTACCCCTAAATATTTTATATTTTAATTTAAAATCCAAATTACTGTATGCTGTGTTTTAAGGCTCTATTTATATAAAATGTTATTATCTTAATTAAAGTTCTATGAATCTATACTAATGAGATCTTCTAATACACTGTCAGACAAGGTCTTCATACACCATATAAATATGTATGTTTTTTTTAATTCAAAATGATAATATAATACAGCAGGTGTCACATCTTCATTTAAAAGCTAGCTGAAAATTTTCTCAACATAGTCTTTTGATAGAATAATATTTTAGTCATAAACTCAAACTTAATATTCCTTTTAAAATCTTCACTCTAATAGTGACCTTCTAAATGCCAGCATTCTACCACTATTTAGACAATTATGATCAGGTGGGTGGCCCAGATGAATTGTCAAATAGTATGGAGTTCATGACTTCCTTCTATAAGGATTAGTTTTCTCATCTTAGCCTTAAGGTTTGCTTCTTGTCTGAATGGTATTTTTATAAAAGAATTGAAATAATCTTTTAAAAAAGAGCTAGGCAGACTATGGGCTGTGAGCTGTATCTGTCCCATCACCTGTTTTTGTAAATAAAATTTTATTCAAATGCAGCCACACCCATTCATTTATGTACCATGAGAGACTGCTTTTGTGCTCGTATGGTAGCATTGAGTAGTTGCAACAGAAACCCTATGGTTTGCAAAGCTGAAAGCATTTACTACTTGGCACTTTACAAAAAAAGTTTGCCAAACCATATCTTAAATTAAGGATATATTGTAAGTATTTAAAAGTGTATCATTTCAGAAATGAAATGAATGGCTTTGGGATGTAATATATATTACTGTTTTATTTATGGGCTTTATTATGTGACACCCTATTCTGAATAATTTTGATGTATTAACATTTAATCTTCTTAATTTTATGAGATATAGTAAATGGCAGAACTGGGATTCAAACTCAAAATTTTGACTTTAGAGTCTTTTATTTTAACTAGAAGTTTATACTAACTTTTGTACATGATAAGTGTCTCAGCAATGGAGATGTTCAGCTGGTTTAATGAACATTTATCCAAGACTGTTAGAAAAAAGGAAAATTGTAAGGTTATTTTCTACCATAAAATACCATTTACTTATCTGTCTAGATCAACAGAAAGCAGTGAGTAAGAAAGACAGACAGAAAGAGAGAAAGGAGGGAAGGAAAGAAAGGAGGGTGGAGGGAAGGAAGGAAGGAAGGAAGGAAGGTAGGTAGGAAGGAAAAATAAAAGAAAAAGAAAAGAAAAGAAGGAAGGAAGAGAAAGAAATAAAGAGGGAAGAAAGGAAGAAGAGGAAGGAAGGAAGGAGAAAAGGAAACAGAAAAGAAAAGGAAAAAGAAAAGAAAAAAAAAAAAGAAAAGAAAAGAGAAGAAGACACAGAAAAGAAGAGAGAGATCAATTTCCATAATTCCAAGATCCACTGTTTGGTAGTTTCAAGACATAAATTAGAAGATAAGCTAAACATACAAAAAGCCAAGTATTTGAACCTTTAACCTCATTTAAAAAAAAAAAAAATAGTCCCAATGAAGAGGTCGAGCATGAAAAGTACTTTCCCACAATTCACTTGGTCTCTGACCCATTAAAGGCTTATTACTGGGTTATGTAGAATTTTCCAACTTAATAAAAAGTCATTTTCTTATTAAAAATTAATGGATAAATATAATCATTAAAACAAAAAAAAATCTTACTTATTGATACCTTGCCAGTGTTAGCTGAAAACAGATATCTATTTTAATAATATGCAGGATAATTTATAGTTCAGACACATTTTAGATGCATCTTTGTCTGAGATCTTCTTACTCTGTTTTTTTCCAATCAGATTTATAACAGTCTAACAAAACAACCATCTACCACAGTTAGCATCTTCGCAAGTCACTGTCAGAGGAGACAGTTTAGAACCTTGAATCCCAAGAATATGTATCCTCTCCTGACTTGCTATCTCTTTCTCAGGGAAGGAGATTTGAATAGCAAGACAGTCTTACTCCCTCATTCCCATCAAACTCAGTCACCCTCATGCTTCATACTTTACCTCACAGAAAGATCTGGCTTTTTCTCTTTGGTGTTTTGAAAAAAGAATTAAACCTGAAATTAGAGGGTTAGGTGCCAGATTCAAATTCAGAAAGATTCAACGTTTGTCCATTAATGGCTTACTTCTTTGTACTGAACTTTCCTGTTCTGCATTAGAAACAGAGCATAATAATATCTATCCTGTAGGATTTGGGGAAGATAAATGCAAATGGATATATAAAAACTTCTTGGATGGGTGCCTGGGTGGCTCAGTAGGTTAAGCCTCTGCCTTCGGCTCAGGTCATGATCTCAGGGTCTTGGGATCAAGGCCCGCATCAGGCTCTCTGCTCAGCAGGGAGCCTGTTTCCCCACCTCTCTCTCTGCCTGACTCTCAGCCTACTTGTCATCTCTCTGTGTCAAATAAATAAATAAAATCTTTTAAAAAATTAAAAAAATAAAAAATAAAAACTTCTTGGAAAAAAACTATAATGATTATTAAGTATTTAGTATAGACTTGTTCAGACTGAAACTGAATGATCAATTTCTTACTAAAACTCAGTCATGGGTACATTCTAAGTCATGGTTATAGTCATTCTATTCTTTCTCATTTCATATAATGTTTTAAATTTCTGTAATAAAATAATTAAAGGAAAGTCTCTTTCAGGATGAATTATGATAAGAATTAAAATGCTAGAAAAAAGTTTCACATAGTCACTTCACATCTAAGAAAAATATGTTATTTAGATTCTAATGGAACATGTAAACTTGATTTATAAGATTTAATATTTTTCAATAAACTCTGGATGACATTAAATTTCTCACCTGTATACATATTAGCCTCAAATTTATATGTGCATAAAATTATTATCCATTGCATTTAATAATACTTTATGATTTTCTCAAAATTTTTTATAGTAGCTCTTATAAACCATGAAGCATAGTGGTGGAATTCTGGGGGGAAAAAAAGAAAAAAAGATTAGACAAGCTCAACCCTGAGCCAAAAGCAATGGCATGACTCGTTTTAAGGGAATGTGTACTTCAGCAAAGGCTGAAATCCAAAATGCTGCAGAATCTATAAAAAATGGTAATCAGAATTCCTGTATAGCATTGTCTCCCAGTCATAATTTGGCCTTTTTAGACAGATCTATTTTTAACTAATAAGGGATGCAGTAAACCATTTGAATATGATTCTTTAAATTTTAAAACATATGGATGTATCAGCTTCATTTCTCCTTCTACCCATAGGTAAGATACAGCTATTCTGAATTAAACAGTGTTTCAGCTTATACCATCTGGTTTCAATGCTATATAATTCACCAAAGGATTAATGGGAATAGCAGGTATGCCTTATTTCTGTCATCATCCTTTC
Source organism: Lontra canadensis (assembly GCF_010015895.1). NCBI lineage: Eukaryota > Metazoa > Chordata > Mammalia > Carnivora > Mustelidae > Lontra > Lontra canadensis. Next base: position 18,998,544 of record NW_022630995.1, on the reverse strand, counting down.
ATCAATCACAAAAATTAGTATGATACTAGAATAGCCAAAGTATTTTTGCTTTGAAAGATCTCAAACACTAATATACAATGTAGGTTCCTTACTGAAATGTAGATTTTGTTGGCAGGGTGGAGCTTATTTTGTTGGGTTTATTCATGTTCTACTATTTAAAAAAAAAAAGGGAATCAATAGGAGGGTAGGTAGTATAGATTTCATATATTCTTAATAATTTGAGTACTCAAATTATTTTCAAAAAATAATAACTTATAAATAAATATGAGCTTTTAGCATCAAAACTGTGATTCCTGAAGAAGTCAAACAAAGAAAAAATACATTTTATAAATTTAAGCCTATGGTACATAAATGGAACATCCTTGAGAATTTTGTACTAACTACTCTATTTTAAATTAAGTGTTCATATTAAGCATAAGAAAATCTCTCTGCCTGGTTAAATGTATTTTGCAGAAAAGCAAAAGATTGTTTTACACCATTGTTAATCCAATTATATGCAGTATTTATTAATGTTTATCATTAATACTGACACTTCACATACATTAATTCTGCTGTCACAGCATTGTCAGAAATCTATCAATTCTTTCATTATGATGAATTTACATTCATTTCCATGGCACATCTATTAAAGCATTAGACTTGTCCATAAATTAAACTATGAAATTATTTTTATAAATCCTGTGTTCAGAAGTATCTCTTCAGCATTCCCTTAAAAATTCTTATAAGCACACAGTTGTAGATTACATTTCTTTGCTCCCTTTTGGGTTATATTAATCCCCCATCTCACTCTTTAAAAGATATTTTACCTGTATTTCAAAATAACATATACAGAATGATGTACAAATAGTACTCTGAAAGCAAGAAAACTGAAACAAAATTTATACTTTAAAGATCTCATGCCATTTTACAATAGTATATACTACCTGGCTAATTAAATGGTCCTACAAACAAGTAATAACATTGTATCAGACAATTCAATAAATGAGATCTTCTAGTAAGATATATCTTATAACTAGTCCAATATAATGGAAAAAAAGTCTTACTCCTTTGTTTTTTCCTGGTTACTTTTTTTTAAATTATTTTTATTAATATATAATATTTGCCCCAGGGGTACAGGTCTGTGAATCGTCAGGCTTACATACTTCATAGCCCTCACCATATCACATACCCTCCCCAATGTCCATAACCCAACCACCCTCTCCATACATCCTCTCCCCCTAGGAACCCCCAGTTTGTTTTGTGAGATTGAGTCTTTTATGGTTTGTCAGCCTCCTGATCCTATCTTTTTTTATTTTTTCCTTCCCTACCCCCCAAACCCCCCATTCTGCCTCTCAACTTCCTCAAATTAGGGATAGCATATGATAATCATCTTTCTCTGATTGACTTATTTCGCTCAGCATAATACCCTCTAGTTCCATCCACGTCATTGCAAGCGGCAAGATTTCATTTCTTTTGATGGCTGCATAGTATCCCGTTATATATATACCACATCTTCTTTATACATTCATCTGCTGATAGACATCTAGGTTCTTTCCATAGTTTGGCTATTGTGGACATTGCTGCTATAAACATTCTGGTGCATGTGACCCTTTGAATCACTATATTTGTATCTTTAGGATAAATACCCAGTAGTGAGATTGATGGTATTTTGATAGGGATTGCATTAAATGTGTAGATAGTTTTAGGTAACAGACATTTTCACAATATCTGTTCTTCCAGTCCATGAGCTTGGAACATTTTTCCATTTCTTTGTGTCTTCCTGAATTTCTTTCATGAGTACTTTATAGTTTTCTGAGTATAGATTCTTTGCCTCTTTGGTTAGGTTTATTCCTAGGTATCTTATGGTTTGGGGTGCATTTGTAAATGGGATTGACTCCTTAATTTCTCTTTCTTCTGTCTTGCTATTGGTGTATAGAAGTGCAACTGATTTCTGTGCATTGATTTTATATCCTGACAGTTTATTGAATTCCTGTGTGAATTCTAGCAGTTTTGGAGTGGAGTATTTTGGCCTTTCCACATAAAGTATCATATCATCTGCAAAGAGTGAGAGTTTGACTACTTCTTTGCCAATTCAGATGCCTTTAATATCATTTTGTTGTCTGATTGCTGAGGTCTAAACTTCTAGTACTATGTTGAATAGCAGTGGTGATAGTGGACATCTCTGTCATGTTCCTGACCTTAGTGGAAAAGCTCTCAGTTTTTCCCCATTGAGGATGATATTCACTGTGGGTTTTTCATAGATGGCTTTGATGATATTAAGGTATGTACCCTCTATCCCTACACTTTGAAGAGTTTTGATCAAGAAAAGATGGTGTACTTTGTCAAATGCTTTTTCAGCATCTATTGAGAGTATCATATGGTTTTTGCTCTTTCTTTTATTAACGTATTGTATCACGTTGACTGATTTGCGGATGTTGAACCAATCTTGCGCCCAGGAATAAATCCACTTGGTTGTGGTGAATAATCCTTTTAATGTACTGTTGAATCCTATTGGCTAGTATTTTAGTGAGAATTTTTGCATCTGTGTTCATCAAGGATATTGGTCTGTAATTCGCTTTTTTGGTGGGATCCTTGTCTGGTTTGGGGATCAAGGTGATGCTGGCCTCATAAAATGAGTTTGGAATTTTCCTTTCATTTCTATTTTTTGGAACAGTTTCAGGAGAATAGGAATTAATTCCTCTTTAAATGCTTGGTAGAATTCCCCTGAGAAGCCATCTGGCCCTGAGCTCTTGTTTGTTTGGAGATTTTGGATGACTGCTTCAATGTCCTTACTGGTTATGGGTCTGTTCAGGTTTTCTATTTCTTCCTGGTTCAGTTGTGGTAGTTTATATGTCTCTAGGAATGCCTCCATTTCTTCCAGATTGTCAAATTTGCTGGCATATAGTTAGTTGCTCATAATATGTTCTTATAATTATTTGTATTTCTTTGGTGTTGGTTGTGATCTCTCCTCTTTCATTCATGATTTTATTTATTTGGTCCTTTCTCTTTTCTTTTTGATAAGTCTGGCCAGGGGTTTATCAATCTTATTAATTCTTTCAAAGAACCAGCTCCTACTTTCATTGATTTGTTCTACTGTTCTTTCGGTTTCTATTTCATTGATTTCTGCTCTGATGTTTATTAGTTCCCTTCTCCTGCAAGGTTTTGGCTTTCTTTGCTGTTCTTTCTCCAGCTACTTTAAGTATGGGGTTAGTTTGTATATTTGAGATCTTTCTTGTCTCTTGAGAAAGGCTTGTATTGCTATATACTTTCCTCTCAGGACCACCTTTGCTGTGTCCCACATATTTTGAACAGTTGTGTTTTCATTATAATTTGTTTCCATGATTTTTTCCATTCTCTTTAATTTCCTGAATGACACATTCATTCTTTAATAGAATGCTCTTTAGCCTCCATGTCTTTGAGTTCTTTCCAACTTTCCTCCTGTGATTGAGTTCTAGCTTCAGAGCATTGTGGTCTGAAAGTATGCATGGAATGATCCCAATCTTTTGGTACTGGTGGAGACCTGATTTGTGACCCAGGATGTGATCAATTCTGGAGAATGTTTCATGTGCACTAGAGAAGAATGTGTATTCTGTTGCTGTGGATTGGAATGTTCTGAATATATCTATGATGTCGACCTGGACCAGCGTGTCATTTAAAGCCTTTATTTCCTTCTTGATCTTTTGCTTGGATGATCTGTTCATTTCAGTGAGTGGGGTGTTAATGTCCCCTATTATTATTGTATTTTTTTATGTGTTTCTTTGATTTTATTATTAATTAGTTTATATAGTTGGCTGCTCCCATGTTAGGGGCATAGATATTTAAAATTGTTAGATCTTCTTGTTGGACAGACCCTTTGAGTATTATATAGTGTCCTTATTATAGTCTTTGGCTTAAAATCTAATTGATCTTATATAAGGATTGCCATCCTAGCTTTCTTCTCATGTCCATTAGCATGGTAAGTTTTCCACCACCTCACTTTAAATCTGGAGGTGTCTTTGGATCCAATATGAGCTTCTTGTAGAATGCCCTTTGATGGGTTTTGGTTTTTTTTATCCATTCTGATACCCTGTGTCTTTTGATTGGGGCATTTAGCCCATGACATTCATGGTAACTATTGAGAGATATGAATTTAGTGCCATTGTATTGCCTGAATGGCGACTGTTACTGTATATTGTCTGTTCCTTTCTGGTCTACTTCTTTTAGGTTCTCTCTTTGCTTAGAAGACCCCTTTCAATATTTCCTGGAGGGCTGGTTTGGTGTTTGCAAGTTCTTTTAATTTTTGTTTGTCCTGGAAACTTTTTATCTCTCCTTCTATTTTCAATGATAGCCTAGCTGGATATAGTATTCTTGGCTGCATATTTTTTCTCATTTAGAATATAGCATGCCAGTTCTTTCTGGCCTGCCAGGTCTCTGTGGATAAGTCTGCTGTCAATCTAATAATTCTACCACTGTATGTTACAGACTTTTTGTCCTGAGCTGCTTTCAGGATTTTCTCTTTATCACTAAGACTTGTAAGTTTTACTATTAGATGACAGGTTGTGGACCTATTTTTATTGATTTTGAGGGGTGTTCTCTGTGCCTCCTGGATTTTGATGCTTGCTCCCTTTGCCATATTAGGGAAATTCTCTACTATAATTCGCTCCAATATACCTTCTGCCTCTCTCTATCTTCTTCTTCTTCTGGAATCACAATTATTCTAATATTGTTTCATCTTAAGGTATCACTTATCTCTTGAATTCTCCCCTCATGGTCCAGTAGTTGTTTGTCTCTCTTTTCCTGAGCTTCTTTATTATCCATCTTTTGGTCTTCTGTATCACTAATTCTCTCTTCTGCCTCATTTATCCTTGCAGTAAGAGCTTCCATTTTTTTATTGCATCCCATCAATAGCTTTTTTTAAATCAGCTTGGTTACATTTTAGTTCTTTTACATTTCCCCAGAAAGGGATTTTATTCCTCCAGACATGTTTCTCTAATATCTTCCATGTATTTTTTGAGCCCAGCTAGCACCTTGAAAATCGTCATTCTTAACTGTAGATCTGACAATTACTAATGCCCATATTGATTAGGTCCCTAGACATTGGTACTGTCTCTTATTCTTTGTGTGTGTGGTGAGTTTTTCTGCCTTGTCATTTTATCCAGATACGAATATATGAACAAGAGAATAAAACATTAAAAGGGTGACAAAGTCCCAAGAAAAATGTATGCTAACCAAATCAAAAGAGGCCCCAAACTTGAGGGAGAAGAAAGGGGGTAAAAAGAAAATTTAAAAAAAATTTTTTTTTATTTATTTGTCAGAGAGCAAGAGCGTACACAAGCAGGCAGAGTAGAAGGCAAAGGCAGAGAGAGAAGCAGGCTCCCCACTGAGCAAGGAGTCTGATGCGGGACTCGATCCCAGGACCATAGGATCATGACCTGAACTGAAGGCAGAAGCTTAACCCGCTGAGCTACTCAGGCATCCCAGAAATTTAAAAAAAAAAAAAAAACAAAAAAAACATATATATATATATATATATATATACACACACACACACATATCTATATATGTATATGTATACATATATATGTGTATGTGTGTGTGTGTGTGTGTGTGTGTATATATATATATATATATATATGACTTGTGAATAGAACAGTGCCACCCACTTGATTTCGGGTGTATTTTGGTCTCTTAGAAGATACTACCTCCCAAAATTTTAAAGAAAGAAAAGCTTATATATATATACAAAAATAAGGATGAGCATGATGAAGAGATGGAATATGACTGTAAAGACAGAAATTTTTTAAAAAATGTAAAAAAAGTAGTTGTTCAGAATGATTTGATAACTATCTAGCTGAACTCCTGCAACCTGATGTCATTTCAGTCTGCTACTCCTCCACCATTTTGCCTTTCCCCTCTTCCTGGTTACTTTTACTGGGACCTACAGAAATCATCTTTCTACTGGCTCAGGCCAGGACTATTCCTATTTAAAGAGGGAAACAGATCAGTAACTTGAGTCTTACAATCTTGGAGGGCCTACAGTTAGTCACATTTCCAGTCCTAGTATTCCTTGGGCAATGATTATCAACTCCTTTATAATCCCCACCTCTGCATCCTGCACATGGACTTTTGTTCCAGCAGTCCAGATTATGATATCCCCAGAAAGAGCAAGCTTGCCTAAATCCAAACTTTCCATTTGTCTTCTTTAGTAGCGTAACCCAGTATTATCTCAATGTGACATACATTTCAATCATAGTAGTTGCTCATTAAAACACAGCTCCTTGTGTATGGGTACATGGGAATTCTCTGTACAATCTTCACAAGTTTTCTGTAAATTTAAAGCTGTTCTAACATCAAAAGTATATATTTTAAATTCACCTACCTAGGTTCCAAACTTAACTGCTAATCATTATTTCTAGAATTGGCATGAGGGAAAGTGCATTGTAATAAACACCCCAGTTGATTTTTATGCACCCTAGTTTCTATAGTGGCTAAGAATAGGCCTTTGACCTTTATACTCTTCAGTATTGTCCAATTGACTGACTAATCAACCTTCAATAAGAACCTGGGACCATAGATGTTATCATTACTCTGACCATGACTCAAATTGTTGGATGTATCTTTTGTGGGTAATAGCTTTCTAAGCACAGAAATAACATCACCTGGAATCAATTGTAGGTATGTTGACTGATGAAATGAGCTCCTAGAATCATTAAGTGGCATAAACACCAAGCTTCCCTAACCAGGTCCAACCTCTAGTCCTAAACTAAAAGACCCTTCTCTGCTAAATTTTGTTCCTCTGGATCATTGAATATCTCCCACTGCCATATTCCTGAGTTAAGATATGAGAAAAAAGATGAGAAACCCCATTTTGGACGAAAAAAAAGGAAAAAAGAAAAAAGTCATGACATCACAAAATTCTAAAAGAATAAATAGACATATAGTAAATGGGAATATTTAATATGTTTCTTATGGCTTTCTAGAATCAGAAAGTAATTACTTATTACTTATGTTATTTACATTCATTTATTTGTTTGCTGAAATTGTCAAATAATTACAAATATGTTACTAACTACTTAACTGTAATCACTGAAATTATATTGTATGTAATACAATAAAGTTATATTAAAATTGATGACTCCCCCATCAGCACTTATAAATTAATCTAAAATTTGTCAAATTTGTTTTGTATAAAGAATTCTTATAGAAAACCTGAAAATTGTTTTGAAAAAACAACCAGATGACCACTGAGTCCTTTTTTAAATGATCTTTACTACACCTTTTACTTATAGGAGCCCATAAAACAAAACTAATATTATTTTAAGGCACAAATTGTACCACCTAATGTACTTTATTTTATTGTTAACCTTTTAATGATATTTTCCATACTATTCTATTTAAGTGTACCATTTAAGTGTCCTGGTCCCAAAATGATTTCAAGGAGTTCTGTTTCCAACAAACTTCTTAAATTACTTGATTTTAATCTTGTCTGTTTCCATAAAACTGAAATTAAGTTAATGAACAAAAAATGCCTTATGTGTACCTAACTAGAAAAAGAAACTGAAATATTAAAACAATGTGCCAAAATCTGGTTCACATCATCCAGCACTAGGGACCTGGGTCAGGCCTCCTGGCCCCCTTTGCTGCTCTTGTTCAGTGGGGACTACCCCAGAAACAACTAGTCATTGTGAAGAATTGTTTAAAAATGAATGTGTTGAAGATTTTCTGATTCACATTCATTATCCACTGACCTGCTCTCAATGGATTTCACAGAGAGAAGCAAAACTAATTACCTCAGACCAGGCTGTCTGGAAAATAATGGCACAGTGATTTAACGAAAAGCATTCATGCTGTAGGGGCCTTTTTGAATAGTGTATATTTTTAAAATTAAATATCACACTTTTTTAATGATAAAACTTTTGCCTTTGAACTAATGCACCATCACTTCTTAAAAACAAAATCAGTACTAAACAAAAGACCTTTGTGGGGTAAATATCAGTACTATTATTTAGCTTCATGTTAAGTGATCTGAACTTACTTGAAGACAGGCCTGCAAAATTTAGGGGATTATATGTGTGAAGAGGGGTATTTTAGAAATGAGGAAAGAAAATCGTATGAGAAACATTAGGTGATTGAGGGTAAGTTGTTTATTAATCTCATTTATTATCACTGTCTTAATTTACCACAAAAATATTTTTTCTTGATAAAACATGGATAGTGGATAATAAGAAAGTTTTCCAATGAAACCTGTCTTATTATAAGGGTTTACTGATCTTATTGACATGCAAGGAAATTCTGCAAATCTCTTTAAAGCTTAGTATAGAATAGGTAATAGTGACAACATTGGAATCTATTGTTTTGAAGGGCAGCAAGCTATTAGAGATTTGCAGGTAGAAATATAATGTGTGCAGTCAGTGCATTCTGGAGATACACAGAGGTCACAGACCTTAGCAAAAAAACAATACCTGAAATAAAAATGAGGGGATTTATGAAATGATTACATTCTAATGGCCACAAAAATGAAGGAAATCCAGAATACAGTGGGAGTTTGACCAAATACTGGATAGAAGAGTAGCTCTCAGAAGCCCAAATTATGGGGTCCTCTCTCACTGCTAAAAAATAATCACATGAAAATTAGGAAAGAGAAGTTAGAGATGTAATTTAGTCTACTGGTTCAGTTGGCTCTACTTTGGATGAAGTCTGAAAAGGTCTGGAAGCAAATTATATTACATTGAAAAGCTAAAGTCAAGAGGAAAACATATACTGGATTATATGGGAAATGTTTATGTAAATCCTCACACTGGGAGGAGACTGGGAAGATGCCAGTGTAGGGTGATCCTAAGCTCATTTTATCCCACAGATATACCTAGATAACAGCCACAGCTGTGTAATTCACCCAGAAAACCACCCAAAGACTGAAAGAACAAACTCTTCACAGTTAATCATAGAGCATAAGCCATATTGAAAATGTTAGGAAGGGGAGAGACATGATCTGGAACCAAACAAACCTTTAAGACTAACCACAAATGGGAAGGACACCACGAGCACAAAGAAGGGAGAGAAACAAACCCCACATCAGGCACTCCAGACACAAGGATGGGAAGACATATCCCCATGAAATTTGGTTATGAAAACCAGAGAGGCTTAACTTAGCAAGTTCTTAAAATCAGTGGGGCTTATTAACACCAGGAACTTTAAAAAAGTCACCTGGTTGTGTTCTGGGAGGGCCCAGTGATGATAGGAAACAGTTTCCCCCCTTAAAGAAAGAGCAGAACAAATAATCATGCCAATGTACAAAATAAAAACAGCAGTTTGAAAAGCACCTAGGGTATATGAGACATAGATTTATTTACTAATCTCAGAACTTGTGCACTGGAGGGGCAGAGATCTTTATATTTCTCCAAGAACAAAAAGAGCTGGCTGCATCATTTCTCTACCTACCCCATCTTCCAGGCTAGATACACAGACAAATGCTAGAACCAGCACAAACATACTCCACACCTACCTTGCTAACACTGAGTGCCCCACCTCTGCATTCCCCTGTGGACTGTCCCATTCAACCCTCCCCACTACACAAGAATCCAAATAAAGCAGACACCTATCATTCTGCAAGTGGTCCCAACATAGGCCAGCACCATTTCAAAGTGACTCATGTCCTGGGGTCAGAGGAAGATAATCACACACCTGTTGAATATAGTCCAAACAGTGGGTTGGGGGGGATACATCTGATCTGACTGATGACACTGCCCACCAACAAAAACCTCACAGGGGACAACACAGAGAACTCTGTAGTTCAAGTCACTGCAACACCAATGAACAGATTGGGGCCAGGCAAGTGTTCTAAATGGAGGGCTTGTCCACTAACAAAACTGCTTAGGGAACAATGTGAAGAGAGCAACCTGAAGTTCGTATGATCACAGTTCTGACTTCTTTCAAGACACATCTCAACTGGGCTGAGGGCAAGCATCTGGTATAACCCAACTTAAGCCCAAGAAAGCCTCAAGTCAGCCCTTTAACAGCACAGGGACCAAACCCTGCTCAAAACAGGCAAAGAGGGCCATTGCAGCCCACTGAACTAAAGACAAACATGGTTCAACCACAACAGTAGGACATGTGCAGGACACATAGGAGATATACCCAAAGTGCCAGGTTCTGGTGAATGAGAGACATTGCACTGATGAGCAGTGCAGGATCTCTTCTTCATAAGGCCACTACTTTCAAGTGCAGAAAACATAGATAACTTTTCTCTACAAGGAATAGACACAAAGTATCAGACAAAAAATGTGCAAAAGAGCTAATAAAATGCAGGTAAATCAATATGGCTGATAGAGAATTCAAAGTAATGGTCATAGAGTTACTTATTGGGGTTCAGAAAAAAGTGAAGGATCTCAGTGAGACCTTCAACAACAACAACAAAAATAGAAAATATTAAAGAAGAACACATCAGAGATAGTTAAAAGTCCACTAGACAGAATAAATAGTATGCCAGAGGAAGCAGAAGAATGGGTCAGCAAGCTGGAAGACAGAATAATGGAAAGCAACCAAGCTGAACAGCAAAAAGAAAAAAGTAAAATAAAAAATAACAATAGGTTATGGGAATTCATTAATATCATCAATCATAATAATGTTCACATTATAGGTATCTCAGAAGAAAGAGAAAGTGGGGCATATAATTTATATATAATAAACTAGGAGAAAAAAAAAATCTAGAAACTTCCCAAATCTGGGAAAGGAAACAGAAATCCATATTCAGGAGGCATTGAGAGCCCCCAATAAAATCAACCCAAAGAGGTCTATACCAAGACACATGAAAATTAAAGTGGTGAAAATTAGGGATAAAGAGAGACTTTTTGAAACAACAAGAGAAAAGAAAACTGCTACATACAAGGGAAAACCCATAACGCTATGAGCTGATTTTTCAGTTTTCAGCTGAAACATTGCAGGTGAGAAGGAAATGGTATGATATATTCAAAGTGCTGAAAGAAAAGAAAAAAAATGTACCAAAAATATTCTATCCAGCAAAGCTATCATGCAGAACAGGACAGATAAAGCATTTCCTAGACAAAAATAAAAGTCAAAGAAATTAATCATCATTAAACTAGCTTTACAAGAAATATTAAAGGGAATTCTTGAGTGGAAAGGAAAGGCCACAATCAGGAGTCAGAATATTTAAAAAAAGAAAATTGCACAGGTACACACAAACATCAAAAAGTAGTAGATTAATCACTTACAAAAATCAGTATGGAAATGCCTGACTTCAAGATATATTACAAAGCTATGATCATTAAGATAGCATGGTATTGGCACAAAAACAGACACATAGATCAATGGAACAGAATAGAGAGACCAGTAATGGACCCTCAACTCAATGTTCAACTAATCTTTGACAAAGCAGGAAAGAATATCCAATGGAAAAAAGACAGTCTCTTCAAAAAATGGTGCTGGGAAAATCAGACAGCCACATACAGAAGAATGAAATAGGACCATTTTCTTATATCATACACAAAGATAAACTCAAAATGGATGAAAGACCTCAGTGTGAGATAGCAATCTATCAAAATCCTAGAGGAGAACATAGAGAGTAACCTCTTCGACATCAGCCACCACAGCTTATTTCAAGACACATCTCAAAGACAAGGGAAACTAAAGCAAAAATGAACATTGGGACTCCATCAAGATAAAAAGCTTCTGCACAGCAAAGGAAACAGTCAACAAAACAAAGAAGCAACCCATGGAATGGGAGAAGATATTTGCAAATGACATTACAGACAAAGGGCTGGTATCCAAGGGGCACCTGGGTGGCTCAGTGGGTTAAAGCCTCTGCCTTCGGCTCAGGTCATGATCCCGGGGTCCTAGGATCGAGCCCCGCATCGGGCTCTCTGCTCCGTGGGGAGCCTGCTTCCCCCCCCACCCCCGCCTCTCTCTCTCTCTGGCTGCCTCTCTGCCTACTTGTGATCTCTGCCTATCAAATAAATAAATAAATCGTAAAAAAAAAAAAAAGGGCTGGTATCCAAGATCTATAAAGAACTTCTCAAACTCAACACCCAAAAAACTAATAATCCAGTCAAGAAATGAACAGAAGACATGAACATACACTTCTCTAAAGAAGACATACAAATGGCTAACAGAGGCATGAAAAAATGTTCAACATCACTAGCCATCAGGGATATATAAACCAAAACTACAGTGGGATATCACATTATACCATCAGAATAGCTAAAATTAGCAAGACAGGAAACAAGTGTTGGCAAGAATGTAGAGAAAGGGGAAACCTCTTATACTGTTGGTGGGAATGCAAGTTGGTACAGCCATTCTGGAAAACAGTATGGAGCCTCCTCAAGACATTAAAAATAGAGGTACCTTATGACCCAGCAACTGGACTACTAGGTATTTACCCCCAAAAACACAGAAGTAGTGAAAAGAAGGGGCACATGCACCCCAATGTTCATAGCAGCAGTATCCACAATAGTCAAACCATGGAAGGAGATGAGATGTCTTTCAATGGATTAATGGATAAGTAAAATGTGGTTCATATATAGAATGAATTATTACTCAGTCATCAGAAAAGATGAATACCTACCATTTGCATCAACATGGGTGGAACTGGAGGATATTATGCTAAGTGAAATAGGTCAGAGAAAGACAATTATCATATTTTCACTCCTATATGGAACATTAAGGAATAGCACAGAGGACCATAGAGGAAGGGAGGGAAAATTGAATGAGAAGAAATCAGAGAGGGAGACAAACTACCAAAGTCTCTGGATTCTGGGAAACAAACTGAGGGTTGCAGAAGGGAAGGGGGTGGGAAGATGGGGTAACCAGGTGATGGGTATTAAGGAGGGCACATGTAGTAATGATCACTAGATGTTATATGCAACTAATGAATCGTTGATCCCTACATCAAAAACTAATGATGTACTATATGTTGGCTATCTGAACATAATAATAATAATAATAATAATAATAATAATAACTCTTTACTATTAAAAAATCAGTATGAGATTGAAGCACAAAAGCAATAAAATAAACTATATTTATAGAAATCATTAAAGGGATACACAAAATAAACAGATGTGAATTATACATCATATACATAAAAATTGCCGGTGGGGGGAGAATTAGTGTTTTTAGAATGGGTTCAAACTTATGTGACCATCAACGTATTATAGACTGTTATACACATAGAGTATTATATATAAGCCTAATAGTAATTACAAATCAAAATTTGTAACAGATATGCAAAAAATAAATAAAAAGAATCAAAGATCACTAAAGATAGCCATCAAACCACAAGAGAAGAGAGCAAGAGAAGAAAGGAACAGAGAAGATCTACAAAAACAAACATAAAACAAGTAACAAAATAACAATAAGTACATACCTATCAATGATTATACTGGATACAAATGGACTAAATGCTCCAATTGAAATACACAGTGTAACTAAATGGATTAAAAAAAAAAAACCCACTCATCCATATGTTGCCTACAAGAGACTCATTGCAGACCTAACGGCAAATGTAGATTCAAAGTAAAGAGATGGCAAAGTGTTTATCATGCAAATGAAAATGAAAATAAACTCAGGGCAGCAATACTTATATTAGATAAAAATATACTTTAAAACAGATTGTAACAAGAGAAAAGGGACATTACATAATCATAAAGAGAGAAATGCAGAAAGAAGGTATAACAATTGTAAATATTTATGCATCTACCTTGAAAGTACCCAAATATACGAAGCAACTATTACCAGACACGAAGGAAGAAATTGATCATAATACAATAATAGTAGGGGACTTTAATGCCACTTATATCAATGGATAGATTACCCAGACAGAAAATCAACAAAGCAACAGTGGCTTTGAATGACACAATAGACCAAATGGATCTAACAGATATATCCAGAACATTCCATTCAAAAACAGAAGGAATAGGAGGAGGAGGGAGTTAAAATGGCAGAGTAGTGGAGGGACCCTGGACTTGCCTCATCCCTCAAACAGAACTAGAAAATCATTTTAAACACCTAGGAAATAGATCTGAGGATTGAGAGAACAATTTGCACAATTAGAGGGAAAGAAAGTGGCAGGTATGAGATGCAGAGGTGTGAATTAGGGGAGAGAAAGACTGCAATGCCGTTTTGCAGGGAGCCCTTTTTGCAGAGAGAAGAGAAAGATAGGGGGAAAGACAGACAGATTTGTTGGGTTCACCCAAGAAAAACACTTCTCCAAAACCATCGACTGCGGAATTGAGAGGAACTGACTCAAATTTTTTAAGCAGCAGAGCTCAAATTCTGAATTTTAGAAGTCCTCCCCATTTGCTGGAGTCAATAAAGTCAGATGAGTACAGCCCTGCTCCTGGGGAGAAAGAGGGCAGAGGCCCAGGAGTGGACAACGTGATGTATGAATCCCCTGGGTCACATTGGGAGAGAATGATTCCTTTCCTGGAGTACTTCCAGAAGAAGGTATATTGTCTCTCCAAGAACAAAAACCCAGTCTGTGCCACTGAAAGGATTTTTATCAGTAAGGGACAGAAACATGCACAGAGAGTAGATAATCTGGTTGCTACTTTTCCTCTGTGCTTCACCATAACCTCCAAGTAACTGTGCAGCTGTGCAACAGCTTTTCTGAGACAAAACAGCATGAGACATAGCACAGTGAGTCTCTCCACTCAAGGTATGGAGTGGATCCATGCCTACTGGGCCCTTTAAGATTTGGAGTTTTGAATCCCAGCCACGCATCAGAGATAGAACATAGAACTGTGGCACCAGGTGTGCTGATGGCCCAGGCACAGACTCCATGAGGGCAGAGACCTGACGGAAGCCTGGGACACAAGAAGGGAGATTGTTTACTTTTTTTTTTTTTTTTAAGATTCGATTTATTTATTTGACAGAGAGAGACACAGCAAGAGAGGGAACACAAGGAGGGGGAGTGAGAGAGGGAGAAGCAGGCTTCCCACTGAGCAGGGATCCTGATGTGGGGCTCAATCCCAGGACCCTAGGATCATGACCTGACCCGAAGGCAGACACTTAATGACTGAGCCACCCAGGTGCCCTGATTGTTCACTTTTCTGTGGAGGCCTTCTGGACAGTGGAGGTCAAGAGATCCCTTTTCTGGAGTTGAAAGAGCAGGGAATGCCATTTCCCCACCCCTGGCCCAACAGCATGGTTAGACTTCAGTGAGCAACACAGTGCCCCAAGTGGAAGCTGGGGCCAATTATACCAAATGCCACATTCTTGTTCCCTGCACTGCAGGGGCATCCTTTCTAGGGCAGGACTGTAAGCCAGTGCAGTGGGCCTATCCACCAGAAGATCAGTATAGAACTCCTGCATACACCAAGTCTACTAATCGTAGAGAACTCCAAAGCATCAACTTCAGTTCTGGTGGAAATAGGACAGGGTTTTCTTCCTCCCCTCCCCCACCCTTTGGAATCAGGCTTATAGTTGTATGTTTGTTTGTTTGTTTGTTCATTTTTCTCTTTTTTCTGGATCAGGTTTCTTTTTTTTTTTTTCTTTCTTTCTTTCTTTTTCTTTGGAATCAGGCTCATGTTTTTTTTGTTTGTTTTTCTGTATATTTGTATTTTGTCTCATTCTTTTCCTTTTCCCTTTTCTTGAATCGGTCTTTTTTTTTTTAATCAGGTTTATTTTAATGTACAAATGAAATGAAAGCATACCTAGTTAAGTCCAAAACGCTCCCCCACTGAAAGCAAAGGGGAACTCTGCAAAAAACTGGCATGGGGGGGGCACCTGGGTGGCTCAGTGGGTTAAGCCTCTGCCTTCGGCTCAGGTCGTGGTCTCAGGGTCCTGGGATCGAGCCCCACATCGGGCTCCCTGCTCAGTGGGGAGCCTGCTTCCCTTCCTCTCTCTCTCTGCCTGCCTCTCTGCCTACTTGTGATCTCTGTCAAATAAATAAATAAAATCTTTAAAAAAAAAAAAAACTGACATGGGGGAAATAACAGCCAAAACACAACAGCAGGGTGCACACAGCGTACACTAGAAATATTTCATGAAGTGCCAGACCTTGGACAGTGTATGACCCCTTCATAATATAGCATTACTTTCATGAACAGGAAACATAAAAAGCTTTCATAACATGCAAAAGACAGAAACCTAGAAAAATGAAGAGATGGAGGAATTCCCCCCAAAAGAAAGATCAAGAAGAAATCACAGCTAGGGACTTGCTCAAAACAGATATAAACAATATATCTAAACAAAGATTTAGAATAACAATCATAAGAATATTATCTGGGTTTGAAAGAAGCATGGAAATCCCCAGAGATACCTTTGCTACGGAGATCAAAGATGTAAAATTAGTCAGGCTGACTATAAAATGCCATAACTGAGATACAGAACAGACTGGAAGTAATCACAAGGATGAAAGAAGCAGAGGAATGAATGAATGAATTTTATTCAAGATAAAATGATGAAAAATAATGAAGCTGAAAAGAAGAGGGAAAGAAAACTCTTAGATCACAAATGTAGCTCTAGAGAACTCACCAACTCCATGAAGAGCTACAATATCTATATCGTTGGAGTCCCAGAAGAACAGTGAGGGGAAGAGGTCAAAAGGTCTATTTGAAGAACTTATAGCTGAGAACTTCCTTAATATGGGGAAGGCAACAGGTGTTTGAGTCCAAAAGCCACAGAGAACAACCCTGAAAATCAACAAAAACAGTTCAATATCAAGACATATCACAGTGAAACCTGCAAAATACAAAGATAAAGAGAATTCTGTAAGTAGTTACTGACAAAAGTTCCTTAACCTATAATGGTATACACATAAGGCTAGCAGCTGATCTGTCCACAGAAACTTAGAAGGACAGAGACCGTAGCATGACATATTCAATAAACCAAATGGAAAAGAATATGCAGCCAAGAATACATTACACAGCAAAGCAGTCATTCGGAATAGGAGAGAGAGATTTCCCAAGACAAGCAAAAACTAAAGGAGTTTGTAAATATTAAACCAGTTCTGCAGGACGTATTAAAGGAGGTACTTTGAGTGGGCAAGAGAGACCAAAAGCAACAAAGACTAGAAAGGAACAGAGGCACTCTACAGGAACAATGACTTTACAGGTAATACAATGGCACTAAATTCATATCTATCAATAACTAATCTGGATATAAATGGACTAAATGCTCTTATCAACAGACATAAGGTATCAGAATGGATTAAGAAAAAAAAAAGCGCCATAGAATGCTGCTTACAAGAGACTCATTTTAGACATAAAGACACCTCCAGATTGAAAGTGAGGGGATGAAAAAACATTTGTCATGCTAAGAAATTTCAAAAGGAAGCTAGAGTGGCAATATTTGTATCAGACAAACTAGATTTTATTTTTTTTAAAGATTTTGTATATATTTTTGACAGAGAAAGACAGAGTGAGAGAGGGAACACAGGCAGGGGGAGTGGAAGAGGGAGAACAGGCTTCCCGTGTAGGAGGGAGCCCAATGCGGGGCTCAATCCCAGGTCCCTGGTAACATGACCTGAGCCAAAGGCAGACACTTAATAACTGAGCCACCCAGGTGTCCCAGATAAACCAGATTTTAAACCAAAGCCCACAATAAGAACTGAAGATGGGTACTATATCATAACAAAGGAGTCTATCCAACAAGAAGATCTAACAATTGTGAATATTTATATCCCCAAATTGAGAGCAGCCAAATAATATATAAATCAATTAATAGCAAAGAAACTCATTGATAATAACACAATAATAGCAGGGACTTCAACACACCGCTTAAGGCAATGGATAGATCATCTAAACAGAAGATCAACAAGGAAATAATGTCTTTGAGTGACACATTGGAATACATAGACTTAAAAAATATATTCAGAGAATTTCATACTAAAGCAGCAAAGCACACATTCTTTTCAAGTGCACATAAACATTCTTGAGAATAGATCACATACTGGTCATGAATCAGCCTTTAACAAATACAAAAAGATTGAGAACATATCATGCATATTTTCAGACCACAATGCTGTGAAACTTGAAGTCAACCACAAGAAAAAATTTGTAACAACCACAAATACATGGAGGTTACAGAACATCCTACTAAAGAATTAATGGGGTAACAAGGAAATTAAAGAAGGAACTAAAAAAATACATGGAAGCAAATGAAAATATAAACATGGTAGACCAAAATCTTTGGGATTCAGCAAAGGTGGTCACAAGAGGAAAGTATAGAGCAATATAGGCCTTCCTCGAGAAGCAAGAAAAGTCTCAAATACACAACCTAAACTTATACCTGAAGAAGATGGAAAAAGAACACCAAATAATGCCTAAAACCAGGAGAAGAAGAGAAATAATAAATATTAGAGCAGAAACAAATAATACAGAAATAAAAACTACAGTAGAACAGATCAATGAAATTAGGATCTGGCTATTTGAAAGAATTAACAAAATGTATGAACTCTTAGCCAGACTTATCAAAAAGAAAGACAAAGGACATAAATAAAATCACAAATGAAAGAGGAGAGATCCTAACCAACACCACATAAATATAATCATTAGAGAATATTGTGAGCAGTTCTATGCCAACAAATTAGGCAATCTAGAAGAAATTTGTAGATTCCTAGAAACAGCTAAACTACCAAAATTGAAACAGGAAGAAACAGAAAATCTGAACAGACCAGCAAAGAAACTGAATCAGTAATTAAAAATCTCCCACGGCCAGATGGCTTCCCAGGAGAATTCTACCAAATATTTGAAGAAGAATTAATACCTACTCTTCTAAAACTCTTCCAAAAAATAGAAATGGAAGGAAATCATCCAAACTCATTCTATGAGGTCAGCTTACTTGATTCCAAAACCAAAGACCCCATTAAGAAGGCTGATTATAGACCAATATCCCTGATGAATATGAATGCAAAAATTCTCAACAAAATGCTAGCAAATTAATCCAACAGTACATTAAAAGAATCATCCACCAGAATCAAGTGAGATTTATTCCTGGATTGCAAGGGTGTTTCAATACTCACAAATTGACTAACATGTTACACCATATTAATAAAAGGATAAGAACCATATGATCCTCTCAATAGATGCAGAAAAAGTGTTTAACAAAATGGAGAATTTTTTAATAAAAAACCTCAAGAATGAAGGGATAGAAGAAACATACCTCAATAACATAAAGGCTATATATGAAAAACTAACAGCTAATGTCATCCTAAATAGGGAAAAACTGACAGCTTTTTCCCTAAGGTCAGAAATATGACAAGGTTGTCCCTTCTCACCACTCTCGTTCAACATAACTTTCCCATTAAAGAAAAAAGAAAAGAAAATTCAGAAGGTATATACATTGCCCTCAAGTGCATATGTGATATCCAGAGGAGATCTCAGCAATCACGTAACAAAAATTTTTAAAAATGCATCCAAATAGGCAAGGAAGAAGTCAAACTTTCATTCTTTGCAGACAACATGATACTCTATGTAAAAAAATCCAAACGACTCAACCAAAAAATTACTAGACCTGATACATGAATTCAGCAAAGTCGCAGCATATGAAATCAATGCATAGAAATCTGTTGCATTTTTATGTACCAATAATGAAGCAACAGAAAGAGAAATCAAGGAATTGATCCCATTTACAATTGCACCAAAAACCATAAGATACTTAGGAACAAACCTAAGCAAAGTGATAAGAGATCAGTACTCTGAAAACTCTAGAACACTTATGAAAGAAAAGGAAGATGACATGAAGAAATGGGAAAAACATTCATTCCATGTTCATGGACTGGAAAAGCAAATATTGTTAAAATGTCTACACTACCCAAAGCAATCTACACATTCAATGCAATCCCTATCAAAATAACAGCAGCATTTTCACAGAGCTAGAACAAAAAATTCTGAAATTTGTATAGAACTAGAAAAGACCCTGAATAGTGAAAGTGATATTGAAAATGAAAAGCAAAAAAGGAACATCACAATTCCAGACTTCAAGCCATGTTACAAAGCTGTAATCATCAAGACAGTATGGAACTGGCACAAAAGCAGATACATAGATCAATAGAACAGAAAAGAGAATCCAGAAATGGACCCACAACTATATGGTTAACCAATTCTTTTTTTTTTTTTTTAAGATTTTATTTATTAATTTGACAGACAGAGACCACAAGTAGGCAGAGAGGCAGGCAGAGAGAGAGGGGAAAGCAGGCTTCCCACCCAGGAGAGAGCCCGATGTGGGGCTCGATCCCAGGACCCCGGGATCATGACCTGAGCCGAAGGCAGAGGCTTTAACCCACTGAGCCACCCAGGCACCCCTGGTTAACCAATTCTTGACAAAGCAGGAAAGAATACCTAATGGAAAAAAGATAGTTTCTTAATAAATAATGTTGGGAAAATTGGATAGTGACATGCAGAAAAATGAAACTGGACCACTTTTTATGCCATACATAAAAATAAACTCAAAATGGAAGAAAGACCTTAATGTGAAACAGGAAACCATCAAAATCCTAGAGGAGAACACAGGCAGCAACCACTTTGACCTCGGTCATAGCAACTTCTTACTTGATAACTCCTGAGGCAAGGGAAACAAAAGCAAAAAATGGGACTTTATCAAGATTAAAATCTTCTGCATGCAAAGGAAACAATCAACAAAACTAAAAGGCAACCAGCAGAATGGGAAAAGATATTTTCAAATGATACACTGGATAAAAGACTAGTTCCAAAATCTACATAGAATTTATCAAACTCAACACCCAAAAAACAAATAATCAAGTTAAGAAATGGGTACAAGACATGAATAGACATTTCTCCAAAGATGATATACAAATAGCTACTAGACACATGAAAAAATGCTCAACATCACTCATCATAAGGGAAATACAATTAAAACCACAATGAGATACTACCACACACCTGTCAAAATGGCTAAAATTAACAACTCAGGAAACAGATGTTAATGAGAATGATGAGAAAGAGGAACCCTCTTACACTGTTGGTGGAAATGCAAATTGGTGCAACTACTTTGGAAAACAGTATGGAGATTCCTCAGAAAGTTAAAAATAGAATTTCCCTATGACCCAGCAATTGCACTACTAGGTATTTATCCAAAAAAGGCAAAAGTACTGATTTAAAGAGGCATATGCACCCTGATGATTACAGCAGCACAATCCACAATAGCCAAATTATGGAAAGATTCTAAATATCCATGAACAGATGAATGGATAACAAATAAGTAGGATATATATAAAATGGAATATTACTCAGCCTCAATAATCATGAAATCTTGACATTTGCAACATGGATGGAACTAGAGTGTATTATGCTAAGCAAAATAAGTCTGTCAGAGAAAGATAAATACCACATGATTCAACTCATATGTGAAACAAATGACTTTTTTTTTTTTTTTTTCACTGTGAGAATTACTCTTCTTTTATTGCTTCAATCCAAGGATTTCAAAGGTCATTCTCAAAGAACAGCATCAGAGGGACACAAATGTTCCCAGCATCCAAACATTACTGACACAGTCCCAAAACTACAGATGACACAGCCTGGCTCTATAGAGAAACTTGCCGATGGGAATCACAGGCCATCGTCCTCACAAAGAATCACTTGAACTTGTTCAGAACATCTCTCTCGGGCTTTTTCTCTCATTATTTTAGGGATCAAAACATCCTTTTCAACATGTCTGAGATGCTGCCCTGTGGGGTCGAGCGCCATCTCGGCGGGCGGAGAGAAAGGGAGACGCTGTTGTGCCACCTCCTTTGTATTGGTTATTCAGAGCATGTACCTTTCGTGCCAGGGTAACTGGGAAAAAATTTCGCAGGTGCGCCAGAACTACAAAAAAACAAAACAGATGAACAGAAAGAAAGAAAAATAAGATAGAAACAGAGAAGGTAAACCATAAGAGATACTTAACTACAGAGAACAAACTGAGCGTGGCTGGAGGGCAAGTGGGTGGGGGATGAGATAAATAAGTGATGAATATTAAGAAAGGCATTTTTTGAGATGAGCACTGGGTGTTATATGTAAGTAATGAATCACTTAATTCTACTCCTGAATTCAATACTACACTATATGTTAATTAACTTGAATTAAAATAAAAACTTGGAAGGAAAAGAAAGATAATTTGTATACCATAAGAAAAAAGAAAATTCAGAAGGAATATACATTGGTTTCAAGTGCATATGGGATCTCCAGAAGAGATCTCATATTAAACCACAAAACAAATCTCAACAAATTCAAAAAGGTTGAAATCATAACATGCATCTTTTCTACCCACAATAGTATAAAGCTAGAAATCAACCATAAGAAAAAAACTCTGAAAAGAACATAAATACATGGAGGTTAAAGTACATACTATTAAACAATGAATGGGAAAACCACAATCAAAGATAAAATTTAAAAAATACATAGAGATGAATAAAAAATGAAAATACAACAGTTAAAATCTTTCAGATGAAGGAAAAGTTGTTCTAATAAGGAAGGTTATGTAATAAAGGCCTACTCAAAAAAGGAAGATAAATCAATTATACAAGCTAGGCTTACACCCAAAAGAGTAAGAAAAAGAAAAACAAATTCCAAAGCCAGTACACCAAAGGAAATAATAAAGAGTAGAGAAGAAATAAATGAAATGGATATTAAAAAGCAACAGAACAGATTAATGAAACCAGGAGCTGATTCTTTGAAAATATCAACAAAATTGATAAATCCTTGGTCAGATTAAAGGAAAAGAGAGGAGAGGAGGGGTAAAAATGGGCTGAGAAGGGGGAGAGGGGAGGGAAGGTAAAGAAAAGGAAAGAGGAAGGGAAAGGAAAGAGAAAGGAAGGGAAGGGAAGGGAAAGGAAAGAAGAAAAAAGAAAAGAAGGAAGGAAGGGAAGGAAAATAAAAGAAGGAAAGGAAGGAAGGAAGAAAGACAACAAAGAGAAAGGACTCAAATGAATAAGAAATGAAAGAGAAGGAACAATAATCAGCACCACAGAAATACAAGGGATTATAAGAGAATATTAAGAAAAATTATATGTCAACAAATTGAACAACCTAGAAGAAATAAACTCCTAGAAATGTATAACCTCTCAAAACTAAATCATGAAGAAATAGAAAACTTAAACAGACCAATCACTAGTAATAAAATTGAATCAGTAATCAAAAAACTCCCAACAATTAAGTCCATAAGCAGATGGCTTCAAAAGTGAATTCTACCAAAAGAGTTAATATCCATTTTTCTGAAACTATACTAAAAAAATAGAACAGGAAGGAAATATTTCAGGCTTATTCTACAAGGCCAGCATTAACATGATACAAACACCAGCTAAAGACGAAAGGGTGGGAGGAAGAAAAGGAAAGGAAAGAAAAAGAGAAAGAAAGAGAGAAAGGAAGAGAGAAAGAGGGAGAGAGGGAGGGAGAATGAATGAACTACAGGTTGTTATCTCTGATGAACAAAGACACAAAAATTTTCAAGAAAATATTAGAAAACTAAATCTAAGTACTCACCATGATCACATGATACTTATTCCAGGAATATTAGGGTGGTTCAATACTGGAAAACCAATCAATGTGATACATCACATCAGTAGGAGAAATGATTAAAAAAATGATAATCTAAATAGATGCTGAATAAGAATTTTACAAAATACAATGGTGATTCATGATGAAAACTCTCATGAAGTAGGTCTAGGAGGAATATACCTCAACATAATAAAAGCCATATATGAAAAACCCACATCTAACATCATATTCAGTGGGCAAAAACTGAGAGCTTTTCATGAAGAGATGCTCAGCATCACTAATAATCAGGGAAATGTAAAAACCACAATGAGATACATCTCACACCTGTGAGAGTGGCTAAAATCAAAGCCACAAGAAACATCAAGCATTGAAAAGGATGTAGAGAAAAAAGAATCCTTGCACATTGTTGATGGGAAAGCAAGCTAATGGACACGATATGGAAAACACTATAGAAGTTCCTTTAAAAATTAAAAAATAATATTACCTTTATGATTCAATAAGTCCACTACTGGGTATTTAACCAAGGAAAATGAAAATACTAATTCAAAAAGATATATGTACCCCTATGTTAATTGAAGAATTATTAACAATAGCCAAGATATGGAAGTAACTCAAGTGTTCATCCACAGATGAGTGGATAATAGAGATATAGTATGTATCAACACACACACACACACACACACACACACACACACACACGTACAATGGAATATTATGCAGTCGTAAAAAAGGATGAAATCATGCCCTCTGCAACAACATGAATGACTGTAAAGCATATGATGATAAGTGAGATACGTCAGTTAGAGAAATACAAATACCATATGATTTCACTAATATATGGAATTTAAGAAACAAAGAAAATAAGAGACAAAAAAAAATGGACTTTTAAATATGCTGAGCAAACTGGTGGTTGCTGGAAGAGAGGGGTTTGGAGGATGGGTGAAATAGGTGAAGAGAATTAAGAGTACACTTATCATCATCACACACAACACCCAGCCATGTGTTGTGCCTAATCACCAGAATGCTGTGCCAAGCCACCAGGTGCACAACTGCTCCCATGTGCTATGAGAAGTTGCAATGGTGTGGCCAGAATGACACTATGCTCAGCCACATACCCACAGCCACCAAAATGTATCATGCCTGGCACTGCACCATGGGCCACCCTGATACACAGTCCCCAGCTATTATAACACTTTAGGGATCTGGCATAGGACTAGTGGCCCAGTGCAAATTTTGTTAATATCATTCACCTGCTCCCAAATTCCACAGAAGGCATGCCCCCTTACAGCTGGCCTTCCTGAGTTGTGCTAACAACACAGAGAGCTACCACAGGCCACTATAGAAGAGTTATTGTAGAGAATTGCACTGAAAGGAAAAGTGACTCGGACAAAACAAGAGGTTTAAGCAACATGCACAAGATACTCTCCTGAAGTGCCAGGTTCTGGTAAATAGGTCATTCTGCAGTGCAACACACTTCAGAGCTTCTTCTTTATAAAGTCACTACTTTCAAGAGCAGAGGACACAGCAGAATTTCTTAACACAGAGACACAGAGAGGCAGACAAAATGAGACAGAGAAATTTATCCCAAATGAAAGAACATGACAAGGCCACAGCCAGAGATCTAAGCAAAACAGATATAAATAACATGCTTGATAGAGAATTTAAAGCAATGATCACAAGGATATTCATTGTACTTGAGAAAAGAGTAGAAGACAGGTTCGAGACCCTTACCACAGAAATAAGGAATTACATAGTAGAGATAAAGGGTTCAGTACAGGAATAAGAAACACACATGATGGAATGAACAGCAAGCTGGAAGAAGCAGAGGAATGACCTAGAAGACAGAGTAATGCAAAGTAATCAAGCTGAGAAAAAGAAAAAGAATTACACAAAATGATAACAGGTTAGAGAGCTCAGTGACTCCATTAACTATAATAATATTTATATTATAGGAGTCCCAGAAGAAGAGAGAGAAAGGGGGCAGAAAGTTTATTTGAAGAAATAATGGCTGATAACTTCCCTAATAGATATCCACATCCAGGAGACACAGAGAACTCTCATCAAAATCAACAAAAGCAGACCAAAACGCAGACATATTGTAATTAAACTGGCAAAATATAGTGATAATAAATTTAAGATGAGTATGACAAAAGAAGTCAGTAACATATAAGGGGTAACCCATAGGCTAGCAAGAGATTTTTCAACAGAAATTTGGTAAGCTAGAAGATAGTGGCATAATATATTCAAAGTGTTGAATGGGAAAATCTGTAGTCACAAATACTCTGTCCAGCAAGGTCACCATTCAGAAAAGAAGGAGAAATAAAGAGTTTCTCAGACAAAGAAAAGTGAAAGGAGTTCATAAACATTAAACTAGGCCTTCAAGAAATTTTCAAAGGGACTCTTTGAATGGAAAGGAAAGCCCAAAATTGACAATACAGAGGTAGAAAACACACAAGCAGAACAAATGAATATTTCTGTAAAAATACAGTCAAGGAATTCACAAAAAAAGATACAAAAAATACAGTCAAGGAATTCACAAAAAAGATACATTTCTTATAAAAAATACCTAAATTGTGGAAAGGAGAGGAGAAAAGAATGAGTGCACACTTAAATGACTGCCAACTTAATATAGACTGTTATATGCAGAAGAGCTTATATACAAACATAATGGTAACCATATATCAAATACCACTAATAAATATGTAAACAATAAAGTGAAAGAAATCCAAGTATATCACTAAAGAAAATCAATAAAACATGAAAAAAAGATGAGAAACAATCAGAGAAATCTTAAGAAACAACCACAAAACAAGTAATAAGCAATAAATATGTATCTATCAATAATTACTTTGAATGTAAATGGAATAAATGCTCCAATCAAAAGACATAGGACAACAGAATGGATAAGAAAATAAGATGCATCTATATGCTGCCTATAAGAAACTCCTTTTAGACCTAAAATACATGCAGACTCAAAGTGAGAGGATGGAGAAACATCTATCATGCAAATGGATGGCAAAAGAAAGCCAAACTACCAATACTTATATTGGGAAAAATAGACTTTAAAACAGACTGTAACAAGAGACAAAGAAGGACACTATATAATAATAAAGGAGACAATCAAATAAGAATATACAACTGTAAATATTTATGCACCCAACATAGGGAGCACCCAAATACATTAAGCAGTTAATAACAAACATAAAGGAACTGATAAAAATGCAATAATAGTAGGGACTTCATATTATGGACAGATAACTTATATCATGGACTCCACTTATATTATGGACAGATCATCTAAACGGAACATCAACACATATATTATGGACATGTCCACTTATGTTATGGACAGATCATCTAAACAGAACATCAAGAAAATAATGGCATTTTATGACACACTGGAATAGATGGATTTAACAGATATATTCAGAACATTCCACCCTAAAAGTGCAAAATTCACATTCTTTTCAAGTGGTTGTGGAACATTCTCCAGAACAGATACATATTATCCCACAAAACAAACCTTGACAAATTCAAGTAGGTCAAAATCATACCATGCATATTTCCTGACCACAACACTGAAACTAGAAGTTAACAATAAGAACAAATCTCGAAAGATCACAAATACATGGTGGTAAATAACATGTTACTCAACAATGAAGGGTTCAGCCAGGAAATAGAAGAAGAAGTGAGAAAAGTGCATGGAAACAAATGAAAACAATCTAAACTTCTGGGATGCAGCAAAGGTAGTTCCAAGAGAGAAGTTTATAACACAGGTCAACCTCAATAAGCAAGAAAAAGCTCAAATAAACAACCTAAACTTATACCTATAGGAGCTAGACAAAGGGGAAGAAATGAAATGATAATGATTAGAGCAGAAATAAATTATATAGAAGGAAAGGAAGGAAGGAAGGAAGGAAGGAAGAAAGAAAGAAAGAAAGAAAGAAAAAGATCAATGAAACCAGAAGCTTATTCTTTGAAAAAAAATCAATAAATTTCATAAACCTCTATCCAGACTTATAAAAGGGAGAGAGCGAGAGGGCTCAAATAAATAAAATCACAAATCAGAGAGGAAGGAGAGATAACCAATACCACAGAAATAAAAAAAATTATAACAGAATATTATAAAATACTATATGCCAACAAATTGGACAACATAGAAGAAATGGATAAACTCCTAGAAACCTATAAACTATATACATAAACAGTGAATCACAGAACACTACATCAAAAACTAATGGTGTACTCTATGATGAGTACTATAACATAATAAAATAATAATTAAAAAGGAAACCTATAAACTACCAAAACCAAAATAGGAAAAAAAAAGAAAATTTGAACAGACTGGTTACCATCAGGGAAATTGACTTAGTCATCAAAAAGCTTTGATATAAGCTGTGGTAACTTCTTCCCAGATATATCTTCTGAAGAAAGGGAAACAAAAGCCAAAATAAACTATTGAAAATTCATCAAGACAAATCCTTCTGCACAGGGAGTGAAACAATCAACAAAATTAAAAGGTAACCTATAGAATAAGAGAAGATAACTTACAAATGGCCTAGCCAATAAATGGTTAGTATCCAAAATATATAAAAAACTTATAAAATTCAACATTCAAAAAATGAATACAATTAAAAAATATGCAGAATTCATGAACACCTATTTCCCCAAAGAAGACATACAGTTGGCCAACAGATACATGAAAAGATGTTCAGTAACACTTACCATCAGGAAAATGCAAATCAAAACCACAATGTGATATCACTTCACATCTGTCAGAATGGCTGACATCAACACAAGAAATATCAGGTGTTGGCAAGAATGTGGAGAAAAAGAAACAGCCATGCAATGCACTGTTGGTGGGAATGCAAACTTGTACAGCAACTCTGAAAAACAGTATGGAAGATCCTCAAAAAGGTAAAAATAGAAATACCCTAAGATCCAGCAATTGCGCTACTAGGTATTTACCCAAAGAATAGAAAAACACGAATTCAAAGGGTTACATGCACCCTTATATTTATAGCAACATTATCTACAATAGCTGAGATATGGAAGC
Source organism: Lontra canadensis (assembly GCF_010015895.1). Taxonomy (NCBI): domain Eukaryota; kingdom Metazoa; phylum Chordata; class Mammalia; order Carnivora; family Mustelidae; genus Lontra; species Lontra canadensis. The sequence continues at coordinate 18,970,083 of NW_022630995.1, read as the reverse complement.
AGCCCAAGTGTCCATTGGCTGATGAATGGATAAAGATGGGATAGATATAGATGATAGATAGATAGATCTAGATAAAGATATAGATACACAATAGGATATTACCCAGCCATAAAAAGAATGGACTCTTTCTATTAACAAAGACATAATGTTAAATGTAATAAGCCAGAGAAAGGCAAAAACCATATGATTTCCCTCATATGTGGGAAAAGCAAAGGGAAAAATACAAGAGTGGGAAAGACACAAATCAAGAATCAGACTCTTACTTATAAAGAACTGATGGTTACCAGAGGGGAAAGAGCAGGGTGATGGGTGAAACAGGTGATGGGAATTAAAGAGTACATTTGTCACGATGAGCACAGCCTGTTATATGGAAGTGTTAAATCACTATATCGTGTAACTGAAACTAATATAACAGTGTATATTAACTAACTGGAATTAAAAAAAAAAAAAACTTTAAAAAAAACAAATCAACAAACTGAAAAAAAAAGTATACTGATGATGTGTACTGTGTGTACTGAGTACTGTATAGAATTGAATCATTATATTGTACACCTGGAATGAATATAACAATATACATTAATTATACTTGAACTTTCAAAAATAAATTAAAATTACAAAAACAAATCCTTACACTGGTAAAACTGGGTTAGAACTATGCAAGTTTTTTTTTTTTTTTCTTATGAGCACAATACAGTCACTTTAAGTATCAAACCAGATAATGGATCTCTACATTGATTTCACCAGTACTAGTAATGCCTGAACATTTCCTTACACTGGCCAAGAGCAGAAGCTCAAATGATTTCTCTGGATGAGGTATAGGATGCTGCTTCCAGTCTTTTCTCTGACTGTGTTGACACAAGAGAGGACTATGTGATGCAAAATAGAAGTCCACTGGTAAAAATTATATTCATCTGTTCCTTTTTTTTCCCTCCCTTATTCTACTCTGCCCTTCCTATAAGAGGAAAATAAATAGAAATTTCTCCTTTAACTTCATGAAGAGAAATTATAATAGTACTATTTTACCTCATTTTAATTTGTAGACCCTGACAACTCCCATAAATTCCAAGGATCACAGGAGAAATAGACATATTTCTTGGGCCTAAAAAAAGAAAGAGAGAAAACTATTTGTGTTTTCTGGAATATGGAAGTAAATGTATAATCTTTGGTAATTCACAAAAGGAATAAATAAAACTGTCCTGTTTCCTTTAATGGTAAGACCAAACATTCATATAAATAATCAAATGCAACATATTACATATATTACACTAATATGCACATTTTTATAATATATATTTGGTTGTACAAACAAAAAAAAGTAATGTAAAAAGAATGTAGTTTTATTACAGTTGTAAATATAACTGTAGTAACTTAATTTGATGTCAAATTAGCTATTATTGTTTCTTTCTCAATACTATTATAAAAGTGACTACTGTTCAGCAAACTGTTACTCAAAACACTTATATATATCTTTTCTTGATGTCCTACTACAGAACACACTACCTACTCTATTACTTGATGATCTTAATAATAAAAACAGTAATCCAAAGTTATTATATCACATTATAATTATAGATGTACCCTGTATACACCTTTTCATTGAATGTCAAATAATTGAATGTTAAAAACCAATATTTAGGGGAGGCCGACTAATGCCATCATAGAGTGGACTTATGGGAGTTGAAGAAAAAATGTTCAAATTTCCCAAAGAAGTAATTATAACTTCACTACTAACAATGTAAATGTCAATTTTAATAGTTTGAAATTTTAATTTGGAAAACAACTCCACTAACTTCCAGTGTGGTTGGTACGTATGCAGTTGTTTGGGGGTAATTCTGCCATTGTTGGCTATTGTTAATGGTCATGTTTGGCACTAACAATGAGAGTTTTTCATCTAGGTAGAGATTTCTCTCTTCAATTCCTGTAATTTCCTCAAATCAATTTCTCAAATTGGAGTTGTTTGCACAGTTTAAATAAGATTCTATTTTCAGAAGACTTAAAAATGTCTTCCCATATTATTTTTTCAGAAACATTTTTGCTTAGTTGTTTCACACTTGTTGCCTGAGACAAAATTTCTTTTAATCTTGGATCTAAAAATATAGCAATGGAGAAACTTAATTGGTTTCAATATAACAAATCTCCAAATTCCCACATGCATCTCAGCTTTCATTCCATGCACACTAATTTGGCATGTTCTGTGAAAGAAAATGTTGGGAGACCCCTTTTAGTAGACAGAATGCAACAAATACTTTCGCTCTCAAGTCACACTTATTTGGTTATTTCTTTAGCAGACTCTAACAAATAAACTAGGTTCTCTATAAGTAAGCGGTCTTGAAAGTTGGCATTGTTATTGGCAGAGTACTGTGTTAAATCCTTTATTCAATCTTAAAAAAATGTAATAGCTTCTATCCCATCTTACTTGAACATCTGATAATCTGATAAAGCATTTCCATCACCTATTTTATATCTCATAAATGTTTCTGGATTAAGTAGAGTGATAACAATTTTCCTGCTTAAGGGCAGTAATTTTGTTACATAAAAATGTGTTATAATTACTATTCTAACATATAACTGAAGATTGTTGGGGGGGCACCATAATCTGCTTATTTACATGTCACTCCTAGCCTTTGCCACATTTATTTCATTGTAAGTCACAGTTATATGACATTTGCTTCACTGATTTTCCACTCCATAAATAGTTTATCAATCAGATTCACTTGGTTGTTAACCATGGGAGATCTAGAAGTTTTTCAACAAGTAAAGAATTAAACCCAGCATAATAAAACAAAACAAATGTATGGTAGTATCTTTATGTCTAAATTTGTTAATATGAAAATAAGTAAAATATTAATTCAATAATATTTCTAACTTTTTTGATGATTTATAGTAGAATGTAAGTCAAGGACTAGTGTTTCTGCACTAGTTTTAAAGATAAAATTCTTTGCTTAGAATATACAGCTTGGGTCAAACCAAAAATTCTTTGATACTCATCCAAGAAAATGCTTGACATTCTATTATAGTCAGTTCAGTAAGAATTTCCTCCAAATTTTTGTCTCTATGGACTTAAAATCATCAAAAAATTTCTTTCTAAATCATTTGTGAAAACTCTTTTGCAGTTAAATAAATGCAAACAAAATATGGTTTTTAGTACATCATCTTTCCCTAACATAAATTTCCTTCTTACTCTCATTTGTATCAAAATTTAAAATGATTTATCATAGATAATCTAGAGTCTTTCTCCCTCATGATATTTTGTAGTAGCATTCTGCTCTTAATACATTTTCTCAACTTGTACAGAATTCCCAAAAAAGAATACGAAGGCCAAAGCCAAATTTCCATGCTTCCCAAAATATGTTTATGCAAATACTCTCTCCATTAGACTATGAGAATCATAAAGAAAGGCACTGCATTTTATTTCTCACTTTCACTGTCAATAATAGGGCATGGCAGACCCTAGACAATGAACACTTATTGGCTGAAAAAATGTATATTTAAAATAATACATCATGATGTAATGGAAAAGTATTGCATTTGCTATATTTTTTCATTGACTAGTGTTGTGATATTGAGCAGTTTATTTAATATCTCTGAACATAAATTTTCTCATGTGCAGAATATTCCTGAAAGTCCCTGAGTTATTGTGATAGTTATAAGTGTATTTTAAAACACTACCCATAGGTGCCCAATGTTGTGACTAAATAATAACAAAGGGGAAAAACAAGTGAAGAATGTTAATTGTTTACATTACTTCAAGAACTATTTGAAGTCCAGTATAAGCACATATTTAAGGATCTAACTTACTGAACAGAACTTACAGAGCTGAAAAACAAAAAAGATAAAACGATATTCCTCCATTAAATTATTTTCTCTTTTTCATAGGATAGCTCAGGATAGATATCAAACATCTAATATTTTCTGAGAAGTCTTTTGAAGTTTATTCATTTAACTCCTTGGTATCAAAAATGACTAAATCTCATTTGTTCAATGCTTGTAAATGAGAGTTTCTGCATTTAGGTCATGTTTCTGCCCAATTATTGGGAAAGCCCATACATCGTTATATTATCTCCTCACAGTCCTTTTTATTGCTAATAATTAGTAGGGCTATTTCTTGGCTTGCAACTACAAACTTGAAGGAATCTTTCCACTTATGTAAGTTCTTCAGTCTTCCAGATTTGTATGAGAAATGACCTCAATTACTCACATTATTCATTTTTTCCAATTCCCTTAAGTATTGCAAAAGCACATTAACCAGAACAATGTTCTCAATATTAATATGCCCATCATTCATTGCAATATCCTCAGTCTTAATCACTGGTACCAATCACTTTTTGTATAAATACTAATGACATTAAGGTACAAGAAAATATGTAAATATCTAAGTTAATGAGATCTGCCTACATGAAGGCTCTAGTAAATATTTCCCTATTGATAGTTTCGTTGGTGATTTTCCCACCAAATATATACACAGATCCAAATTATTTTTAGTGAAATTTGGGGCATTAGGTCCCTAGCACATTAGCCCTTTTCAACGACCATTTTCAACTCTCACCTGTTTTTATTGCCTGATATTTACACTATCTAAACAATATGCTGATTTTGAGAATTGCTCAATTTTAAAATTTTATTTGCTTCTTTTCTGATAGAGACTAATTAGCTGTCTTATGAACACTCACTCAGTTCTCCTCTTTGCATTCTTTAAATATGTATATATAAATATCTGCATAAGTATATAATAAAATTGTGTTTAATTGTTAGTATTTTCATTCCTTGACTATAGAAATATTGATTGATATTTTGGTTAGGTGATATTTTTCCCAGAATTGTAAAAGTGATGCTCTCTGTATTTCAGATTTCCAGCTATAACAGCTGAGAATTTCTAGTATCAGGTTCACAATCATTTATATGAACCAATTTTTTTTTCCTAAAAACATTTACAATCTTCTCCCCAGGCTATACTTTCTACAATTCAAAGTGTTTTAACAACTTTTCATGACCTCATTTTCTAGAACTCTTAAAATTTGAATCTCTATTATCCTAAAATGGTCATTTAATTTAATTTTTCTATCTTTTCTTGCATTTATTGCTATTTCTTCTACTGCATTTTAATTATACTTTCTGAGAATTTCTTCTTTCAAAACTACTACTAAATACCTAATTTTCACTATTGCTTTTTTTCTTCAAATTGTTCTTTCCTGTTCTGCTTCTATTTTATAACAGTGTGTAATTATTTTATGGGTGAATGTCTAATTTTCCATCTCCTCACATGAATTATTTTCTTTAGATTCCAAATTTCTCTTCTGCTCTCTCTATTGTTGTCTATTTCTCTCTAGTTCCTTTAATGTGTATGCTTGTCTCCAAATAACTTACATTTGAAATGCCTAACAAACTCTTACAAATCAGTAAGAAAAGGAAAACTTAAGTTAAAAATCAATGAATACTTGAACAAAATCTTCAAAAAATAATATACCCAAACAACTAGTAATCATATGACAAGTGTTCAGTACCATCAATCATGAGAGAAATGCAAAACAAGACTTCTAAACCTCATTATGATACCTAAAATTAATGGTGGACAATAACAAGTATTGATAAGAATGTGGAACCATACAAAACTGCAGTAGAATAGCTTCCATTTCAGAGAGTCATGTCACACTTAGATAAAGCCTACAAGATACTTTTTAAAAGTATGATTTTTTTTTCTTGTCTACTCGTTTTATGTTGCAGGAATGGTGGTGGTCAAGATCCTACTGCTATTATATATATATCATTTCTTTTTTGTATTTTTAAGTGTTTTTACTTTATATGCTTTGATAGGTCATTTAGTACACTGAACACTAATATCTTCAGGATGGACTATTCCATTTATTATCATAAAATCACGTTTTTCATATTGTTGATCTCTTCCCTTCTCAAATACTTTATCAGATAGTAATGTTGATCCTGATGCTTTGAGCATGAATGTTTGCTCTCTTATTGTTATCTTTGTTCCTTTAAACTTTCTGTGTTCATTTGGTTTATGAGTCTCTCATTTTTATTTTATTTTTTAAAAGATTTTATTTATTTATTTAACAGACAGAGATCACAAGTAGGCAGAGAGGCAGGCGGGCGGGGGGGAAGCAGGCTCCCTGCTGAACAGAGAGCCCGATGTGGGGCTCGATCCCAAGACCCTGGGATCATGACCTGAGCTGAGGGCAGAGGCTTTAACCCTCTGAGCCACCCAGGTGCCCCATGAGTCTCTCATTTTTAACATGATCTAAACATCTTTCTTCAACTCCTTTACCTTTATTTTAAATAATTACTCCACTGTCAATTTAATCATCCATTTATTACCCCGCCCATAAACACAGAACAAAACAAAACATTGCTCTGGAGTCAGACTTCAGCAAGGTCTTTAGACCTCATCCCTTAATAAAAGATCATGATATCTCTTTCTGGCTTTTTGATTTTTGCTTTCTTTTTAGGGTCCTCTTTATTACACCAGCCATTCAGTATAGGCAACTGGAACCGAACTAACTCTCTGGCTTGGAATTCAGAATTTATCAAAATACCAACTTCAGTCTTGCTTCATCAAGCCAGAAGAATGGTGCTAACATAACCAAAGTGAGAAGTTAAACATGGTACTTCAGGAAGAGTGACATCAGCATCATGGAATCACAGTCATTCCTTTTTTTCCCTACCCCATTTTTAACAATTACATCCATAACTGAGCAAAAATGCCTCAGCACCTTACACTAAGGGACTCAAGAGTATTCTTGCTCACCTGTGCATCTGAAAATAAACAAGACCTCAGGAAATGCTGTGGATCTAAGGGAGTGGAAAAACCTGCCCCATTCCTACTTGTGGCAATGAAAGAAAAAAGCTGGGCAGATACACACATGTGAAAGAGAAATTGTATAAGTCCATTGTTGGACTTGTATAAGTCCAGGGGAGGGGAGGGTCTAGGATGCCACTGGAGTGAGGAAAGAAGTATCAGGATACAGAAGAGAGAGAGGAACTCACAAAAGCCTCCCTCATCCAGGGTGACATTTCAAGAGCTAAGCTGTTTGGCAGGCAGTGGCAACTCCTGCAGAAGAGGTGGAAAGTAGAGATATTTCCCATAGAGGAGATCAAAGTAAGGTAGTGAGTGACTACCAGCCTACCCAAGTTGTATGGATTGTGACTGGAAAACTCCATTTCCCTTTAGTAGCACCCTAATTTCTGAGGAGTAGTGGCCATGATTAGGAGAAAGAAGAAAGAGAAAGAAGTAGGAAAGATTATCAGAAGACATCAAAGGAGCCCAGGTCCTGTTATCTGCTTCAGGACTTCATCAGGAAGTCTGTTCACAAATCTCCAGGAATGTCCCACTAGAAGATCTCCCCACCAGGTCTTTGGGCACACACCCCCGCAAAAAGCTCAAGGTGTTAAACCCTATATATTCTTGGAACAGTTCCTTATGTATTCTACCTAGTGAATTCAGAAGAGTGATGCTAGTAGATAGGGAGCCCTTTTCAGAAAATAGACAAATGTCAGTGGACAAGGAAGAAGCCACAAACCTGAACTATAGCACTATCTTCTGAAATACAAAAGAAAGGATTCTACTAGCCAAGCTGATGAATTACAAGGCCCAAAAAAAAACACAAAATTTAATTAAGAAGGTATCTGCTACTTCAAATGCAAAATCAGGAGCACATGCTGACAAACAATATTTAAAAATCAAGAAAATATAGTATCACAAAAAGAATATAATAATTATCTAACAAAGGAACTCAGCATCATAGAATACCACAAACTAATTGAAAAGAATTCAAAATATTTGTTATGAAAAAAAATTTTTAAACTACAAGAAAGCTCAGAAAAACAATTGAATGAAATCAGAAATAAAATTAATGAACAGAAACCATTCATTATCAAAGAGACTGAAATGATAAGGAAGAGCCAAAGAGATTCTGGCACAGAAATGTTCAATGAATGAGATAAAGAATGCCAAAGAGTGCAACTGTACCAAGGCAGACCAGATGGAAGAAACAATAAATGACTTGGAATATAGGAATAAAGAAATAATTCAGTTAAAGAAAGAGAACTAAGATTGTTTAAAAGTGGAGAAAGCCTATGAGAACTATCAGATTCATTCAGAAAGGCAAATATTAGAGTAACTGGGATTTCAAAAGGAGAAGAAAGGGAAGGGACACAGTTTATTTAAAGAATAGGTGATTATGTCCCAAACCTTGCACATACAAACCCACTAAGCTAAATGATAAAATAAACAAATGAAAAAACAAGTAAACAAAAACAAACAAAACTTAAATGCAGCTAAGCAAAGAAAAAAAGAAAGTAACCTACATAGGAACCCCTAACTAGGCTATTAGCAGATTTCTCAGCAGAAACCCTGTCAGCCAGGAGAGAGTGGAATGACATATTCAAAATATTGAAAGATGTTGTTTTGCAAACTAGTCCTGTATACAGAAGGCAGAGAGAAACTGAAGACTGAAACTGAAGACCACCCTAGATTTGTAGGTGACAGATTTAATAAGCAAGGAATCTTATAAGTTTTGTCTTAGGTGGTTGCAAGATGAGTAGATCTGCACACCTGCCTTCCAGAATCTTTTAAGATCACATGAAAGTTTTAACTGGCTTCAGTCACATACGCCATCCAGAGGGGCTCAAAACATAATGTTCTCTCAAGGCTGTGTTTTTGAAAAATTGTTTCCCCTGTGGGAACAGTGGGCAGAGCATACATTCTAAAGACAGGAGAGGTAAGGAGGCTCCAATTGCCCAGGACAAGCTTCAAGGCTAAGCAACAGTAACACCTCAAAAACCCCCTCCAACAAAAGAAAAAAAATGACACCACAGGACCCGCCTTACAAGAAATGCTGAAAGGAGTTCTTTAAGCTGAAAGGAAAAGACACTAATCACTGACATGTAAGCATATAAAAGTATACAATATGCTGGTAAGGTGAACAGAAAGTAAAAAAACTATAACTCTATCAGGATGGTGTATTAATCACTCAACAATAGTATAAAAGTTAAAGAGTAGTAAAAGTAACTATAGATACTACAAAGTGTTAATGAATATACAACTAAATTAGATAAATTTTAACATCAATAATATAAAAGAGAAAAATAAAAAGGTGGCATCTTTATAGGTGTTTGAAGATATGTTCCTATCAACCTAAAACAGACTGTTTTAACTGTAATATGTTTTATGTAATCCACAAGGTAACCACAAAGCAAAAAGTGAGAGTAGAGCAACAAAAGACTAAGAAACTGGAAATAGAACATATCACCACAGAAAATACACAATTTACACAAGTAGGTAGAGGGAAAAAGAAGCAATGGCAATACAAAATAATCAGAAATTAATTAATAAGATGATATTAATATGTCCTTACATATTAGTAGTCATTCTAATGTATATGGATTGAATTCACCAATCAAAAGTCAGAGCATAACTGATTTTTTTTTTGTTTAAAAAAAAAGGACCCAACTATATGCTATCTACAAAAGACTCATTTCAGCTTTAAAGAAACACATAGTATCTAAGTGAAGGGATAGAAGATATTTCATGCAAATGAGGCCAAAAGAAAATAGAGTTAATCATATTTAAGCAAAATGGACTTTACACCAAAAATGGCAATGAGACAAAGAAGGTCATTATACAATGAAAAAAGCATCACTATATCAGGATATAACTATAAAGATGCATTCACCCAACACTGGAGCACTTAAATGTATTAAGCAAATACTAAGAGATCTGGAGGGGAAAATAGACAACAGTAATAATAAGAGGGAACCCCAGAACCACTCAGCAATGGATGGATCTTCCAAGAGAAGAACAACATGGAAATTTTGGAATTGAACCATACTTTAAACCAAATGGACTTAGACATTTACAGAACATTCCAAGCAACAGCAACAGAATAAACATCTTTCCTAAGTGCAAAGAAAATATTTTTCAGGATAGATGAAAACAAATCTTACTAAAATTTAAGAATATTGAAATCATACAAATAATCTAATAAACATGATAGTATGAAACTAGAAAGGAACAAATAGTGGAAAGCTGGAAAATCTACAAATATGTGGAAACTGAACAACACACATCTGAATAAACAATGGACTAAATAAAAAAATAAAAGAAAATTTTAACATGCCTCCAAATAAATGAAAATGGAACCACACATACTAAAACATATGGAATGCTGCAAAAGGAGTTCTGAGACAAAAGTTTAAGCTGAAAATGTATGTATTATGAAATTCAAAAGATCTCAAATGAATACCCTGATTTGCCTCTCAAGTAACTGGGTGGGGGGGAGAACAATTTAAGTCCAAAGTTAGCAGAAAGAAGGAAATAATAAAGTTCTGAATAGAAATAAAGAGACAGAGACAAGAAAAACAATATAAAGGATTAATTGAAATCATGGACTGGTTTTTCAAAAAGATAAAATTGACAAACCTTTTGCTAACTAAGAAAAAAGAGAGAAGACTCAAATACATAAAATTAGAAATGAAAGAGGAGACATTAAAACTCATGCTGCAGAAATACATAGGATGATAAGAATCTACTGTGAATAATCATATGCCAATGAATTAGACAATCTAGAAGACATAAATTCTAGAAATGCTCAATATACCAAGATTTCATCAAGAAGAAATAGAAACTCTGAACAGACCAATAATAAGTTAAGCAATTGAATAAGTAATTGAAACTTCCCACTACAGAACTGCACTACCAGCCTCCTTAGTCAATTCTACCAAACATTTAAAGAAGAATTAACACTAATCCTTCCCAAACTCTCCTCTCAAAATTGAAGAGGGAATACTTCCAAACTCATTCTTTCGGACTAGCATTATCCTGATAACAAAAACAGATAAGGACACTATAAGAAATCCAATATCCTGGATGAGTATAGACACAAAAATTCTCAATACATTAGCAAACCCACACATTAAAAGGATTATATACCATGACCACATGAGATTTATCACTGGGATGCAAGGAGGATTCACATCTACAAATTAATAAATGTGATACATCACATCAATAGAAAGATAAAAAAATCACAAGATCATCTAAATAGATACAGAAAAGCATGTTAGAAAATACAATATCCTTTCATGATAAAAAGCCTGAACAAATTGCATAGAGAAGGTACGTGCTTCAACAAAAGAAAGGCCATATATGACAAACCCACAGCATATTCAATGGTTAAAAAAAAAAAAAAAGAAAGAAAGCTTTTCCTTTAAGATCAGGTACAAGACAAGGATTCCCACTCTCACCAATTTTATTCACTATAGTTACTGGAAATCCCAGGTAGAGGAATTAGGCAGGACAGGGAAATAAGTAGCATTCAAGTCAAAAGGAAGCAGTACATTGTCATTATTTGCAGATAATGTGATTTTTACACAGAAAATCCCAAAGTCTCAATCAAAACCTGGTAGATCTAATCAATGAATTTTATAAGGTTGCAGTAGATAAAACCAACATACAGAAATCAGTTGCATTTCTATATATCAATAATGTAATAACTGAAAAAGAAATAAAATTATTTTGTTCATAATAGCATCAAAAACAACTAAATACTTAGGAATAAATTTAGCCAAGGTGGGGGAAAAGATCTGTATGACAAAAACTACAAGAATTGTTTGAAAAAAATGAAAGACAACACAAACAAATGAAAGGACATCCCATGTTCACAGATCAGAAGAATTAATATTGATAAAATGCTTTATTCTATCCAAAACTATCTCCTACCCAAGTGCCAATTCCAATGACATTCTTCACAGAGATAGAATAAATAATCCTAACATGTATAACATGTATATGGAATTGGCAAAGATCCCCAATAGCCAAATTAATCCTGAGAAAGAACAAAGCAAGAGGCATTACACTTTCTAATTTCCAACTATTCTACAGAGCTGTACTAATTAAAAGAGGAAGTTACTGGCAAAAAAGCAGACATATAGGCCAAAGGAACAGAATTGAGATCCAGAACTAAACCCCCACATATACTGTCAACTGATACTTGACCAGAGAGACAAGAACACCCAATACAGAAACGATAGTCTCTTCAACAAATGGTAATGGGAAAAGGGATTAAATGCACATAGAAAAATAAATTTGGACCTCTACCTTACACTACTCACAAAAATTAACTCAAAATGGATGAAAGACATAAACATAAGATATGATACCATAGCATGCTAGAAGAAAGCAGAAGGAAGAAGCTCCTTGATATTGGCCTTGGCGATAATTTTTTGGATGTGACACCAAAAGCACAAACAATAAAAGCAAACATCAACAAATGGGACTAGAATAAATAAAAAGCTTTTGCACAACAAAAGATATGATCAACAAAATAAAATGGCAACTTATAAAATGGGAGAAAATATTTGGAAACTAAATATCAGATAAGGGATTAAAATGGAAAATATATAAAGAATTCATACAAATCAGTAAAAAAAAATCTGATAAAGGTAGGCAAAATTCATAGACACTTTCTTCCAAGTGACCAAGAGGTACATGAAAAAAGTGCTCAATATCATTAATCACCAAGGAAATGCCAGTCAAAACCATAGTGAAATGTTATTTTGCACTGTCAGAATGGCTGTTCTCAAGATGACATAAGGTAAGTGTTGGTGAAGATGAGTAAAAAGGGAACTCTTGTACAATGTGGGAATGTAGATTGGTGCAGCCACTATGAAAATAATCTGGAAATTCCTCAAAATATTAAAAAAGGAACTATCATGCAATCCAGCAATTCCGCTTCTGAATATATACCTAAAGAAAATGAGAACAGGGTATCAAAAGGATGTATGCTTTTTCTTGCTTATTGCAGAATTATTCACCATAACCATGATATGGGAAAAACCTAAGTGTCCATCAGTGCGTGAATGGATAAAGAATTGTGCTATATATATACATAATTGAACATTTTTCAGCCACAAGGAAGGAGATACAGGCATTTGTGCCAATATGGATGGACCTTGAATACTTTAAGTAACTGAGATGATTGGAACAGAAAAAGACAAGTACTATCTGATATCACTTAAACATGGGATCTAAAAAAGCCAAACTTGTAAGAACAGAGAATGAAATGGTGGTTAACAGGGATTGGTTGTGTGACAAAATAGGAGAAACGTTGTTTTAAGGATACAAACTTGCAATGTGTAGTAAAGAGATCCTATAGATCTAATGCACAGTAGTGAATACATGCTACAATTTTGTATTATAATCATTAGACTTGCTAAGAGACTAAATCCCAATTTTTCCAATGACTGGAAAGAAAAAATCATGAAGTGATAGAAATACTAATTATCACTGAATTAACAATCATATTATAGTATACAAATGTATCAGATTATGTTGCACATCATAAATTTATACAATGTTATATGTCACACATATTTTAATTAAAATAAAAAACAAAAACATAGCACACCAGTACAGGACAGAGCTCTGCTCTGATGTCACTTCCCTAGTGAAGGTGGACAATCATAACTGCAATATTAGAACTTCCCTTCAAAATGTATTTGTTTTATACCTAATGTTCACAAAACCTAGTGTTTTTTGAGTATGTGTGTTAAAGATGAAAGAAAGATGTCTTTTGTCCTTTTTTCTACACAATGTCTTTTTATTCCCTGTGTTCATTTATATTGATTTTGCTTATTACGAAAATGCTGAAATATATATTATATTTTATAGATTTATGTGAACACTTCTATAAAATTAATTTTGAGAAATAAAATTGAGGGTGCTCACTTTGACAGCACATATACTAAAATTGGAAGGATATGGAGATATGAAGGTATGGCTGCTGCACAACATTGACACACTCATGAACTGTTCCATATTTTCCATAAAAAATAAATTTTTAAAAATGAAAAAAAGAAAATTTTGGGAGATAGGGTATATACATTTTAAGGCTTTTGATAGGTTTCAAATTGGCCTTTCACTCAACTTTTAAGAGTACATATAGGAGTATCACATGGAGGTGTTACCTTGCATTTATTTTGTTTTGCCAATTCTGGAAATCTTCATTATTTTTACCTTTGTCAATATGATATACAAACTATATTTTTTGTCTCAGATTTTACTTTCACAAATCACTTAATACTTGCCCTAACAGATACCGTGTTCTCATAAAAACAGTATTTTATTGTTTTTAAGTGATATGAAGACAAAGGAGAAAGAAAAGGAGAAAATAAACTCTACCATCTTGATTTGACATTAAAATTGAACCTTGGATTTAATAAACAGGATATCAAAATCAGAACCATATAAATTTCCAGGCCCTACTCTGAGATATCCTGAGTCAGTTGTCCCAAAATGGTGTCTGACCCTCAGTAGTTTTTAAGTTCCCCAGATTATCTAATGTAAAACCTGATCTAAAAATCACTAATTAGCTCATGCTCCATCTTTATTCTCTAAAAGTGGTATTCCTGATAATAAAAAAGGATCCCTGAAAGACAAAAGAGCTAGATTTGGAAAAGCCACTTGATATAAGATATTGAGCATAGAATACAAGATATTTAAGTTTTGTTGGTCTCAGTTTTCATCTATAAAACTTAAAACAAGGGTACATGGGTGGCTCAGTTGGTTCAACATCTGACTCTCAATTTCAGCTCAGGTCATGATTTTGGGGTCCTGGGATTAAGCCCCACATAGAGCTCTGCACTCAGCAAAGAGTCTGCTTGAGGATTCTCTCCCTCACTCCCTGCCCTTCCCCCACTCATGCTTTATCTCTAATAAATCAATAAATCTTCAAAAAATAAAACTGGGATGCCTGGGTGGCTCACTCAGTGAAGCATCTGGCTTCAACTCAAGTCATGATCCCAGGATCCTGGGACTGATTCCCATGTCGGGCTCTTTGCTCAGTAGGAAGACTGCTTCTCCCACTGCCTGTTGCTCCCCTGCTTGTGCTCACTCTTGCTCTCTCTCTTCATATAAATAAATAAAATCTCTTAAATAAATAAGACCTAAAATATATTAAATGTCCACCTCACAGTATTATTTGGAAGTGTATATGAGGTAATGTGTATGATTTTTTTTAAACTAATAGCTGCCTCTTAGTTATATTCTATTCATTAATTCATCTGTTTTTCTACTAATTCACTTAGTATTTATTGAGTACTTACTATATACCAGATGCTAGGGATTATTAGAAAACAAAACAAGCTTCATGACCTTTTAGAGCTTAGATTCTGGAGGTGGAGAAGAAAACTAAAAATAAATAGATCCATAGATAGATAATATAATGGGAGGTAGCATAAAGTATCATATAGAAAAATAAACAATGGAAATAAAATTAAAAAGTGAGAGGGCATACAATCTTAGTTTGGATAATCAAAAAACTCTTGTGGAGGAGGTAATATTTGTGTAAAGACCTCATTAAAATGAGGAAATAAGCTACTGGAATATCTGCATAGAATATTCCTGCAATGAATATTTCATTCAGAGATAATGAAATAGAGTTGGTATTCTTTCTGTTGTTTAGTTATTTTTTTGTTTTTTGTTTTTTTTATTTTGGTTTGAAGCTTGGGTTTTTATTTGTTTGGTTGGTTTGGTTTGGTTTGGTTTTGAGATTAGCTAGTAAGCTAGGGACCTAGTAACATCACCTAGAAAGGAATAATGTAGATGTCGTTTTTTGTTTTTTGTTTTTAAGATTTATTTATTTATTTGAGAGAGAAAGAAAGAGAGAGAGCACAGACGGAGAATGAAAGGGAGCAGAGGGCCTGACATGTGTCTCAGTCCCATGACCCTGAGATCATGATCTGAGCCACCCAGCTACCCTGTAGACTGCTTTTTATTTTAAAGGTGGAAAGAAATCATTGCAGGTCTTCAGAAGTGGAATAATGTAAATAATCTTTATTTTTTTAAGAATGATTATTAAGAGTGGTGTAGAGGGCAAGAGTGAATACAAAGCATCTAGTTAGGAGTCACTTTCATTTTGTTATTCATTTGCCTAGAGTAATATTGGGGAAGGTATTGAGAAATAATAATTTCAAAGATATATTTTTGAAATTAGAATCAATTTGCTTTGCTACTAGATATGACACAGGTTTCAAAAAAACTATGACACTTGAAATTTTAAAAAACTACAAATCTTATACTGAACAATAGACTTGATTTATATAATTTATCTCAATCTTAAAATAGCCCATCAAATTCAGTGACATTATACCCATTATAAAAATTAGGAAAGATTTTAGAGAAATTTAGTTTCTGGGCATCACACAAAGAATGAATTGTTTGTTTAATTTTGTTTTGATTTTACTCCACATTCCTGATATTATAAGGAGTAATAAAACTGTTTTTATATTTTAAATGTTTTTCCACTGCTGATACTGTTTTCAATCTCATTTTCAATGATGGGGAAACCCAAACACAGGTGAGATTATAAACAGAAATTGGTATTCAAGAAACACAAGATGTGAACAGAAAATGATCAGCACTTTGTTGTTTCTGAGGTGTAAAGGGTGAGATACAAAGTCTGGCAAGACAGGTTGGAGTTCCTGGGAGGGGTTTGTCCACTGTAATGAGTAGCATGGACCTAGCCACTGAACCAGCTATTGTCTTAAAACCAAAATATTTACTGCTAGATTTTTAGGTCAGAAGACTTGAAATTACTAGCCTCTTGACAGTCTGTGGAAAATCACAAAAAATGAGCTATTCTTTAAAAGTATATGCTTTACATAAAAAAAAAATCATTTTAGAACTGACCAAAATAGATCACAACTATTACATTTCCTGCCCATGTAGTCCTCATTTTTTTAATTCTTGGATTGAAATAACTTACTGAAATCCCCTAGTTCCTTTCTTTAACATTTCAAAGGTCAATCATTAATTGCTATGGATTAATGCAAAAATTATAGCTTTAAAGTCCTTAAAAGTCTACCAGTTTCATCTATTTAATGTTTTGCGAATCTGTTTTCATTTTCCAGGAATATGTCAAAATTTCAAGTGTGGTTTAACTACCATGGTAACTGGCAACCAAGTCTGCTAATATAAATCAAAAAGTTACAGCTAGTTGCCTGAAGAAAATATTTCTGACTCTTTTTCTCTATCTCTAACCCTATGACTTCAAATTGTTCTGACAAGCAGCACATAATTTCTTTGGAGTGACTACTTCTTATATAAGAAAATCAAAGTAAAGAACATGAAAATAGTTGACAACAATGACCAGATTTTCACACATTCCATTCTATTTTAAAATTGTTGCTAAGTCACAGCACAGCTGGTTTTCCAGAGTATAAAGAAATAATTTACCATTTTCATCGTATTAATGTGTCAAACCACTTTCTCTTTACTGTGCACAGGAACGTAAGCCTTCCATGTCATGGGCTGGTATAATAGCAAACCTCTATTTTGGCCTGTTGTGTGTTATACTTTATGACATACTTTAGTATTGTTTGTTTTGTTTTGATTGGCTGTCTTCTACATTTAGAAAAAGGAATGGAAAAATAAATGGTATTAGCTACCATTTTAAAAGCTTGGCTTCAGAAATACTTATTAACATGAAAATGTCAAGTTGGTAAACAAGGGAGAGAGTTAAAAACAATTGTTCATTGTTCTATTGTACAATGAAAGTCTTCCTCAGCTGGTCACCTGTATCACAAGTATTTTAGAAAAATAATACTGACTTGGAGCTACCTCCATTCTAAGAGAGTTTGAGTTATTAGTCTATGCTAAAATAGAAAGTTATTTTGTATTTTAGGCATTTTCATTCTTGTCATTTGATACTTACACACTTGGTAATTTGTTGTATTGTCTCTGAATCCTCCATTAACACCTCATTCCACAGAAGTTTTATTAGCTTTTTTGGACCTAACTGGTAATGGAATATGGAACAGTGGAGTTTTGTTACAAAATAATCTCAAGGTGACCTCATGAAATGCTCTAACCCCTCTCTAAGGCTCTCTGGAAATGGCCCTAAGTGAAAGGGACTGGCAAAAGCCTTCACATCATATATGTATGCAAAAGAAGGATGTCTGAAGAAAGTAAGACCTCTCCTCCAGGAACTAAAAGTTTATGAGGCTGAACCAGTATATGACAGAGATTATTATAATATGAAACTGAAGAAATAAGCTGGAATAAGAGCTTGCAAGATCTAACAGGGCATACAAGTACACCCCAGAGATAATCAGGATTTCGTCCCAGACCACTGCATTAAAGCAAATACCACAATAAAATGAGTCAAAATAATTTCTTGGTTCCCCAAGAAATAACATAGAAGTTATGTTTAGTCTATACTGCAGCCTATTAAGTATGCAACAACATTATGTCTAAAACACAATGTACATACCTTAATTTAAAAATACTTTATTGCTACGAAATGCTAAACATCATAAGAACTTACAGCAAGTTGTAATCTTTGCTGGTGGAGGATCCTGCTTTGATGTTGATGGCTGCTGAGAGTGATCAAAGTAGTAGTTGCTATTGGTTGGAGTGACTATGGCAATTTCTTAAAATAAGACAACAATGAGGATTGCCACACTGATTTACTCTTTCTTTAACAAATGATTTATCTGTAGTATCATGTTGTTTTACTCAGAGTAGAAGTTTAAAAATTGGAGTCAATCTTCTCAAGTCCTGCTACTACTTTATCAACTAAGTTTATGGAATATATAAATCCTTTGTTGTCATTTCAATTATCTTCACAACATCTTCACCAGGAGTAGATTCCTTCTACTTTGGAAACTTCCTCTGCCCATTCTTAAGAAGCAACTCTTCATCATTTGAGTTTGGTCATGAGATTGCAACAAGTCAGTCACAGCTTCAGGCTTCACTTCTAAATCTAGATCTTTTTCTATTTCCACCACATATCCAGTTCTTTTGTCTTTGAAATTTCTAACCTCTCAAAGTCATCTATGAGGGTTGGAATCAGCTTCTTGCAAACTCCTGTTATTTTTGATATTTTAACCTCTTCCCATGAATTAAGAATGTTCTTAATGGCATCTATTATGGTGGATCCTTCCCTGAAGGTTTCAATTTACTTTGCCCAGATCCACCAGAGGAAATGCTATCTAGAGCTACAACTTTATGAAATGTATTTCTTAAATTATAAGACTTAAAAGTCAAAATGACTCCTCGATCTATTGGCTTCAGAATGGATGTTGTGTAAGTAGGTATGAAACATTAATCTCATTGTACATCTCCATCAGAATTCTTGGGTAGCTAGGCGCATTACCAACAAATAGTAATATTTTGACAGATTTTTTTGGCTTTTGTTTTTTTTTTTTTTTTTCTGAGCAAGTAGGTCTCAACAGTGGCTTTAATATATTCAGTAAACCATGCTGTAAAGATATCATTCAGGCTTTGTTGCTCCATTTATAGACCACCGACAGAGTAAGTTTAGCATAATTCTTAAAGGCCCCAGGATTTTTGGAATGATAAATGAGCACTGGCTCCAACTGAAGTTCACTAGTCATATTAGCCCCAAAGAAGAGTCAGCCTTGAAGGCTTGAGAGTCCACTGAAGCCATGAAAACAGGTATTGATGTCTCTATAGACACTGAAGCCCTACACAGCTCACCTTCCAATATAGGGATGTTTTATCTACATCAAAAATCTGTTTAGTGCAGCCACCATTATGAATTATCTTAGCTAGATCTTCTGGAGAACTTGCTATAACTTCTATATCAGTGCTTGGTTGCTTCACCTTGTACTCTTTTGTTATGGAGATAACTTCTTTCTTAAACCTCATGACCCAACCTCTCCTAGCTTCAAAATTTTCTTCTGCAGTTTCCTCAACTCTCTGAGCCTTCATATGACTAAAGAAAGCTAGAGCCTTCCCCTGGATTAGACTTTGGTTTGAGGGAATGTTGTAGCTCATTTGATTTTCTGTCTAGACCACTAAAACTTTTTCCATATCAAAAATAAGGCTGCTTCACTTTCTTATCACTTTCACTGGAGTAGTACTTTTCCTTTTCTTCAAGAATTTTCCCTTTGCATTCACAACTTGTTATCTGAACAAGACTAGGCTTTCAGCATTATCTTGGCTTTCAACATGCCTTCCTTGCTAAGTTTAATCATCTCTACCTATTTTTTTTAAAGATTTTATTTATTTATTTGACAGAGAGATCAGAAGTAGGCAGAGAGGCAGGCAGAGAGAAGAGGGAAGCAGACTCCGTGCAGAGCAGTGAGCCCGATGTGGAGCTCAATCCCAGGACCCCAGGATCATGACCTGAGCTGAAAGCAGAGGCTTTAATCCACTGAGCCACCCAGCTGCCCCAATCATCTCTACCTTTTGATTTATAGTGAGAAACATGTAACTTTTCTTTTCAACTGAATACTTAGGTATTCACCATAGGGTTATTAATTAGTCTCATTTTAATATTCTTGTGCCTCAGGGAATAGGAAGGTGTGAGGAGAAGGAAAGAGATGTGGGAATGGCCAATTGGTAGAGCAGTCAGAACACATTCCATTTATTACATTTTTGTTTTATGTGGGTGCAGTTCATGGCACCCCAAAGCAATTAAAGTAGTAACATCTAAGATCACTGATACAGAGCACCATAAAAATAATACTGAAATATTTTGAAATATTGTCTATCTCCCTATAAAGAAAAAGAAATGATGCTCCCTGTATGTGAGCAAAAAGACTACAGGGAAAAGAAAATTTTAAAATATTGTGACAATTACCAAAACGTGACATAGAAAAATCAGGAGCAAATGCTCTTGGAAAAAAATGGTGCTAACAGATTCGCTTAACGCAGGGTTGCCAATAACTTCAATTTTCTAAAAAACACAATATTTGCAAAGCACAACAAAATAAAACACAATAAAATGCGGTATGCCTATGTTAAAGATTTTAGTATTATTCTCACAATATCAGGAAGCCACCTAAAGACTTCAGGCGGAGAGATACATGATCTCATTTAGTTTTGGAAATGTCATTTTGGTTTTAGTGGAATAGGGCAAGAATAGATGTGAGACAATAATAGTCAAAATGAATAAATGACAAATAAAGCCAGTATAGGACCAGTATAAAGTTAGTCCATGTCCACCAAAATCTTCCTACAGAGTAAATTTTGACTCTACAGTCAAAACAACAGCCTTTGACCTTAAAGACATATCATGCGTTAATATGCAAATATAGGAAGTAAAACATTTGTTACTTAATAAATACACAGGGAGGAGTCAAGATGGCGGAGAAGTAGCAGCTGAGACTACTTCAGGTAGCGGGAGATCAGCTAGATAGCTTATCTAAACAGTGCAAACACCAGAAATCCAACTGGGAGTTCGAAGAGAAGAAGAACAGCAATTCTAGAAACAGAACATCAACCACTTTCTGAAAGGTAGGACTGGCGGAGAAGTGAATCCAAAGAGACAGGAAGATAGACCGTGGGGGGAGGGGCCGGCTCCCGGCAAGCAGCGGAGCAACGGAGCACAAAATCAGGACTTTTAAAAGTCTGTTCCGCTGAGGGACATCACTCCAGAGGCTTCACCAGGGTGAAGCCCACTCGGGGTCAGCGTGGCCTCAGGTCCCGCAGGGTCACAGAAGGATCGGGGGTGTCTGAGTGTCGCAGAGCTCGCAGGTATTAGAACGGGGAAGCCGGCTACAGAGACAGAGCCGAGGAGTGAGCTCTAAGCTCGGGGTTACCTTGAACCAATCACAGGCTCGGTCAGCTCGGAGCGCGGCCGGAGGCCAGGCAGACGGGAGTAATTGGGCACTGTTCTCTGAGGGCGCACTGAGGAGTGGGGCCCCAGACTCTCGGCTCCTCCGGGCCGGAGACTGGGAGGCCGCCATCTTCATTCCCGTCCTCCGGACTCTACGGAAAGCGCTCAGGGAACAAAAGCTCCCGAAAGCAAACCCGAGCAGATTACTCAGCCCGGCCCCTGGTAAGGGCGGTGCAACTCCGCCTGGTGCAAAGACACTTGAGAGTCACTACAACAGGCCCCTCCCCCAGAAGATCAACAAGAAACCCAGCCAGGACCAAGTTCACCTACCAAGGAGTGCAGTTTCAATACCAAGGAGAGCAGTGGAATTCCAGAGGAGGAGAAAGCAAAGCATGGAACTCATGGCTTTCTCCCCATGATTCTTTAGCCTTGCAGTTAATTTAATTTTTTTTTCTTTTTCAATTTTTTTTCTCTTCTTCTGCTAAATTTTTTTAACTTTTACCCTTTTCTTTTTTAACGTTTTTTAACTAGTTTATCTAATATATATATATTTTTTTCCGTTTTATATTTTTTCATTATTAGTTTTCTTTTTTTGTTTCTTTTTTCTTTTTTCTTTTTTTTTTTTCTTTTTTTCTTTCTGAACCTCTTTATATCCCCTTCCCCCCACACACACGATTTGGGATCTCTTCTGATTTGGCTAAAGCATATTTTCCTGGGGTTGTTGCCACCCTTTGAATATTTTACTTGTTCCTTCATATATTCTTATCTGGACAAAATGAAAAGGTGGAAAAATTCACCACAAAAAAAAGAACAAGTGGCAGTACCAAAGGCTAGGGACCTAATCAATACAGACATTGGTAATATGTCAGATCTAGAGTTCAGAATGACGATTCTCAAGGTTCTAGCCGGGCTCGAAAAAGGCATGGAAGATATTAGAGAAACCCTCTCGGGAGATATAAAAGCCCTTTCTGGAGAAATAAAAGAACTAAAATCTAATCAAGTTGAAATAAAAAAAGCTATTAATGAGGTGCAATCAAAAATGGAGGCTCTCACTGCTAGGATAAATGAGGCAGAAGAAAGAATTAGCAATATAGAAGACTAAATGACAGAGAATAAAGAAGCTGAGCAAAAGAGGGACAAACAGCTACTGGACCACGAGGGCAGAATTTGAGAGATAAGTGACACCATAAGAGGAAACAACATTAGAATAATTGGGAATCCAGAAGAAGAAGAAAGAGAGAGGGGAGCAGAAGGTATATTGGAGAGAATTATTGGAGAGAATTTCCCCAATATGGCAAAGGGAACAAGCATCAAAATCCAGGAGGTTCAGAGAACCCCCCTCAAAATCAATAAGAATAGGTCCACACACCGTCACCTAATAGTCAAATTTACAAGTCTTAGTGACAAAGAGAAAATCCTGAAAGCAGCCCAGGAAAAGAAGTCTGTAACATACAATGGTAAAAATATTAGATTGGCAGTAGACTTATCCACAGAGACCTGGCAGGCCAGAAAGAGCTGGCATGATATATTCAGAGTACTAAACGAGAAAAACATGCAGCCAAGAATACTATATCCAGCTAGGCTATCATTGAAAATAGAAGGAGAGATTAAAAACTTCTAGGACAAACAAAAACTGAAAGAATTTGCAAACACCAAACCAGCTCTACAGGAAATATTGAAAGGGGTCCTCTAAGCAAAGAGAGATCCTAAAAGTAGTAGATCAGAAAGGAACAGAAACAATATACAGTAACAGTCACCTTACAGGCAATACAATGGCACTAAATTCATATCTCTCAATAGTTACCCTGAATGTTAATGGGCTAAATGCCCCAATCAAAAGACAGAGGGTATCAGAATGGATAAAAAAACAAAACCCATCTATATGTTGCCTACAAGAAACTCATTTTAAACCCGAAGACACCTTCAGATTTAAAGTGAGGTGGTGGAAAACAATTTACATGCTAATGGACATCAGAAGAAAGCAGGAGTGGCAATCCTTATATCAGATCAATTAGATTTTAAGCCAAAGACTATAATAAGAGATGAGGAAGGACACTATATCATACTCAAAGGATCTGTCCAACAAGAAGATCTAACAATTTTAAATATCTATGCCCCTAACGTGGGAGCAGCCAACTATATAAACCAATTAATAACAAAATCAAAGAAACACATCAACAATAATACAATAATAGAAGGGGACTTTAACACTCCCCTCACTGAAATGGACAGATCATCCAAGCAAAAGATCAACAAGGAAATAAAGGCCTTAAATGACACACTGGACCAGATGGACATCACAGATATATTCAGAACATTTCATCCCAAAGCAACAGAATACACATTCTTCTCTAGTGCCCATGGAACATTCTCCAGAATAGATCACATCCTCGGTCCTAAATCAGGTCTCAACCGGTATCAAAAGTTTGGGATCATTCCCTGCATATTTTCATACCACAATGCTCTGAAGCTAGAACTCAATCACAAGAGAAAATTTGGAAAGAACCCAAATACATGGAGACGAAACAGCATCCTTCTAAAGAATGAATGGGTCAACCAGGAAATTAAAGAAGAATTGAAAAAATTCATGGAAACAAATGATCATGAAAACACAACGGTTCAAAATCTGTGGGACACAGCAAAGGCAGTTATGAGAGGAAAATATATAGCAGTACAAGCCTTTCTCAAGAAACAAGAAAGGTCTCAGGTACACAACCTAACCCTACACCTAAAGGAGCTGGAGAAAGAACAAGAAAGAAACCCTAAACCCGGCAGAAGAAGATAAATCATAAAGATCAGAGGAGAGATCAATGAAATAGAAACCAAAAAACCCACAATAGAACAAATCAATGAAACTAGGAGCTGGTTCTTTGAAAGAATTAATAAGATTGATAAACCCCTGACCAGAATTATCAAAAAGAAAAGAGAAAGGACCCAAATAAATCATGAATGAAAGAGGAGAGATCCCAACTAACACCAAAGAAATACAGACAATTATAAGAACATACTATGAGCAACTCTACACCAACAAATTTGACAATCTGGAAAAAAAGGATGCATTCCTTAGAGAAATATAAACTACCACAACTGAACCAGGAAGAATTACAAAGCCTGAACAGACCCATAACCAGTAAGGAGATTGAAACAGTCATCAAAAATCTCCAAACAAACAAAAGCCCAGGGCCAGACGGCTTCCCGGGGGAATTCTACCAAACATTTAAGGAAGAACTAATTCCTGTTCTCCTGAAACTGTTCCAAAAAATAGAAATGGAAGGAAAACTTCCAAACTCATTTTATGAGGCCAGCATCACCTTGATCCCAAAACCAGACAAGGATCCCAACAAAAAAGAGAAATACAGACCAATATCCTTGATGAACACAGATGCAAAAATTCTCACACAAATACTAGCCAATAGGATTCAACAGTACATTAAAAGGATTATTCACCATGACTAAGTGGGATTTATTCCAGGGCTGCAAGGTTGGTTCAACACCCGCAAATCAATCAATGTGATACAACACATTAATAAAAGAAAGAACAAGAACCATATGATACTCTCCATAGATGCTGAAAAAGCATTTGACAAAGGACAGTATCCCTTCCTGATCAAAACTCTTCAAAGTGTAGGGATAGAGGGCACATACCTCAATATCATCAAAGCCATCTATGAAAAACCCATCGCAAATATCATTCTCAATGGAGAAAAACTGAAAGCATTTCTGCGAAGGTCAGGAACACGGCAGGGATGTCCGTTATCACCACTGCTATTCAACATAGTACTAGAAGTCCTAGCCTCAGCAATCAGACAACAAAAAGAAATTAAAGGCATCCAGATCGGCAAAGAAGTCAAACTATCACTCTTCGCAGATGATATGATACTATATGTGGAAAACCCAAAAGACTCCACTCCAAAACTGCTAGAACTGGTACAGGAATTCAGTAAAGTGTCAGGATATAAAATCAATGCACAGAAATCAGTCGCATTTCTCTACACCAGCAACAAGACAGAAGAAAGAGAAATTAAGGAATCAATCCCATTTACAATTGCACCCAAAACTATAAGATACCTAGGAATAAACCTAACCAAAGAGGCTAAGAATCTATACACAGAAAACTATAAAGTACTCATGAAAGAAATTGAGGAAGACACAAAGAAATGGAAAATTGTTCCATGCTCCTGGATTGGAAGAATAAATATTGTGAAAATGTCTATGCTACCTAAAGCAATTTACACATTTAATGCAATTCCTATCAAAGTACCATCCATTTTTTTTCAAAGAAATGGAACAAATAATCCTAAAATTTATATGGAACCAGAAAAGACTGCGAATAGCCAAAGGAATATTGAAAAAGAAAGCCAAAGTTGGTGGCATCACAATTCCAGACTTCAAGCTCTACTACAAAGCTGTCATCATCAAGACAGCATGGTACTGGCACAAAAACAGACACATAGATCAATGGAACAGAATAGAGAGCCCAGAAATAGACCCTCAACTCTATGGTCAACTAATCTTTGACAAAGCAGGAAAGAATGTCCAATGGAAAAAAGACAGCCTCTTCAATAAATGGTGTTGGGAAAATTGGACAGCCACATGCAGAAGAATGAAATTGGATCATTTCCTTACACCACACATGAAAATAGACTCAAAATGGATGAAGGATCTCAATGTGAGAAAGGAATCCATCAAAAACCTTGAGGAGAACACAGGCAGCAACCTCTTTGACCTCAGCCGCAGCAAAATCTTCCTAGGAACATCGCCAAAGGCAAGGGAAGCAAGGGCAAAAGTGAACTATTGGGATTTTATCAAGATCAAAAGCTTTTGCACAGCAAAGGAAACAGTTAACAAAACCAAAAGACAACTGACAGAATGGGAGAAGATATTTGCAAACGACATATCAGATAAAGGGCTAGTGTCTGAAATCTATAAAGAACTTAGCAAACTCAACACCCAAAGAACCAATAATCCAATCAAGAAACGGGCAGAAGACATGAACAGACATTTCTGCAAAGAAGACATCCAGATGGCCAACAGACACACGAAAAAGTGCTTCATATCACTCGGCATCAGGGAAATACAAATCAAAACCACAATGAGATACCACCTCACACCAGTCAGAATGGCTAAAATTAACAAGTCAGGAAATGACAGATGCTGGTGAGGATGCAGAGAAAGGGGAACCCTCCTACACTGTTGGTGGGAATGCAAGCTGGTGGAACCACTCTGGAAAACAGCATGGAGGTTCCTCAAAATGTTGAAAATAGAGCTACCCTATGACCCAGCAATTGCACTGCTGGGTATTTACCCTAAAGATACAAATGTAGTGGTCCGAAGGGGCACGTGCACCTGAATGTTTATAGCAGCAATGTCTACAATAGCCAAACTATGGAAAGAACCTAGATGTCCATCAACAGATGAATGGATAAAGAAGAAGTGGTATATATACACAATGGAATACTATGCAGCCATCAAAAGAAATGAAATCTTGCCATTTGCGACAACATGGATGGAACTAGAGGGTATCATGTTTAGCGAAATAAGTCAATTGGAGAAAGACAACTATCATATGATCTCCCTGATATGAGGGAGAGGAGATGCAACATGGGGGTTAAGGGGGTAGGAGAAGAGTAAATGAAGCAAGATGGGATTGGGAGGGAGATAAACCATAAGTGACTCTTTAATCTCAGAAAACAAACTGAGGGTTGCTGGGGGGAGGGGTTTGGGAGAGGGGGTTGGGGTTATTATGGACATTGGGGAGGGTATGTGCTATGGTGAGTGCAGTGAAGTGTGTAAACCTGGCGATTCACAGACTTGTACCCGGGGAAAGAATATATTATATGTTTATAAAAAATAAAATTAAAATAAATAAATAAATAAATACACAGTTCAGTTTTGCAGATAATAAGAGTTCTGGAGATTACCTGCAAAGCAGTTTGAATGTACTTGACACTACTAAACTGTATATTTAAATAATGTTAAGATGGTAAATTTTATATTTTACCACAATTTTTTAAATCAAAAAAGGGGAGATACATGTGAGTCGCTTAATTGTTTACAAAACACTTCTATGCATTGCTTTTTATATTTGATCTCATGAAGAAAGCAATATTAGTCTCATTAGCAGATTAAAATACCGAAACTCAGAGCAGTTAAATAAATTGCATGAGGTTAAATAGATTTTTAAATGGAAAAACTCCATTTTTTTCCAGGATCTTTGATATATAATCCTGTACTATTTCTACTACCCCCAAAAAGTTCTGGAAACCTATTTTGGTTCAAGGAGAAGGTAGGAAAAGGTTTTACCATTGATTAAAAATTAGAGACCATATGTTAGAATTCAGGTAAGAGCAAATAATTTTAAAATGTCTAAGAGTCTTAAAAACAAATTTATCTACCCCAGGCCATATTTTTACCTGTGCTAGTCCCTACCTGATTTAATATCATCCTACTAAAAAAAATACCTACTACTGACCCCAAATACCCACAGCAGTCTTGAGAAAGCAAAACAAAGCATCATACTCCATATTTCAAACTATATTACAAAGCTATAGTAATAAAAACATTATGGTATTGGCATAAAAACAGATACATAGACCAATGAAACAGAGTACAGAGCCCAGAAATAAACCCATACATATAGGATCAATTAATTTATGACAAAGGAGACAAGAGTATACAATGGGAAAGGGCAGTTTCTTCAATGAATAGTGTTGGGAAAACTGGATAGCCACATGCAAAGGTATGATACTGGACCACTTTCTTACACCATAACACAAAAATTAACTCAAAATGGATTGAAGATTGGAACATAAGATGTTAAACCATAGAACACATAGAAGAAAACATAAGCAGTAAGTTCCTTGACATAAGTTTTGGCAATGAGTTTTTTAATTCAGTACCAAAATTGAAGGCAACAAAAGTAAAAATAAATAAGTGGGACTATGTCAGACTAAAAGGCTTCTCTGCACAGCAAAGGAATCCATCAACAAAATGAAATGGCAGCTTACTGAATGGGAGAAAATACTTGTAAATCATATAGCTGATAAAGGGTTAAAACCGAAAACATATAAAAAAACTCTAACAATCAATAACAAACAACCCAATTAAAAAAATGGGCAGGGGATCTGAATAAAAAAAAAAAAAAACTTTTGCAATGATATATTAATGGCCAACAGATATATGAAAAGGTGTTCAATATCACTAATCATCAGGAAATATAAGTCAAAACCACAATGAGAGATCACCTCACACCTGTTAGTATGGTTATTACCAAAAAGACAGGAAATAACAAGTGTTGATGAGAATATAGAGAAAACTGACCTCCCATGTACTGTGAGAGGGAAGATAAATTGGTGTAGCCACTGCAGAAAACAACACAGCAGTTCCTCAAAAAATTAAAAATATAACTACGATATTATTCAGAAGTCCCACTACTGGGTATATATCCAAAGAAAACAAAAGCACTAACTCAAAGAGATACGTGTATTACCATGTTCAATGCAGCATCGTTTATATTAGTCAAGCTATGAAAATAACCTAAGTATCCATTGATGGATGAATGGTTGTAGAAAATCTGTTTTAGGGGCACCTGGGTGGCTCAGTGGGTTAAAGTCTCTGCCTTCCACTCAAGTCATGATCCCAGGGTCCTGGGATCAAGCCCCGCATCAGGCTCTCTGGTCAGCAGGGACCCTGCTTCCCCCTTTCTTTCTCTGCCTCTCTACCTACTTGTGATCTCTGCCTGTCAAATAAATAAATAAAATCTTTCAAAAAAAAAAAAAAAGAAAAGGAAGAAAGAAAGAAAGAAAATCTGTTTTACACACCACACACACACACATACCCACACACTGGAATATTATTCAGCCATAAGAAAGAATGAAATCTTGCTATTTGTACAACATGGGTGGATGTTAAGGACATTATCTTAAGTGAAATAATTCAGACAGACAAAAGCCAATACTATATAACACTTACATGTGGAATCTAAGAACAATGACAACAAAAAGCTCATAGACACAGAAAATAGACAGGTTATTGCCAGAGGTTAGGGCCCAATAGGTGAAGTGGGTCAAAAGATACAAACTTCCAGTTATAAAATAGATAAGTCCTGGGAATGTAATGTACAGCATGATAACTATTGTTAATAATACTATATTGTATATATGAAAATTGCTAAGGAAGTAAATATTAAAAGTTATTATCACAAGAAAAAAATTATAACTACATATTATGACAGATGTGAATTAGACTTATTGAAGTGATCATTTTATAGTATGTACAAATGTGAAGTCAACATGGTATTCCCTGGAACTGGTATATGTCCATTATAGTTCAGTTAAGGAAAAAAAATACCTATTACTGAAGAAAGACAATATCACTTCCCTGATTATCATAAGGAAAATTATGAAGACTAGTGAAAGGAAATGAAATCAGTCTCAGGAAAAGAAGTAAAAGCAAGTAGAAATAAATGAGCACCATTCAAATGAGAACAAGTAGAGGCTCATTTTTCAGAGCTTGCTGTCCAAAGGAGTCAGCCACTATCACTTACCTTTGACAGAGATTTCAATCAGGGAGGGGAGTAGAAAAGCTGCATAATGAAAAAAAAAAAAAAAGAAAAGAAAAGAAGAAAGGGAAAGGCTGAAGCTGTGCTGTGAATGGAAGTTGTTGCCATGGGCAACCTGATGAGGGCTACCTAGAAGTGGGGCATTCTGTATTCCTATATGATTTGTTTGGGGAGCATACTTTCTCTGGTTGAACCTGAGACACAAAAAACTGGGGGAGCTGTCAATCACAAAATCTTGCCTATTCTGCACTATTTCAGAGGTTGTGATTTGGTTTGCTGGGTTGGTTACTACAGAGATAACATGTCCTGATTCAGTTGTCACATATTATCTGTTGTATATTCATTCTCAAAATTTATGGAAAATATTTAGAGATTTCAGATGAGAAATAAATGTGAGAAAGTGAGCACACTGGAAGTTTTTTATGTAGTAGCAAAACTTTCAATAGAAGTCAGAGCCCAAGGTGACCTCAAAAGGGAATTGTAATGCCTCTAAAACCTAGAATATTTAGAATAATTAAATGAAGCTTAATTAAAACCAATGTACACAGTTTGGGTCCAACAAGGAAAGAAAAGGGAAAAAATACAATCAGCAAGAAAATATGTGGCTTTCATAATTTCTCTGTATTTTTTTTTATTTTTTATTTTTTTAATCTTTTTTTTAATTGATTTTCAGCATAACAGTATTCATTGTTTTTGTACCACCCCCAGTGCTCCATGCAGTCCGTGCCCTCTCTAATACCCACCACCTGGTTCCCCCAACCTCCCACCCCCCTCACCTCTTCAAACACTTCAGATTGTTTTTCAGAGTCCATAGTCTCTCACTGTTCACCTCCCCTTCCAATTTCCCCCAAAGGCCTTCTCCTAACTCCCCATGTCCTCCATGCTATTTGTTATGCTCCACAAAGAAGTGAAACCATATGATAATTGACTCTCTCTGCTTGACTTATTTCACTCAGCATAATCTCTTCCAGTCCCGTCCATGTTGCTACAAAAGTTGGGTATTCATCCTTTCTGATGGAGGCATAATACTCCATAGTGTATATGGACCACATCTTCCTTATCCATTTGTCCGTTGAAGGGCATCTTGGTTCTTTCCACAGTTTGGCAACTGTGGCCATTGCTGCTATAAACATTGGGGTACAGATGGCCCTTCTTTTCACTACATCTGTATCTTTGGGGTAAATACCCAGTAGTGCAATGGCAGGGTCATAGGGAAGTTCTATTTTTAATTTCTTGAGGAATCTCCACACTGTTCTCCAAAGTGGCTGCACCAACTTGCATTTCCACCAACAGTGGAAGAGGGTTCCCCTTTCTCCACATCCTCTCCAACACATGTTGTTTCCTGTCTTGCTAATTTTGGCCATTCTAACTGGTGTAAGGTGATATCTCAATGTGGTTTTAATTTGAATCTCCCTGATGGCTAGTGATGATGAACATTTTTTCATGTGTCTGATAGCCATTTGTATGTCTTCATTGGAGAAGTGTCTGTTTTTTATTAGAAATAAGAGTTCCAGCTTCTCTCCCAAACACCTGTCAAGTTCTCGATGTCTGATTACTAGTAATTTCCATTATTCATTTAAAGAATAAATCGTCAAGCAAACCCATTTTATAAAAAAAAATTATGCAAAAACCTAAGTTGAAATACATTCAATGTATTTCCAATGGGGTTATTTTTATGGAATATGCAGTCATTCAGTTGTCTCAAACTTACTCAGCTGCATTTTTCTTTACTGATATTCAATGAGTCAATCCACATAATAAAAGTAGTTAAAGCACACATTTAGAATTGTTATTAGAATATCATATTAAAATCATTCCAGTTTAAGAATTGGTCAAAGAAAATAGTATTTCTTTATTTTCCCCATTCTTCCTCTTTCCCATTTTTCCTGTTCCTTCTCTCCAATTACTTTTTTTTTCTTTCTTCATGTACTCCTTCATGTTTCTCTCTCACTTATTTCTTCTTTTTTTTCTTCTTATATTCTAGGATAGAAACATTTTCTTTCTTTGAGTTTACATTGATCATTATTTTTATGTTCTGTGCTTTCTGATGCTTTGACGTCCTGGGGCCTTGCTTACACAGGACAGACTGACATTCTTTTTTTTTTTTTTTTTCTTCAGAAGTAGAGTTTAATGATTCATCAGTTGCACATAACACCCACTGCTCATTCCATCAAGTAACCCTGTTAATGCCCATCACCCTGTTACCTCATCCTGCCACCCACCTCCCCTCCTGCAATCCTCAGTTGGTTTCCTATAGTTATGAGTCTCTTATGGTTTATCTCCCTCTCTGTTTTTTACCCTATTTTATTTTTCCTTCCCTTCTTCTATGTCCATCTGTTTGGTTTCTTAAATTCCACATATGAGTGAAATCAATGATATGATATTTGTCTTTCTCTGTCTGACTTATTTCATTTAGCATGAAATAAGTTCCATCTAGTTCCAACCAGCTCATTGCAAATGGCACAATTTCATTATTTTTGATGGCTGAGTACTATTCCATTGTGTATGTATACCACCTCTTCTTTTTTTTTTTAATTTTTATTTTTTTTTAATTTATTTTCAGTGTTCCAGAATTCACTGTTTATGCACCACACCCAGTGCTCCATGCAATACAGGGCCTCCATAATAACTACCACCGGGCTCACCCAACCTCCCACCCCTCTCCCTTCCAAAACCCTCAGTTTGTTTCTCAGAGTCCAGTCTCTCATGGTTCATCTCCCCCTCCAATTTCCCCCAACTCACTTCTCCTCTCCATCTCCCCATGTCCTCTGTGTTATTCCTTACATTCCACAAATAAGCAAAACCTTATGAAAATTGACTATCTCTGCTTGACCTATTTCACTCAGCATAATCTCTTCCAGTCCCATCCATGTTGATACTGACATTCTTGAGGCTATTTTCTAGAGATAGTGATGGGCCTGGCTTCAAGAGTGTCTTTCACATGCAAATCAACCAATCCATAAACTATACCCTAAATCATCCCCTTTGTCTAGCCTCTCATTGTCCATAGTCCTAGGGTTCCTATATGGGAGGTCATTATCTCCCTATGCTA
Organism: Lontra canadensis; assembly: GCF_010015895.1. Lineage (NCBI taxonomy): Eukaryota > Metazoa > Chordata > Mammalia > Carnivora > Mustelidae > Lontra > Lontra canadensis. Next base: position 18,936,878 of record NW_022630995.1, on the reverse strand, counting down.
ATCACCTCTAGAACAGGTAACAGAGACCTAGAGAGAGCCCTATACCACAGAGCCTGCTGAAATTAGTCAAACTTGTCAAACCTAAACCTATTTACCTGTCTTGCCTTGCTTTTCCTGTAGAAACTACAAGAAAGGCTATTGTTATGTCTTCCTCCTGCTCCTTCAGCCTGCTGCCTGAACCTGATATTTCCCCGTGTGGTCCTGCATAGCATGGAGTATTTCTCCTTTTGGTAACTGTAAGAAACTCTTTCTTCAATGACAATTGTCTCCTGATCTCTTGGCTTGACAATACCTGATTAATAAAATCTACATTTTAAAAAGATATCTGATGTAAAAGGTGGCAGTAGATTGCTGAGTGAGTGGGAAAAAGTTCACAATTCTTTACAGAATTTGAGTTCAAACAACTGATTGGTTTTCTGATGAATTCTCAAGCTGTGCATGTATATAGTCCTTAATGAGCACTAATGCCCTGACCTTGTTTGAAGAAAGCATTTTGAAGTAAATTTATGGTAGATGGAAAATTACACTTAAAGCTTCTGAGCACTTTTAATTTTCTTATCCTCAGAAAATAGCAGAGAATTACCAAACTTGTCCCTACAACTAGTATGCATTTCTTTACAAGAAATTGAACAGTCTCATTCTTTATAATAGCGAATCTAGAGAAATACCCAAATAATTAAATCTCCTTCTCAAAATGAAGGATTAAAGGCAAAGACATTTCACAAGAGATACATACACACAAGAAAAGCATCCCATAAGAATAGACTGTAAGACCATAAAGTTGGCTGGTGTCTAAAACCACTGTTCTCTAAACATTTTTGATGACCTATCATTATGGAGAAAAATCTTTCATTTATTTATTTATTTATTTATTTGGGGGGAGGGGCAGAAGGAGAGGGAGAGAAAAAATCTCAAGCAGACTCTGCACTGAGCAGGAGCCCCATGCAGGGCTCCATCCCACAACCCTGAGATCTGACCTGAGCTGGAACCAAGGGTTAGATGCTCAACAAACTGAGCCACCCAGGCACCCACCGGCTCAGTACAAAATCTTAAGCATATCCCCCAATATATAAAATTATTTAAAAGTGTAATTGTATGTATACCTCTGTCAACTGACAGATTAAACAGTGGTGAGGCATATTATTTGATTTCTAAACTAACACAAAGAAATAGAATTTATTATTTTCTTTTTATACCTTAATGCATCATTTATGACAGTCTCTCCAATGGAGTTATATATGTATGTATGTGTGTATATATATATACACACATACATGCATAGATAGATTTTTTTAAGATTTTATTTATACATTTGACAGACAGAGATCCCAAATAGGCAGAAAGGCAGGCAGAGAGGGAGGAAGAGAAGCAGACTCCCTGCTGAGCAGAGAGCCCAATGTGGGGCTCTATCCCAGGACCCTAAGATTATGACCTGAGCTGAAGGCAGAGGCTTTAACCCACTGAGCCACCCAGGAGCCCCAATAGATTTTTTTTTTTTTTTTAGAGAATTTTTGTGTAGGCAATTCATAGCCTGTCTTGTCCAGGTTACTGAAATAATCTGCTTACCTTTGTCCCTCATTCCCTGACTTCCCCCACCCTCCACTATCTTTCTTCACACAGCAGCTACAATATTTTTGAAACATTAGTCAGCTTTTGTCCTTCTTTATAGATTCCCGCCAAATCTTCCAGCTGTCAGAGTTTGAGTTTTCCAGATGTAGAGCATAAGATGAGGTTTGTTATGCAAGTAATTTTATAAGAAAATATTCCCAGGGGATCTAATGAGGAAGTGTTCCCAGGGGAAACTGGAAGAACAGAATAGAGAAAAGGAGAGATCCAGGCAAGGATGTGAACACAGGTAAAATCCCAGAAAGGGTCCTTTCAACTTGATCTCGAAGAAAAGCTCTGGAGATAAAATTAAGTCTGAGGGTTTCCTCAACTCAAACCTGCATCCATGAGTTACCTAAATATAGGTTAGGGGTAATAGACATAAATTTTCAGATACTTTTCTGCAGTAGGGACAAGACAGTCTCCAGCCACTAAAAGACATTCCTTCAAAAAAATGACAGGCACTGGCTCTTGGAAGAAAGGCATACTGGAGTTGAAATATGCCCAAAAATGGTCATACAGATCCCAGGGAATTTGAGCACCAATATTATCCATTACATAATCTCACTTAGAAAAGAATCCAAATACATTCCATGGCTTTGTGAGATTTAGCCCTGACTATTTCTCCAACCTTATCTTGTATGGCTCTCCACCCCACCCCCTGACCATACAAATTTAATGTATAGTTAAGTTTAATCCATATGGCCTTATTTCCATTGCCTGAATTCTCTGACCCCCTTGTCCTAGACTGACTCTATTGTATGATTCTAATTTGAGTTAAAATGATTTCTTTTCAGAGTCTTTCTTTCATCACTTGATCCAATGAAATTTCCATACCCCACAGACTCTTGGTCATATGAATTTATTTTCTATGTATCACTTACTGCAATCTGAAATTATTTGTTTTATTGTCTCTATCTCTCCACATTGCAATATCTGTCTTGTTCATCCTTTTATCCCCACCACACAGAGAAGTATCTGACATTTGGTAGGCAATAAACAGGGTTTTTTTTTTTCCTAATAAATAAAGGGCTACACATGACTTACTTATACCTTATAGTCTATACGTGGACCTTCTTAGATTCCTATATTCTATTAATAGGGCTGTTTCTAGGAAATGGAGGGCATCTAATCGAGAATAAGTGAAGGAAAGAATTTAAGAAAAAGTTCCTCAGCATAAAAGGAAGCAGCTATATAAGCTATTAGAATGCACTGCCATGTTGTTCAAACTGCCTATATGTGAATCTCAAGTAATGAATCTTTGATTGATCTCACTGAGGTCCCTTCCTTTGAACTTGACAGCTTGGACAAACACAAGAAGCTATTTCTATCTTACAATCTGTATTCTAGAAGCCAGCAACATACTTGACACAACAGGAAAAGAATACATCCTGAGATTTCTGATTTATAAAATGGCATATGTGGGTATCAAAATTTAACTCATAATACTTCATGTGTACTATAGAAATATGCCCAATTTAGTTTTCCTATAATCAATGATGGCTATTCCTTGAGTTTCGACTCACATGTTTGTGGAAATATTTTTACTTTGGATGCTTTTGATTCAAAACTTAATCCAATTCAATAATTTAGAATCTATTTAAGAATTTAAATAATTTAATTAGACAGTTATGTGTAGAAGAATGAAACTTGACCATTGTCTTACACTATACGCAAAGATAAATTTGAAATGGATAAAAGACCTCAACGTGAGACAGGAATCTGTCAACATCCTGGAGGAGAACATAGGCAGTAACCTCTTCCACAACAGCCACAGCAACATCTTTCAAGATGTGTCTCCAAAGGCAAAGGAAACAAAAGCAAAAATGAACTTTGGGAACTTCGTCAAGATCAAAAGCTTCTGCACAGCAAAGGAAGCACTCAACAAAACAAAGAGGCAACTCACCAAATGGGAGAAGATATTTGCAAATGATACCACAGAAAAAGGGCTGATATCCAAGATCTATAAAGAACTCCTCAAACTCAACACACACAAAACAGATATTTGCATCAAAAAATGGGCAGAAGACATGAACAGACACTTCTCCAAAGAAGGTATACAAGTGGCTAACAGATACTTGAAAAAATGTTCATTATCATTAGCCATCAGGGAGATTCAAATCAAAACCACATTGAGATACCACCTTACACCAGTTAGAATGACAAAATTAACAAGACAAGAAACAGCAAGGATGTGGAGAAAGGGTAACCCTCTTACACTGTTGGTGGGAATGCAAGTTGGTGCAGTCACTTTGGAAAACAGTGTGGAGATTCCTTAAGAAATTAAAAATATAATTACCCAATGATCCTACAATTGCACTACTGAGTATTTACCCCAATGATATAGATGTAGTGAAAAGAAGGACCACCTGTACCTCAGTGTTCATAGAAGCAATGGCCACAGTCACCAAACTGTGGAAAGAACCAAGATACCCTTCAACAGACGAATGGATAAAGGAGATATAGTCCATATATACAATGGAGTATTATGCCTCCATCAGAAAAGATGAATATCCAACTTTTGTATTAACATGGACAGGACTGGAAGAGATTATACTGAATGAAATAAGTCAAGCAGAGAGAGTCAGTTATCATATGGTTTCACTTACTTGTGAAGCATAAGGAATAACATGGAGGACTTTGGGAGATGGAGAGGAGAAGTGAGTTGGGGGAAATTGGAGGGGGAGACAAACCATGAGAGACTGTGAACCCTGAGAAACAAACTGAGGGTTTTGGAGGGGAGGGGAGTGAGCGGTTTGGGTGAGCCTGGTGGTGGGTATTATGGAGGCCATGTATTGCTTGGAGCACTGGGTGTGGTGCATAAACAATGAATTTTGGAACACTGAAAAGAAATAAAATAGAAAAAATAAAAAATAAATAAAAAAGAATTTAAATAATTTAAATTCAAATCCATAATTTAAAGACTCCATTTAGATAATGATTAGTCTTCTCACTAGAAAAAATTGCTTAGTCACTCTAATACCTGAACTACCTATCTTTTTTCTCAGATTTTCCCTGGGATTGGAAACAAATGTTGGAAAGAAGGACATGTCTTATATACACGTCTGGCTTAGGAGAGAGTTAGAGCCCTTTGCTGTCATATCCTCTGGCCTCAACCCAGCACTGTGTCCCTATTCTGTGGCTTTGCTACTTCCCAATAGACAAAATAATGGCTGGCATGACTCAAAGTCTTGTTTTTTCTCCCTTTCATTTGGTCTAAGTTCTAAAGTATTCTTTGATTACAGGTAAAAGATAGAAAGGTATAAGTAAATAATTTCATAGAATATGTATAGATCAATATCTATATATGTAAATGGTAATTGATATTAATAAAATCATAAATAAACATAAATGGATATATTTAATGATACAATTAAATATAAATGTATTGATAAAGTCATAAATAATATTCTGCATGTTTTTCAATCAAATGTGCATGATGAGCCAAAATTATTTCATTTATATTACTGCGTATCATTTTTTCTCTTGCATTTGTCACACTCAGAATTCTAATATTTAACAACTGAAAAGAATTTTGTAAATCAATAAATTGAACTCTTTATTTTACAAATGAAAAAACAAAAATACATGGCAGGCTATGGGACTTCTTTCCCCAAGTCTCAGAAATCTGAGGTTTTATTTATTTATTTATTTATTTAAGATTTTATTTATTTATTTGTTAGAGAAAGAGAGAGAGCGTGAGCACAGGCAGATAGAGTGGCAGGCAGAGGCAGAGGGAGATGCAGGCTCCCTGCCAAGCAAGGACCCCAATGTGGGACTCGATCCCAGGGGACCCAAGAAGAAGGCAGCTGCTTAACCAACTGAGCCACCCAGGCATCCCAGAAATCTGAGCTTTTAAATGTGGAATTTAGGTCCCAGTTCCCAGTATAATTTATTTTCCTTGATTCTACAGTGTTTAGCATCAGAGTCTATGCATTTTTAAAATTAATCTTAAAATACAGGGAACATTACTTAAGTTCTCTGATTTCTTCTTGATGTTTGATAGCTTTGACAACACCTTCTTTGGTTTTATGCTACTACACATTACTGAATATCCTCCAGGTATCAATAAGTCATTTTTTGTTGTTGTTTTTAATGCTTCCTTTCCTTTACTTCACTCTGAAATTTAACTAAAAGAACACCTAGTTTTCACCAAAGCTGTTATCCATTTTATAATACCTCTCTTTTCTCAGAACTCTCTCTGAGTCATTGATTCTATCTTCTCAGTGGTTACCACTAAGTAGATGATTCACAAATCATCTTTTTAAAAAAATCTCTCAACTTCCTCTTGTCATTTCCCACCCACACAAACTGAATTCCCTTCCAAGTAATCACATTCCTGTCAGTAGAGAGTAATTTTTCCACTATCTTAGAATTCGGTATACCCCCATCACTAGCTTAACAGTGCATTCAGGATTAAAATTAATATCTCAACAGATATTTTGTGCCTGAGTTCTTATGGCCTTTTTTTTTCCTTCTGTTTCAAAGGAAACAGACATTTCTGGTTGGAGTTTGTGTGTATGGAAGGCAGGGGCACTTGTAACTGTGAGGCTAACCTCACATGCTAACCATACTAAAAAGAACAGAAAAATTCAGTTTTGGTTATACCTGTATATAAGTCTTCTCGATATGTATCCCATTCTCCCTGGCCACAGATAAATGATCATATGAAGTCCACAACTCAAAATCATGAATCACCTGCTTCTTAGAAAAATTAACAGGTAACCTCTATTTAGATTCTATAGAGGTTGTCCTGAGGCTAGTAATTGAAGATATGATTTTATACAGCCACTAAACTATATGTTTCTAGAAATTTTTTTTTAAATGTTGGAGCATACTTAATATTATGAGAAAAATATGGAATAACATCTATAAGAAAACCTGATTGAAAAATATACCAAAATTTAACAATGTTTCCTTTTGCAAGGTTATGGAAGGAGTGGAGTAGTTATAGTTTTGTGCTCTGATTCTCAAAACTTCTATTAATTTCCAATTAAAAGAGCTTATTTTATTATTGGAAAAAATTAAGATACAAGCATGCCTGTGTGGCTCAGTCAGTTAACCATGGGCCTTTGGCTCAGGTCATGATCCCAGGGTTCTGAGACTGAGTCCCACATCAGGCTCTCTGCTCAGAGGGAAACCTTCTCCCTCTCCCTCTTTCTGTTGCTCTGCCTACTTGTGCTCTTTCTTTTTCTCTCTCTGTCAAATAAACAAATAAAATCTTTTTTTTTTAAAGAAAAAAATTAAGATACAAATGCAAATTTATGGTTAAAACAGATTTTATTTGGAACCTTATAAAGAAAATTGCATTAATCACACATTCTTTGTTCACTAACCTCTATTGCGAGTTGAAAAATTATCTTTTGATTAATTTATTTGTGCCATTTTATTCTGGCATATTATAGATCGTTTAGAGTATAAGCTCTTATTTTATGTATGCTTCATGTGTGTTTGTATTAATTTGTATGCATAATGCTATAAGTCATTATAGCATAGTAAGTCAATTTTTACATGTTTCATTCAGTAATATGTTTTGAATATTCAACATGTTGCTTTGTGTAAACCCTACCCTATCACCTGCCCATGGTTTCTTATAACCCTATATTCCACCAATACTTTTTCAAGTTAACTCACTCTGTTTTGGACCTTAATTCTTCCATACCTGAATCGTATCATTCTAATTGTTTTTATAGGTTTAAATTTTCTTTCTTGTGTTCAATATTGCTAAACATTTTCTATATATATTTAATAATTTGAAATAAAATGAAAGAACATTTATTCTAATATATTTCTAAATGTTATCATATTTTATATATACTTGAATTTTACTATCATTCTTCCTTATCATTACAATTGAGAGAACTCTCTACTGTTAAGACAGAAGAAAACTCCAATTAACCAACAGTAATATTCTATGATCCCTGCTGTCATTAATCTCTGACAAAGCAATCTTTCTGGATCATTTTCAGAATAACTTTGATACATTTAATAATATGGTGCACTGCCCTCCCCTACTCATGTACTCCTCATCCCATTCATTCAAAGGAAACCACTGACATAGTATTAAGCATTAGGGAAGAACCCATTGTTTCTTTCCACACAAAATGATCTTCCATTGGAGAAACTTTCATAGCCAGTCCCTAGTTACCTGTATACTCATTTTTTTCTCCAAAGATTTGAGCTATCTGATTACAGGACTCCTGTAATTCTCCTGATTATAGGAGAATTTGATGGACCTGTAACTTCTGATTTCTCTGTATCTGGGATCTGCTTGGCAGCAGAAATCCTACTCTATCATTCATATCAAGTTGACCATTAAATTTCACTAAATACACAATCTCTGACCACGGCTTTAGCTTTTCGATAGTAAAATGTAGCTTCATTCACAAATGAGTGCCATATTTTTCTTGGTAAACAAATAACAAAGAAAGGGCCTATGAAAATATCTTATTCACTGGTATTAAGCAGATAAGCAACTCAATGGAAATATTAGAAACCCTAAGGCTGAGGAGGTTCTTAGAAAATCTATTCTTGGAACTTTTGAGTTTAGGAATGATACTTACTCAGAGGATCAAGGAGAAACTGGGGTGACTGGGAAAACATGGTTTAATTATCTTGGGTAAGGAACAGAAAAATAATTAAAACAGAAGAAACACTAATTATTCTGTGAAAAGAGAGAAATTTGTTTCAGGGAAAAGTTGAATCTTAGAAAAATATTAAACATGTAAATTGGAAAATGATCTGCAAGGCCAGGAAAATAAGGTAGATATGAATGTAATTGCTCTTAAAGAGAGTATCTGGAAAGATAAATGTTGTTCTAGTTGTTACCAACCAGGTAGTAGACTTTGACAGAAGTACAAATTGTTAAGGTTACAGAAAGTCCAGAATGACTTACCAGATAAGATTTGGGGCCCAGAGAAACATTGAAATTTGCCTCCCTTACATATAGTTGGAATGGCTAAGATAGGAGTAACTAAAAACCTGTACCTAAAGATTGCTATAGGCATATAAAGTGGTTGCAGAAGAGTTGAGATTCTGAAGACTGGAAAGATACTAGTGGGTGGAGTATAGGATTACCTATGCACTGGGCACATATCTGAAACCTGTTTGAGTTAGGATTCCAGGAAAAGGTAGAGACAACTTCAAGCAGAGCCATGAGTATCCCATAAGATGTAACTTTGCAAATTAAAATAAGTCGCTCTGTGCTTCAGGCAGACACAGTATCTCATAAGGGCACACAGCTCTATGATGATAGGGTTGGAGACTGAATATGTGCATTTTGCAGCGTACCGTGTAAAGACCAAACGTGAAATTAACCATACAAAAAGGAAGTTAGGAAGAACTATAGTAAATGGAGTTTACGCTTGGAGTTGATGTTAGTTTGATGGGAAAATAGCTTACAGGTAGGATTATCCAACTCTGGCAGAGACAGAGGAACAAGGTTTTTTGAGAAGTGGATATATTTGGCAGACCTCTATTTCTCACTGAGAGAGACCACCAAGAAAAAAATCTAGAAAAGTATGTTTAAACAACCTACAATACAGGAAGTATATAAATTGTAAAACAAAAGTAGGGACACAATTCCAGCAAACGATATCCCTGCATGTGTTAAGGAAAAGAATCAACCTAAGCAACAGGTTAAAGTGTTCAGAACAATCATTTGATCTTTCCTAAATGAATAGGGAAATGGTTCTTAATACTGTCTGCACATACTCAGGTACCTAGGGTACTTTAAAATAATAATTAAGGCTCCTGTGCTAGCTCAGATCTATTAATTTAAGAACTGGGTAGAGGGGCGCCTGGGTGCCTCAGTTGCTGGGCATCTGCTTTCAGCTCAGGTCCTGATCCCAGGGTCCTGAGATCGAGCCCCGCCTCCTGCTCCCTGCTCAGTGGAGAGCATGCTTCTTCCTCTCCAGCTCCCCCATGCTTATGTTCGCTCTCTTGCTATCTCTGTCAAATAAATAAAATATTTTTTAAAAATAAAAATAATAATAAAATAAAAATAAAAACTGGTGGAGTGAGATTTCTTTTTTTAAAGAACTTCCCTACTGCTTTCTGAGTAGAGTCCAGAGGCACTACACCGGAGGCAGATTCTACTACTGCATCATGGTGTAGATTGGCATTCTACTCAAGGTCCACCTCACCCAAAGCTAAGAAAAGACAGTGTCTTGAGGTACACATGGTAAAGCTATTGTTCACTGGTGGTCCCTAGTGGAAGACCTTTGGATGGCTTAAGAGTGCCTTTAATTTAGGAATCTTCTGGGGGAAATTCCACAGCAGAAACAATTATGAGTAGTATGGGCAAAGTTGTCATGGGAGGCAAGTTTCCCAGGCATAAGCAATTTTACAGCAAGAGACAATCATATCAGCTATGTGGCAGAGGACGGAAAATACCTGATGAAGAGATAATGGGAAAGCTCTGTCACCAGGCAGAGCTTACACTCAGTGTTGCATTGGGAAGACAGAGACATGGAGATTCAGGAGGAAATCAAAATTAGTCATCGTAAACGGTTCTGGATTAAGACCTAGAGCCTGGGACTGATGACATTACAAATTTCTGACTACTACCAGGGGGCAAGAATGATTCAAATGCCACTTTCTCAAACAATATTGTAGAAATTAGCTTGTACATTTAAAAACTAACCGCACTCATCCTGAAACTGGGCATCAGTCAAAACAAAAACAAGAATATCAAAAGCTATTTTTCCTATTGATGATCCCACCATTTCCCCAGTCTTTATGAATTTCTTATGAAATAAGCCAGTAAAATGGCTTTCCACTCATTCAAATGACCTTTCTCATTCCTTTTCTCTTCTCACTCTTTTGTGGATGCCTGTTCCAGAAACTTAAAATGCTGAAGGCCAGAATTCTATCATTCCTTCTCCTGTAAACTGCCTTCTTCCCTCTCTACCAATGAACAAATTCATGCATTGGTGAGAAGCAGATTCCTTCTCAGGGCTTTAATTTTCTTCTCTCATTTGAAAACGTACTAAAACTCCTACCATGATAGGATATGTAGTGTCTAAAAATTTGGTCACATAAAATGCTGGGTCAGGTTTTCGTAAGGTTAATGAAATGACTGGAGTAAGCCTTTAAGACCTAGCTCATGGTCAGGGAATCTGAGCCTGTTAAGATCCAGATGCACCCAAGCCCTGCCTGCAATTTGGTGCCACCTGGTGGCAGTTGTCCACTCCAGCCTAAACTACAAATGGTGATAACTGTCCTATGACAGGCTAGCACTTCTGGGACAGAAGCCGTGATTCCAAGAATCTGCCTCATAATGGACCTGATTTGTTGACAAATCTGCAGGGATTGGGCCAGATGAGTAATGAGAATATAAAGATACACCTTAAGATGTCTTATTTCCGTAGGTGGGCTCATCTTCCCTCCAGAAGGAAACGATTTTGGACTATTCCCATTCGAGAATAGAGGTTGATCAAAGGATGGGAGCATATCACTAATTTCATTATTTAAGAACTTGGATTCATTCAGAGTGAACTAACACTGTGCTTTGCTGTATTATGTTTCTGGTTCACGCCTTTTACTAATTTTGCCTTTTAGCTTCTTTTTTAAGACACTGGTCGTACTTCTAAGCAATCACAGCAGCCTCTCAGTATGTTTCCCTGATTCTTCAGGATTTAATTAAAATACAATCTTTTCCTAAATGTTTCCCAGTACCCTTCCTGGATTACTTATATGTCCTTCCTCTCTGCCTTCTTAACAACCTATATAAAAATTTATGTAGAGCATATCAGCCCCCACAATTTATTGCTTAGTCATGCATCCTCTTGACCTTGAACTACTTTAGGATAATGACCTGTAATCATTTGATTCCCAGAACTGATCAGAGTGCCTAGAAAACTGTAGATCGTGATCTCAGTGTTACTTTATATATTCTTCCCATTTTATACATTCATAACAACACAGATCTTTTCTTCACTGGCCCTCTAGCACTTTAACTATTTTACTCATAGCAGCAGAATTACAGATTATTTGAGCATACACTGCAAGAAGCTTTGTCAAAAACTTTAACATTTACTCTGTTGATTTAATATAGAAGCTAAATATTGACTCCAGGATATTAATTTTAAAATTACCACTGTCTATATTAAGTCACCTTACCCTTTAACTTTCCTGTTTCCTCCTTCTTCTTCACTGGTATCAGACAGCTATTACTCAACAGGTATTTTTTGTGCGTCTACTATGAGCAAGACATTGTATGAGGCAATGTGGAGGTCAAAAAATAAATAAATACTGAAGGAGCTCATCTCATTCTCTTGCAACTAAAATGTAGTTAGATAAAGGACATTGAAAATGTTGAGAATGATGAAGATAAGAAAAAGTACTATCATCTTTTTTTAAAGATTTATTTATTTATTTAAGCAAAAGAGAGAGCTGGGGGGAGGGTAGGGGCAGAGGGAGAGAAAGACTCTCCAGCCGACTCCGTGCTGAGCACAGAGCCCAATGCAGGGTTCGATCTTATAACCCTGAGATCATGACCGGAGCCATATCACAAGTCAGATGTTTAAGCGATTGGGACACCCAGGCACACTCACTATCATCTTTTAATAAGCAGACTAGGCACCAAGCATCATATTGTTTTTATAAGAACCTGAAAAGGCATATAAACACTTCCTACCCCATAGTCTATCAAATGAGGACACCACATATCTGCCTAAATTATAGAGTAAATTGATGTAGAAAAAGCACTTGAATCTTGACTTTTTAGAGGACGGCCACACTCTTAACCTTGACATTACTCACTTACACGTTAAAAAAGACAACACAGTCAGAGTAGATAATACTTATGTAGAAGATGGAAAAGGGAAAAAATTACCTTTAAGTAAATGATAGGAAAATCTTCACAAAGGAGTAGGATCTGAACTACATCCTGGAATCTATGGAGAGAAATGATGGCAGAGTGAATTAAGGAGATATGTCTGGGAAAGAGGTGACTAAATATTAAACTTTATACTGAAGAATTCTAAAGACAATTTTTCTTCATCTAGTTTTTAATAAATAAAACTCCAATTTTTCCTTCTTGATATTATATTCAAATTAATTTATTGTCCCAGTAAAGATTTTGAGTGCATAAGGGATTCATCTTTTAACTAACATCTTGCCTGGAGCCTTTAAAAAGGTAGAAAGTAATTATTCTAGATTAGTTCTAGCTTGTGATCATGGGACAGAAAACGTAAAAATAAAGATCAAAAGTAAACACTGAAAAAAAAAAGTAAATACTGTTTGTACCAGTCACACTTTTACTATTCACTGGAAATTAGTATACAAAAATTGCTTGTGTTTCTGCATATCATTTTTACTTTTAAAATCAGCTAGCTTAAAAAGTATCATGGGTTATATTTTTCAATTAGCAAAATAGTAGTAACTTTTTTATGATCCTTAACATATCAGCTAGAGAGGTTTTCCATTGCCTCATCATTGTGCTAATAGGTCGCAGAGAGCAAAAGAATGAGCAAAATAAAAGAAGCCTATATTAATTATAAGCCAACTAGAGAAGAAATAGGAGTATTAGAGTCATCACATTTTGATACATATGTAAAATTGTTGGTTGCTGATAATATATGCTTTACTGGGGAGGGGAATTAAAAGGAATAAATATGTCCCCTTAAAACACTTTCCAAAGACATCTCAAGACTTCATTTTTTGAGATTTTTGGACTAGGGAAATATTTTTAAAATGCAATGTCCGGTTAGTAGCAGTGACATAAATACTATTCACACAGAAACTATAGCTTTACTTTTTATATTCTAATGTAATCTGTTTTGTCAATGTTAGTTACTATTTGCCAGACTGCGTTTTTATTCTGCTAAAACAAGATGTCCATGACCTTTGACCAAGATGAGAAAACCGCTTTCTGTTTCCCTAGTAGTTAACTTATCCAAAATCTTCTAGCAGTCTACAACTATATGTCTGAATCAAATGTACTGTCTCTTTGTCCATGAATCATTTTTCAAATGGGATAACAGATATGAAAGTTCTCTGAAAATGAGTGGTGATTGAGAACTCTATGATACAGTTATTACTATTATTTTTATATTGTCTTCCTACTAGGATACAAAGCTTCCTCCAAGATATCCAGTAATCATCCTCTCTCAAAAAAGATGTAATCAGAAGAATTCTCTTGTTGAAACCTCTATTTTGTTGGTTTTTCTTAGACAAATCTATGTCTAAAATAAACACATTCTACCATTTCATTTCATGCTCAGATGTGTCACAGTCACACACACACACACAGCCAAATTATGTGTGCAGGTCAAAGCTTCACAATAAAAAAAAAAAAAAACTTTTAAGTTGACACTTTCCTGGTCTTTCTATTCTAAATATATTTTATAAAATATGTTCACTGGAACATTAATTTCTAAGAATACTAATATATATTGTGTAATAAGGCATTCTGTGGTTTTAAAAATGTATTAAGTTCAAGTAAGTTCATTTAAGTGTAGTAACAATAATTTTTATTTCTTTAGTAGCATCTTGAGAAAATTTATCATGTAAATAGCTTTAGAAGTACTTTTTCAATCTTACCATTTTACAGATGAGGAACCAGAAACTTACCTAGATCTTTCACATAAATTTTGAAAGTCACACAGTTTGTAGCAGAACCAAGACCTAAATCAAGTATTTTCTACTCATTTTGAAAATTCTTTTATATTAAAAAAAATTACTTTTCACTCTAGACAATCTTAGAGTTACTAGTATGTTAATATGTCAATGTATAACATCCTGCATTATTCAAGGTTCTACAGAGAACAAGAACCAATAGAAGATGTATATGTGTGTATGAGAGAGAGAGAAGAAAGGAGAAAGCATGAGAATAAGGAATTGGTTCACATACTATAGATGCTATGAAGACCCAATATCTATAGTCAACAAGATGGAGACCAAGAAGAACTGAAGGTGAATTTCCAGTCTGATTCCAAAAATCTGAAAATAAGGTGAGTCAATGGTGTAAGTTCAGTACAAAAGCCATCAGGTTTAAGACTCAAAAAGAGTCAGTTTTTCTGTTTGAGTCCAAAGGCAGTAGAAAAGCCAATGCTCCAGCCCAGACAGAGAGGAGGTGCTCCCTTTTAGCTTTTTTGTTCTATTCAGGTTGGTTGGATAAGTGCCCGATTAACCGGTTGAGGCTCACTCACACTGGGGTGGGCAATCTGCTTTATTCTGGCTACTTATTCCAATATTAATCTCATGCAGAAACACACTCACAGGCACATACAGAATAATGTTTGATCAAATGTTGGGCCTCCTATGGCCCAATCAAGTTGACAAAGAAAGTTAACCATCACACATGCTCAGGACTGAGATGGTATAGACATAGGAATATTTTCTAAACATTCTTGTGACAAATTCCATCTTTTTGAGGAGGGATTCCCAGGACCAGTGTCTTTAGAACATCTTTGATATTTGTTGCTTAAGACTTTAGAGATTACACTACATCACACTACCTTCATAAACTTTGAATGGTTTGTTCTTCAATCCATTTGAATCAATGTTTCCTCAGAAAGCAGTAAAATTAATAGGACCTATTAGAATGGAGGGACTTGGGGCACCTGGGTGGCTCAGTGGGTTAAAGCCTCTGCCTTCAGCTCAGGTCATGATCCCAGGGTCCTGGGATCAAGCCCCACATCTGGCTCTCTGCACAGCAGGGAGCTTGCTCTCTATCTCTCTCTCTGCCTGCCTCTCTGCCTACTTGTGATCTCTGTCTCTCAAATAAATAAATAAAATCTTAAAAAAAAAAAAGAAAAGAAAAGAATGGAGGGACTTTCTCTTTTAAGCAACTATGGTAGATTGTTCCAATAATGATCTCAAATTTGTTCATACCTCTCTCTGTCAATGCTCTCAGGCACTCGCCTCATATATACTGATCTTAGACTTGGGCATGTTAATTTCTTTGACCAATTAAGCAGCAGCCATGAGACATAAGCAAAGACTTAAAAAGTGATTGAACATTGAGGTTTTCCTTATTTTGCTGATTTTGGAACCTTGCTGGATGAAACAGTATGGACCAATCCTCCCCTTCACCTCAGCTGAGAAGTAGTCAACCCTCAGAGCTGTGACACCTAAGTAACCAGCACTTGACTATAAGTGCTGATTGTCTATCAGCAGAATAATACCCTGCTGAAGCCAGGCCAAATTGCTAACCTATAAGTCAACCATGCTGTTTTAAGCCAGTAAGTCTTTTTTCTTTCTTTCTCTCTCTCTCTTTTTTTAAAAGATATATTCAAAAGAGAGTGAAAGCAATCACAGAGGGAGAGGGATCATAGAGTGAGGGAGAAGCGGACTTGGACTCTCCAATGAGTGGAGACCCTGATGCGGGCCTCAATCCCAGGACCCTGAAACCATGACCTATGCCAAAGGCAGACACTTAACTGATGGAGCCACCCATCAGTGTCCCATAAGCCAGTAAGTCTTAAGGGGGACTTTCTACCAAGAGTTTGGAATTAAAAGACCTAGTTCCACCAAGTTCTGGCTATGTGACTCAGCTTCTGAAAATCTTGTTCCTCCCTCTTTAAAGTTAAAATAAAATTAAAAATTACTAAACAATACTGCCTTAATAAAGTAAATAATGAACTTGGGAAATTTTTGGCAAACCATAAGCAAACTACACATCAGTTATTATTTTGTGACTCAGCTTCTGAAAACATTGTGAGATTTTATCTATTATTAATTATCACAATGCTAGCTGTCATCAGTATTATTTGTATGATATTATTTGCAGCCCAATAAACCCACTCCTAAATAATTATGCAGATGATTTGGTCCCTTGGCCAGAGCTATATGGACATGGTCCCTAGGATAAGGAAAAAAAAAAAAAAGGGTTAAAAATGAACATACAACCAGAATTTGGTGTGCCTTGTCCAGTGAGTCACTCATATTATTCACATGAATCTTTGTTGGACATCTTCATCAAGTCCAATAAATGTAGAAATTTTTGCACAAAATAAAGAACCCCAAGGACAGGCCCTGTCAGGCTCTCTACTGTATGGGATACAAGCCAGTTTGAGCCATCTTCTGCTATACTGTATGAAGAATATCCTACATATGCTGATTTTTCTCTGCTTCAGTTTCTTCTACTGTAGTAGGAAAACAATGATTGTGTAGTATCATACTAGCATCAATATAATGATGCATAAAACTGTTTTCTCTCTGGGTTCCAATCCTCAATTCCTTCTCAGAATTCTGATTTTAAAAATTAATTTTTATTATGGTGCCAATTTGATATTTTAGGAAAGAAGTACTAAGCCAATTTAACTTTTACTTTACTTTTTGTATTTACAGACACATCCATCTCAGACAAGTAATTTACTGACATAGCTTTGGGAAAGTAGATTCTTGAAGATGCTGAGGTTGCCTCCAAAACAGGTAATTGAACACTGACTGAATCTACTATCAAGATAGCCTATATGGTGGTAGGAATGGAAATTCAAAAGTTTTCAACAGATTTACAATCTAGGACACCTCTATAAACTTATTTTCTTTTTATATTACATGACAAAAAAAATGGAAAAAAAATACTGATTTCCCTAACTGCAAAATTAATCCAATTATTTTATAACAAGTCAATTTATATATAAAAGGAAGAACTGTGAAATGAAAAAGCTGCTTACAGTAATAGATACTGTAGTATGAATTAAGATAGAAATTTAACACAGATTTCAAGGGAAGAAAATGTACTTACTGTATATAAATGATTATTTACAGATATAAAAAGTATCCCCCTTTTATTTTTTAATTTCAATTCCAGTATAGATAACATACAGTACTATATTCATTTCAGATATACAATATAGTGATTAGAACAATTCTATACATTACTCAGTGCTCATCATGATAAATGTACTCTTAATCTCCTTCACCTATTTCACCTATCACCCTCCATCCACTTCCCTTCTGGTAACCAGTTTGTTTCTTATAGTTAAAGCCTGTTTTTTGGGTTGTCTCCTTTTTCCTATATTTTCTTTCTTAAATTCCACATATGGTATTTGTCTTCCTCTGACTGACTTATTTCACTTATGTTATACTATCTAAATCCATCCATGTTTTTGCAAATTGCAGGATTTCATTCTTTTTATGGCTGAGGAAGATTTCATTATATTTATATATATACCACCTCTTTATACATTCATCTAGAGATGGACATTTGGGCTACTTATATAATTTGACTACAGTAAATAATACTGAAATAACATAGGAGTGCAAAAATTATTTTTTGAATTAGTGTTTTCATTTTCTTTCAGTTAATAAGTGTAATTATTGGATCATATGGTAAAGCTATTTTTAATTTTTTGAGGAACTTCCATACAGTGGTTGCACCAGCTTGCATTCCAACCACCTATGCATAAGGGTTTTTTTTCCAGATCCTCACCAACACCTGTTTTTTTCCCATGTTTTCAATTTTAGCCATTCTGACAGGTGTGAGGTGTATCTCACTGTGGTTTTGATTTGCAGTTCCTTGATGACAGATGTGTTGAGCAGCTCCTCATACATCTGTTAGCCATCTGTATGTCTTCTTTAGAATAATGTCTGTTCATGTCTTCTATTTATAGATTGGATTATTTGTTCTTTCGGTGTTGAGTTTTATAAGGTCTTTAATACATTTTGGATACTAACCTTTTATTGGCTACGCCATTTGCAAATATCTTCTCCAATTCAGTGGTTTGTCTTTTAGTTTTATTAATTATTTCCCTTGCTGTGAAGATTTGTTTTGATGTAATCCCAATGGTTTAATTTTGTTTTTGTTCCTCTTGGCTTAGGAGACATAGCTAGAAAAATGCTGTGATGGCTAATGTCAGAGAAATCACTGCCTGTGCTCTCTTCTAGGACTTTTATGGTTTCAGGCCTCCATTTAAGTCTTTAACCCATTTTGAATTTATTTATGTCTACACTATTAGGTAGTAGTCTAGTTTTATTCTTTTACATGTCGCTGTGCAGCATTCCCAACACCATTTATCGAAGAGACTGTCTTTTTCCTATTACATATTATTGTTTCCTTTGTCAAAGATTAATTGCCCATGTAATTGTGGGCTTATTTCTGGGCTTTCTATCCTGTTCCATTGATCTATAGATCTATTTTGATGCCAGTACCATGTTGTTTTGATTACTATAGCTTTGTAGCATATCTTGAAATCTGGGATTGTGAAACCTCTAGCCTCCTTCTTCTTTTTCAAAATTTGTCTATTTAAGGTCTTTTGTGGATCCATACAAATTTTAGGATTAGTAGTTCTAGTTCTGTTAGAAATGTTGGTATTTTGATAGGGGTTGCATGAAATCTGCAGGCTACTCTAGATAGTAGGACATTTTAACAATATTTGTTCTTCTAATCCATGAGCATGCAGTATCTTCCCATTTGTTTGTATCATCTTCAATTTCCTTCATTTTTGTTTTATAGTTTTCGGAGTACAGGTCTTTTACCTTCTTGGTTAAGTTTATTCCTAAGTAGTTTATTCTTTTTGGTAAAATTGTAAATTGCAAATTTACAAGTTACAGTTGTAAATTATAATTTCCCTCTCTGCTGCTTCATTGTTAGTGCATGGTAATGCAAAGGATTTCTATGTACTAATTTTTTAATCCTGTGACCTTACTGAGTTCATTTATCAATTCTAATAGTTCTTTGATGATGTCTTTAGGATTTTCTATATATAGTATTATGTCATCTGCAAATAGTGAAAGTTTAACTTCTTCCTTACTAATTCGAATGCCTTTTATTTTTCTTGTCTGATTGCTATGGCTAGGACTTCCACTTCTATGTTGAACAAACATGGCCAGAGTAGACATCCATGTCATGTTCCTAATCTTAGGGGAAAAGCTCTCAGGTTTCCACCATTGTGTATACTGTTACCTGTATGTTTTTCATATGTGGCCTTTATTGTATTGAGGTATATTCCCTCTAAACCTCATTGGTAAGGGTTTTCATCATGAATGAATGTTGCACTTTGCCAATGTATTTCCTGCATCTATTGACATGATTATAGCATTTTTATCTTTTCCCATGTTGATGTGACATACCATATTTATTGATTTGTGAATAGTGAACCACTGTTGTATGCCAGGAATATATCCCATGTGATTATGGTGAATACTTTTTAAAGGTATCTTTGAATTCTGTTTGCTAATATTTTGCTGCAGATATGTGCACTCATATTCATCAGAGATATTGGCCTAGTTTGTTTTTTTTTTTTTAGTGTCTTTATCTGGTTTTGGCACCACGGTAATGTTGGCCTCATAAGATAAATTTGGAAGCCTTCCTTCCTCTTCAATTTTTGGAATAGTTTCAGGAGAATAGGAATCAACTTTTCTTTAAATATTTGGTAGAATCCACCTGTGAAGCTGTCTGGTCCTGGACTTTGGTTTCTTGGGAATTATTTTTATTACTGATTCTATTTCATTGCTGAAAATCAATCTGTTTAAAAAAAAAATCTATTTCTGGGCACCTGGGTGAATCAGTTGGTTAAACAACTGCCTTTGGCTCAGGTCATGAACTGCAGTCCCAGGATCAAGTCCCATGTCAGCCTCCCTGCTCAGTGGGGAGCCTGCTTGTCCCCTGAACCATCCCCTTCTCATGCTCTCTCTCTCTCTCACTCTCTCTCCCTCAAATAAATAAATAAAATCTTGTGAAAAAATTTACTTCTTCCTGATTCAGTTTTGGGAAGTTATATATTTTTAAGAAGTTAACAATTTCTTCTAGATTGTCCAGTTTGTTCGCATATAATTTTCAACATTATTCTCTTAAAATCCTTTCTAGTTCTGTATTGTTGATTGTTATTTCTCCTCTTTTATTTCTGATCTTGTTTATTTGAGTCTTCTTTTCTTCACTTATTTTATTTACTTCTTTAATTTTTTAGTGAGTCTGGTTAGAGGCTTATCAATTTTGTTGGTCCTTTCAAAGAGCCTGGTCCTGGTTTCATTGTTCTAATCTATTATTTATTATTATTATTGTTGTTGTTGTTGTTATTGTTTATTATTATTTTAGATTCTCTTTATAGTCTTTATTATTTTCTTCCTTCCACCGGCTTTGGTTTTGTTTGTCCTCTAGCTTTTTTAGGTATAGAGTTAAATTGTTTGAGACTTTTTTTGCTTCTTAAGTTAGGTCTGTATTGCTATAAATTTCCTTCTAAAACAGCTTTTGGTGCATCACAGAGATTTCGGACCATTGTGTTTTCATTTTCCTTAATCTCCACATATTTTTATACTTCTCTTTGATTTCTTGGTTGGCCCATTCATTGCTCAGTAACATTTTATTTGAGTTCCATGTATTCGTGCTTTTTCCAGATTTTTTTTCTTGTGGTTGATTTCTAGTTTCATATTATCATGGTCTGACAAGATACATGGCGTGTCTTCAATCTTTTTGAATTTGTTAGAACATGCTTTATGGCCTAAAATGTGATTTTGAAGAATGTTCCATATGCACTTAAAACAAATGTGTATTCTGCTGTTTTAGGTGGAATGTACTGGGTATATCTGTTAGATCCATCTGGTCCAATGTTTCAAAGCCACCGTTTTCTTGTTGATTTTATGTTTGGATGATCTATCCATTGATATGAGTGGGGTGTTAAAGTCCCCTATTATTATACTACTGTCCATTATTTCTTTCATTTGCTATTAGTTGCTTTGTATTTGTGAGCTTCTGTGTTAGATTTGGAAATATTTATGACTGTTGTATCATCCTCTTGGTTTGCTTCCTTTGTGATTATGCATTGTCCTTCTTTATCTCTTTTTACAGTCTTTGTTCTAAAGTCTACTTTGTCTGATATAAGTACTACTACCCCAACTTTCTTTCATTCCCCTTTGCAACATAAATGCTTTTTCATCCCTTCTTTCAATCTGCATGTGTCTTTGGGTCTGAAATGAATCTTTTGTAGGCAATATATAAGTGGATCTTGCCTTTTTTACCCATTCCGTCACAATGTCTTTAGATTGAAGCATTTAGTCCATTTACATTTTTTTGCATATCTATTACCCACTTTTGATTTGTGGTTACAGTTATGTTTGTATATAACATCTTTTCCACTAGCAGTTTATATTAAGTTGATGGTTGCTTAAGTTTCAACCCATTCTTTACTCCTATCCTCCACGTTTTAGGTACTTTACATCTTATCATTCAGTGTATTCTTTGACTGATTTTTATAGATATGCTTAATTTTATCACTTAAGTACTTTCCACTTCTCTAACTTCTTCTTATAGTTTTCTCTTTCTACTCAAAATGACCCCTTTAACATATACTGTATGGCTGGTTTAGTGGTCAGGAACTCCTTACCTTTTGTTCATCTGGGAAACTTTATCTGTCCTTCTATTCTGAATGATAGGCTTGTTGGATAAAATAGTTGCAGGGTTTTTGTTTGTTTTGTTTTGTTTGTTTGTTTCTGCAATTTGAATATACCATGCCACTCTCTTCTGACCTGCAAAGTTTCTGCTGAAAAATCTGCTGATAGCTGTATGGGGTTTCCCTTGTATGTAATTGTTCTCTTTTTTTCTTGCTGCTTTTACAATTCTCTACCACTACTTTTTGGCATTTTAATTACTATGTGTCTTGGTTTGGACCTCCTTGGGTTGATTTTGTTGGGAGCACTCTGTGCCTCCTACATCTGGATTTCTGTTTCCTTCCCTAAATTTGGGAAGTTTCTAGCTATTATCTCTTCAAATTTTCTGCCCCAATTCCTCTCTCCTCTCCTTCTGGGATCCCTATACTGTAAATGCATTATGCCTGATGATGTTGCTGAATTCTCTTAGTCTATTTTTATTTTTATTACTTTTTTTCACTCTCATGATTGACTTATTTGTTTTCCAGTACTCTGTCCTCCAATGGCTGATCTGTTTTTCTGCTTTCTCTAGTCTACTATTTATTCCATCTAGTTTAATTTCAGTTATTGAATTCTTTATCTCTGATGAGTTATTTTTTATATTTCTATTCCTTTGTTGAAGGCCTCACTGAGGCCCTCTGCTATTTTCTCAAGTCCAGTGGTTGTATTTATAACCATTACTTTAAATTCTCTATCTGGCATATTATCTGTTTCATTTAGCTCTCTTGCTATGATTTTGTCCTCTTCATTCATTTGGGACATATTACTCTGTCTCATTTTGTCTAAATCTCTGAGCCTGTTTTTACGTTAGGAAAGTCAGCTTTCTCCTGCTCTTGGAAGTAGTGGCATTTTTAGGAAGAACAAGACATGTAGTGACCTGCGATGCAATGTTTACACTCACTGGAATCTGGCACTTCAGGGATATCTCCTCTTCGTGTTACAAGTGCCCTACTATTGTGGCTAGCCATCTTTGCCTTCAATCTTCATTTGTTCTCTTTGCATGCTGTGAGGAGGGTTTGTTCCCTGTGTTGTTAGTGAACCAGTCTGGGGCTACCTTGGCCGTGAGTTGAATCAGACCAAGTTTGCCAGAGATGTAGTAGCACTAAACTGCAAGGTAATTACATTGTGTTGTCCCCTAAGAAGCTTTCATTGGTGTATGGGGCCTACAGTCAGACCAGATATCTGCCCCTTGCCCACTGCTTGGGCTGCAGCTGGACTGGAATATGTGGACCCCTCTCCCAAGGACAGGAGTCACTTTAAAGCAGTGTTTGGCCACTGTCAGGGTTGCTTGCACATTGCCAGGGTTGTGGCACTTCTTTGAATGGGTTCTGGCCAAGTGCATATTGGAGGGGTGGGTCCATAGGAGAACACGGTGATGTTTGCAGTATTAGCAAGTTTTGGGCAGGTCTGCCATAGGAAGGGAACTGGAACTGCCTTAGAAAACTGCTGCTGCAGGGCTGGAAGGGAAGAGTGCAGGAGAGTTGCCAGGGCTGGGTGCAGTGACAAGGTTCACAATAGTCTGGTACAAGAAGGGACCTATAGACAACCAGGAAAACTCCTGTCATGACTGACCATGTAGAAGGGGCAGATCCACAGAAGCACATGAAGGCAGAACATGCTTTTAGCAAACTAGGTAGAGTGTTGGTACTGAGCTGGTTCCTACAGGTGTATGTGTGACTAGGCTGTGGTGTGGAAAGGGAAATGGTGCTCACCAGCTCTTTTGGTCCTGAAGAAGTCTCCCAAAGATCCCTGCCCCTCCTTCACAGGTACTGAAACTAGTACAGAAATCCCCTCCACATATTCCCAAGTTTTTCCAAACTGCTCTTTCTATACTAGGTCTCAACAACTATGGGGTTGTTTGCTGTGCTGTCTCTTTAAAGGCAGGGACTAAGTTTCCTATCACCCTTCCATCTCTCACATAGTCAAGTCTACTGATTTTTAATATTCTGGGTGTTAAGTCCCACTGATCATAAAAACTCTCAAAATGAAAACATTTTGGTTTTTAAAACCAAATATTATGGGAATTCATCTTCCCCATGCACCATACTTGGGGTGCAGGTTTTTTTCCTCATCTCTCTCTACGTATGCCATATCTTTCCTCCCTCTCTTACTTTAAAAGGTGTCTAAGAGAATCAATATTTTTGCTTATTGGATTTTCTCCATTAAGATATTGGAAGGAGTAATGAAATATGAAATAATGAAATTATTTCAGAGGAAGAGTCAGATTTTTTTTGCTATTGTTATTTGTATGAGGACTTTTCATATTTTTATTTATATTCAGTATTAAGTTCATGCTTTTATCATGTCCACAAAATTTTATTCACAGTAGAGTTAAATAAGAACAGAGCAGTCATGTATAGCAGCAGAAATCACACTGAAAAACTCAACTTATAGAAAATACTATAACCATCAATCTTAAAGTGCATCCACTAGACAAGAGAAGGTATCAAAGAGAATAGATAAAACATTAACACAGAAAAATAACATAAGCAAAGGTTTGTTTTTTTTTTTCTTCTTACCCAATATCATGAGCATCTGGTTACTCACAGGATTATCATATAAAAAAGAGATAAGCCAGTGGAAAAAGAAGTTAACATAAGTGAAACCCAAAGAATTCTACCCAAACCTAAATAAGTTCATGACACTGGTTTCCAGAGATGGAGATTTAAAAAGAGACAGAAAATGAGTCACTGCAAGTACAGGAATAGAAAAGAAGCAAATGAGTATATTGGCCATTTAGCAAAAAAGTAGTAAGGAAGAACATAGGCTACAATCTATAGAGAATTTGATGGAGAAGCAACTTGCAACAAATGGGGAAAGTATAATCAAGGAATTTGACCTAGAATGAAAAGCTGAAATCCTGTGACTAATAGAGAAGGTGATTCCGAGGGATGCCTTTTTGGGAGTTTAGAGAGCCCTGAATTATAAAAGTTAAGAACCATAAAGAAAAAATGATAATGATGTGAGGGATATAATTAGAAAAAAATAGAAATACAACTTAAAGCAATGAAACAAACAAGGGAATCTTTTGAGTGCAAAGGCCATAACTAGAAGTAAGAAAATTACAAAGGGAAAAAATTTCTTACTTCTAGTTATGACAGGTAAAACCAAAAGTATAGTAAAGATAGTAGATTAATCACATATAAAGCCAGTATATAGGTTAAAATACAAAAGACGTAAAATCAATTGTATCTGCAAAATTCAGTCAAAACATACACAAAATTAAAAGATGCAAAATATGACATTATATAGAGAAAACATGGAGGATTTAGTGCTTTCTGAATGTGTTCAAATTTAAGCAACCATCAACTTAGTAAAGACTGCTATACACATAAGATGTGATAATATGAACCTAATAGTAAACACAATCAAAACATAGAATAGATACACAGAAAAAAATAAAAAGAGAGGAATTTAAGCAAAACACCAAAAAAGCCATTAAACAACAAGGAAGAGAACAAGAGAAGGAGAAAGGAACAGGGAAGAACAAAAATAAGAAAACAACAAAAAGACAATAAATAGATACCTATCCACCTTACTTTAAATGTAAATAGACTAAATGCTCCAAACATAATCAGGGTAACTAAATGGTTTAAAAAAAATAACACCCGAGCTCCTGGGTGGCTCAGTGGGTTAAGCCTCTGCCTTCGGCTCAGGTCATGATCTCAGGGTCCTGAATCGAGTCCTGCATCAGGCTTTCTGCTCCACAATGAGCCTGCTTCCTCCTCTCTCTCTCTCTCTCTCTCTCTCTGCCTGCCTCTCTGCCTACTTGTGATCTCTCTGT